>NC_082642.1:153341442-153647183 GCF_028023285.1 Balaenoptera ricei | reverse complement strand
CAAGATTAAGAAGGAATGTTATCCTTAACGTGTTGTCTTGTTGGTACTAAGAGAATGTTGCTCGTTATGGCCGAGCAGGTATTTCTGCTGATAGGGAGGTTTGGTCAAAGCATAATGCAGATACACAACTCTCAGTAGAGGGGAGAGAGGAAGCCAAAGGGCAGAGAAAGTTTTTTCCTGTTTAAATTTTTCTTGTCGTGCCATAAAATATGAATTTTATTTCACATATATATCCTAAAGAATTGAAAACAGGGTCTCAAAGAGTTATTTGCACACCCATGTTCATAGCAGCACTATTCACAATAACAAAAAGATGGAAGCAACTCAAGTGTCCATCAATGGATGAATGGATAAACAAAATATGGTCTATATGTGCAATGGAATATAACTCAGCCTTAAAAAGAAATTCTGACACAGGCTACAACATGCATGAACCTCAAACATATTATGCTAAGTGAAATAATCCAGACATTTAAAAAAAATACTGTAGGATTCCACTCATATGAGGTGTCTAGAGCAGTCAAATTTATAGAAACAGAGAGTAGAGTGGTGGCTGCCAGGAGCTGGGGGGAGGGGAAAATGAAGAATTCTTGCTTCATGGATATAGAGTTTTAGTTTTGTAGGATGATAAAGTTCTGGAGATTGCTTGTACAATAATGTGAATGTGGGACTTCCCTGGTGGCACACTGGTTAAGAATCTGCCTGCCAATGCAGGGGACACGGGTTCGAGCCCTGGTCCGGGAAGATCCCACATGCCATGGAGCAACTAGGCCCATGTGCCACAACTACTGAGCCTGCACTCTAGAGCCCGAGAGCCACAACTACTGAGCCCACATGCTGCAACTACTGAAGCCCACGCGCCTAGAGCCCGTGCTCCGCAACAAGAGAAGCCACCGCAATGAAAAGCCCACACACTGCAACTAAAGAAAAGCTCATGCGCAGCAATGAAGACCCAATGCAGCCAAAAAAAAAAAAAAAAAATATATATATATATATATATATATATATATATAATATGAATGTACTTGACACTACTGAATTGTACAATTAAAAATGGTTATGATGGTAGATGCTACATTATGCATATTTTACCACAATTAAAATTTTTTTTAAAAAAAGTATTCTCAAACTGAGTGACCAAATGAAAGAAACCAATCTGAAAAGGCTATTTACTGTATGATTCCAACTACATGACATTCTGGAGAAGGTAAAACCATGGAGACATTAAAAAAAAAAAAATCCATGATTTTCAGGGGTTAGGAGAGAGGGAAAGATAAACAGTTGGGAGAACAGAGGATTTTCAGGGCAGTGAAACTCTTCTGTATGATACTGTAATGATGGTATATGTCATTACACTTTTGTCAAAACCCACAGAATGTGCAACACAAGAGTGAACCCTATGGTAAACTCTGGACTTTGAGTGATATTAACATGTATAAGTTCATCATGTTGTAACAAATGTAGCCCTCTGGTGCAGGCTGTTGATGGCTGGGAGGCTAAGCATGTGCAGAGGCAGGAGGTATGTGGGAATTCTCTCTACTTTCTGCTAAATTTTGCTGTTCTAAAAAATAAAGTCTATTAAAAAAATTTTTAACGCAGTAATATCATATTCATAAGACACATACTAACAAAAAAAATTGAAAATAAGGGGTGATCAAAGGCAAATGCAAACTAAAAAGAAATATAGGTGGCAATATTAATAAAAGATAAAATATAATTTGATGACAGAGCACATTGACAAAGAGATAAATGACTATTGTACATTGATAAAAGAGTCAGTCTCTCACAAAGGTATGACAGATGTGAGTCTTATCACATCTTATCAAAATATATCTATTTTAGGGCTTCCCTGGTGGCGCAGTGGTTGAGAATCTGCCTGCCAATGCAGGGGACACGAGTTCGAGCCCTGGTCTGGGAAGATCCCACATGTCGCGGAGCAACTAGGCCCGTGAGCCACAACTACTGAGCCTGCGCGTCTGGAGCCTGTGCTCCGCAACAAGAGAGGCCGCGATAGTGAGAGGCCCGCGCACCGCGATGAAGAGTGGCCCCCGCTCGCCGCAACTGGAGAAAGCCCTCGCACAGAAACGAAGACCCAACACAGCCAAAAATAAATAAATAAAAACAAATACTTAAACAAAAAAAAAATATATATATATATTTTTTAAAACTCTTCTGGAATGAGGTAAGAGAGAGTTTTCTCTTTTTGCCCTATACATCAGTATTGTATTCATATCTATAGTCAATCTACCATCCTAAATGTGTGCTCGTTTGGTGAAGGGGACTGAGTATTAAAATTTGAATAAACAACAAGGTCTTACTGTATAAGCACAGGGAACCATATTCAATATCCTGTGATAAATCATAATGAAAAAGAATGTATACATATGTATAACTGAATCACTTTGCTGTACAGCAGAAACTAATGCAATATTGTTTATCAAATATATGTCAATAAAAAAAATAAAAAATAAAAAAATTTTTGGATAGAAATGTCAGTTTGTCCTCGAAAAGTGCTGTGCCAGTTAACATTTCTACCAACAAAGAGGGGTTTTCTCCATGCCATCTCTGATACTAAATAGTACCATTAAAAAAATTGTTAGCCTGACAAGAGAGAAAGTGGTATCTTGTTTTTATTTGCATTTTCCTGTTCAGAAGGGAAGTTGAGCTTTTTTTCTTAGCCAGAAATGATAATGTCATCCAGTCAGTCACATTTTTTTCTTTCTTGTCTCTGGGTTTAATGTCTCACTTAGAAAGACTATCCTTATGTGTATTCTCCTATATTTTCTGTTGGTACTCATTACTTTGTTTAGAATTTTAATTCACTTTAATTTCATTTTATTTATTATTTTTGAAGAAGCTGTCTATTCTACACAGTTCCCAGCTGGATATCCAATTATCCCCATACCACTTATTGAATTTACTTTACCCCAAAGTTGAAATACCAACATTATCAAGTCAATACATAAGTTTGTTTCTCTGCCTCTGTTACACTATTTTAATGACACTATTTTGGTAGTCCATTTTGAGAACTACTAGAGCAATTTCTTCCTCATTAGTATTCTTTTCAAAGAAGTCTTAGAAGTTTTTAACATTTACTCTTCCAGATTAAGTTTTAAGTTTCAAAAAACTTCCTCTTGGGAATTCCCTGGCAGTCCAGTGGTTAGGGCTCTGCGCTCTCACTGAGGAGGGCCCAGGTTCAGTCCCTGGTTGGGGAGCTAAGACCCCACAAGCTGCGCGGTGCAGCCAAAAAAAAAAAAAAACTTCTTAAGATTTTGCTTGGAATTGCATTGACTCTATGACCATTTGGGGAGAAATGACATGGGAACATGAGACAACGATGGTTAAACAGGCACTAGACAAAGACAGCTTCTCTGCTTTGGCAAGTCAGTTCATCTCGTGAATCTTCAGTTTCTTTATCTTTAAAGCAGAGATGATAATAGTACCCATGTCCTAGGGCTATTATGAGAATTAAATTGATAACGCATATAAAGTGAGTAGTACAGCGCCTGCCACATAAGTGTTCAATAAATGTAACCCTCGTGGGGCTTCCCTGGTGGCGCAGTGGTTGAGAGTCTGCCTGCCAATGCAGGGGATACGGGTTCGAGCCCTGGTCTGGGAAGATCCCACATGCCATGGAGCAACTGGGCCCGTGAGCCACAACTACTGAGCCTGCGCGTCTGGAGCCTGTGCTCCGCAACAAGAGAGGCCGCGATGGTGAGAGGCCCGCGCACCGCGATGAAGAGTGGCCCCCACTTGCCACAGCTAGAGAAAGCCCTCGCACAGAAACAAAGACCCAACACAGCCATAAATAAATAAATAAATTTAATACTTGCTACTCTAACTAGCTCCTCTGACATCTCTCTGTATTCACTATAAAAAATAAAATAAAAATAAATGTAACCCTCGTATTCAAGTACAGAAATACCTTGGTTATATATTCTGAATGTCTTCTGGTAATGTTCAGTTTTCTTCATAGAGGTTGCAAACATTTGTTGTTGAACTTTTACTATATTTTAGCTTTTTGTTGCTATTGGGAATGGATTTTTTTCTTTCCTTTTAAGAATATTTTCTAGTTAGTTGCTGCTAGAATAGACAAACATCTTTAATGAAGTAAAGCATTTTTTTCTCTTAGTAGTTGGTATGGGGATGTATTTATCTAGGGATTGGTTACCGTAATGACCTCTACTGCTGGTGCCAATAGATTTTTAGTTTATTCTTTCAGATTTTCTGAGTAGATAACACTATGATCCACAAATAACCATTTGTTTTCTCCTCTTATATATTTTCTCCTTTTGCATTGGTTGGAACTTTCAAAATGATTTCAAATAATGCCCGTAGTAGAGGACATCTTTATGTTCTCACGACTTTATTGGGAAATTTTTACATTCTCTTTTATTTATTTTTTTAAAACTTTTTATTTAATTATTCATTTTATTTATTTTATTTTTTTTGGCTGCGTTGGGTCTTCGTTGCTGAGAGCAGGGGCTACTCTTCGATGCGGTGCGCGGGCTTCTCATTGCAGTGGCTTCTCTTGCAAAGCACAGGCTCTAGGCGCTTGGGCTTCAGTAGTTGTGGCACGCGGGCTCAGTAGTTGCAGCGTGCGGGCCCTAGAGCGTGGGCTCAGTAGTTGTGGTACATGGGCTTAGCTGCTCCATGGCATGTGGGATCTTGCAGGACCAGGGCTCGAACCCATGTCCTCTGCATTGGCAGGAGGATTCTTAACCACTGCACCACCAAGGAAGTCCCTACATTCTCTTTTAAAAAAACAACTCATGCTACATTTAGAAGAGAAACAAATAGGAAATCAATAAACATTATGTAAAGGGTTTGGTTGCAAAAAATACTCTGATATTATGTTCCACATCAGAATAGATTCAGTCCAGTCACATATCTATACATTTTATTGAGCAAATAATGAAACTATAAAGAGCATAAGGTGTCAATTCATGAAATAAAGGTTTAACTATACTTGGTAGGTTCAGGTGAGGCAGGAACATAAAACCACACATGTTACTACATTCATTAAGGATTTTAAATTAACCTTTATAAAATTAATACATTCTCACTGAAAAAAATTTAAAAATACAGAAATATATAAAGAAAAGTTTCCCCTTCCTATATTCTTCATCCTATATCCCAGAGACATCCTTTGTTTACATGTCAATGTGTATGCCTCTAGAAATTTTTTGTACATACACAAAAATGAGTAACATAATTTGGAAACATTTAACAACTTTGATTTAAAAAACATTAATTTTTAAAATTGAGCTTTAATTTGTAAACAAACACTGATTTAGGCATAAGATTAAATCTTTAGGCAGTCTGGTCAATTGGGAATTTAATAAAATCACAGCTAAATTTTGAGATGTTTTCCTGACAAAATCCTGTATTTAATATCTGCCCTGAGATTCTTTCTTTTTTAATTTATTTCAATTTTAAATTTTTTATATATATACATTCTTTTTTAAATTTATTTTTTATTGAAGTATAGTTGAATTACAATGTGTTAATTACTGCTGTACAGCAAAGTGACTCAGTTATACATGTATATACATTCTTTTTCATATTTTTTTCCATATGGTTTATCACAGGATATTGAATATGGTTCCCTGTGCTATACAGTAGGACCTTGTTTATCCATTTTATATATAATAGTTTGTGTCTGCTAATCCCAAACTCCCAGTCCATCCCTCCCCCACCCCCTTCCCCCTTGGCAACAACAAGTCTGTTCTCTATGTCCATGAGTCTGTTTCTCTTTCCCAGATAGGTTTATTTCTGTCATATTTTAGATTCCACATATAAGTGATATCATATGGTATTTGTTTTTCTCTTTCTGACTTATTTCACTTAGTATGATAATCTCTAGTTGCATCCATGTTGCTGCAGATGACATTATTTCGTTCTTTTTTATGGCCGAGTAGTACTCCATTGTATATATGTACCACATCTTCTTTATCCATTCATCTGTTGATGGTTGTTTCCATGTCTTGGCTATTGTGAATAGTGCTGCTATGAACATAAGGGTGCACGTATCTTTTAAGATTATCTTTCTGCCTTTGAGAATCTTTTGCTCAGAGTGGAATAAGAAACAGTTTTATTCTTAAGCTCTGATAATCCTGGCTCCTTTATAGTTTTTAAAAATTTTCTTGAAAACTTTTTTGCTCTCTATCTGTATCCTATCATTTGTGACCAAGTAAAAATACTTGGCACTTTAAATATTTTGCCCAGATAGCTCCTTAGGCAACTCCATTCAGTTTATGAGATGTATTTTCTGTTTCCTATATCACCACAGGGTATAGGTGTGCCAAACTTCATAGCATGAAGTTACATAAAAAGGGTTGCAGCATAGCAACATAAAAAGGGTTGCCTTTTTTTAATCCTCCACTAATAATGTCCTCCCTGGTCTCCCACCTACAACAATATCTCCTCAAGGGACTTCAAGTTTATACTAATGATCTCCTCATGGGCCTTTCCAGCTTCTGCCCAGTGCTGGTCCTAAGGCCCATGCTGGCTGTTTTAGGTTTTTTGTTATGGGTAGCACCCCAATTCCAGACTCTACATTTCTGTCCCAGTTACTATTGCTGCCTAACAAATGAGCCCAAAACTTAGCAGCTTAAAACAACAATCTTGTTATGCTAATAGATTTTGTGGGCCAGAAATTCAGATGGGGCACAGTAACGATGGCTGTGTCTTCCTCATGCTGTCTGAGGCCTCCGCTGGGAAGATGTTAAGGCTAGAGGGATTCAGAGACTAAGAGCTGGAGTCATCTGAAGACCCACTCACTTATAAGTCTGGTAAAGCTCAGAAGACTAGGACTGCTGAGCAGAACATCTGCATGTTGTCTTTCCCCTTGGCTTGATGTCCCCATGGCACAGTGGCCTGGGACGCAGCCCTTCTTCAGAAGAAGCTCAGGGATCTTAGCATGAGTGTGCCAGCAAACAAGACAGAAACTAAATCACTACTTATGGCCTAGCCTTGGAAGTCATACAGTTAAATTTTTCCCATACTCTATTGTTGAAGTCATCCCAAACCCACTAGATTCAAAGGGAGTGATAGACCTCATCTCTGGATGGGAAGAGTAGCCAGGACACATTGTTGAATACCCTGTGGGATGGAAGATATTTTTGTAGCTATCTTTGGAAAATACAATGTGTGACATAAATAATAAATTAGTAACAATATAGATGATTTGAACAATGCAAATGATGCAAATATATATACAGTGATCTACATAAGTTAATTACATCAGTTTATTTGCATGATTTGTATATACATACATATTCGTATACACGTGTGTGTGTGTGTGTATATATATATATATATATATATATATATATATATATATATATATAAAACACTAAGTACAAAATATCCATTCTTCTGAAGTGTTCACAATATCTTTATCAAAAATGACAATATGCTGAGCATAAAGCAAATCTCAACAAATTTCAAAGGTTAGTAATTATAAAGAGAATGCGCCCTGGCCCTAGTGAAACTTACCTAGACATCAGTAACAAAAAGGGAAACAGAGCATCCCCATATGTTGGAAATTAAGCAACACATTTCTAAAAAATAGATCAAAAAAAGAAATTCCAAGGGAAATTAGAAAATCTTGTAAACTGAATGATTTTTTTAAATTTATTTATTTATTTATTTTTGGCTGCGTGAGTCTTCATTGCTGCACGCGGGCTTACTCTAGTTGCAGCGAACAGGGGCTACTCTTCGTTGCAGTGCACGGGCTTCTCATTGCAGTGGCTTCTTGTTGCGGAGCACGGGCCCTAGGCACACGGGCTTCAGTAGTTGTGGCATGCAGGCTCAGTAGTTGTGGCGCACGGGCTTAGTTGCTCTGTGGCATGTGGGATCTTCCCAGACCAGGGCTCGAACCCATGTCTTCTGCATTGGCAGGCGGATTCTTAACCAGTGCACCACCAGGGAAGTCCCTGAATGATTATTTAAATCATGCTTCTTATTTTATTATTATTTTTATTTTTTTAATTGAAGTATAGTTGATTTATAAAATATTAGTTTCCGGTTTACAACATAGTGATTCAAAATTTTACAGATTATACTCTATTTAAAGTTATTGTAGGGAATTCCCTGGGGGTCCAGTGGTTAGGACTTGGCATGTTCACTGCTGAGGGCCCCGGGTTCAATCCCTGATCAGGGAACTAAGATCCCACAAGCTGGGTGGCGTGGCCAAAAAATAAAAATAAAATAAAAATTATTATAAAATATTGGATTTATTCCCTGTGCTGTATAAATTACGAGTTTTTAAAATGGTATATCAAAATCTATAAGACTTCTGCTTTCTGCCATGATGGAGTAAATGGTGCCAGTTTAGCTTTCCCATTCCCCCATAAATGACTAGAAAACTTTAAAACATATATAAACCAAATGCTGTCAGATATCGCACAACAGACAGTGCAGAATTGTGAGCCCGTGGAGAAAGAAGACAAACTTGTTCTGAACTGTGGTGCAGAGAAGGGGGGAAGGCAAGTTAGGATAGCCTTGCTGAGTTGAAGGAAACAGAGATTATAGTTCAGGAAGGCTGAAGCCAGGAAAGAGTTCTGGAAAGGAAGGCACTGTGCAGAGAAAGAACTCCTGCAACCTGTGTGGAGGCGCCACTGAGTCTTTGCTGAGTACTCGACTGCACATGGGGAGAGTGAATCCCCATGAAGCTCCACAAAGAGTGACCAGAGAATTGTAATCTAAGTAACACCCAGAGCACACACAGAGCAGGAAGACATTTCCATCTGTCCAGCCAGAGTAGAAATATGGGCAACATTCAGTGGAGACCCAAGAGGAGTAATGGTCAGTGTAGGGCCTGAAGGAGTCCTGAAATGAGGCTACTCTTAGTGGGTCAAGCAAAATTTAAAGACAGGCCTTGAAGGTATCGAACTGATAGCCTCAAGTAAACTAACTGCCAGCTGAAACAGTCTTTAAAAGATGAAAACTCAATCCAGACACTCTGCTTTGTGACACACACAATGTCCACCATTCAACTGAAAAATGCTAGATATGCAAGGGAGGTGTGACTATAACCAGGCAGTGGGAGGCACTCAGTAATGACGGATATGAAGGAACTGGTAGACAAGGACATTAAAACAAGTAATATAACTATATTTATATTTAAGAATTTAATGAATAAATGTGTATAATGAAGTGAGAAATAAAAAAGAAACAAATGCAACTTCTAGAGCTGGAAATGCAATATATGAAATTAACTTTTCACTGGCTTGGATTAACACAAAATTAGACACTGCATAAGAAAATATCAGAGAACTTGAAGGCAGAGAAATAGAATCCCTCTAAAATAAAATACATAGAGAGAAAGATGGGGAAAATAAACAGGTTTTATAATCTACAGGAAATATAGACTGATTTAAGACACATTTAATTGGAGACCCAAAAAGCAAGGAATGAGTAGGAAGCAGAAAATACATTTGAAAAGATAATGGCTGAAAATTTTTCCAAATTTGAAAACTATAAACACATAGACCCCAAAAGTTCAATGACCTCCAAACAGAATTCACTTACACACACGCGCGCGCACACACACACACACACCCACAAACCAATTCAAATGTATCAAAATCTAATCACTAAAAATAAATGATAGAGGGAATATCTTTTTTTTTAAATTGAAGTATAGTTGATTTACAATGTTTTGTTAGTTTCAGATGTACAGCAAAGTGATTCAGATATACAAATATCTGAATATATATATATATATCTGAATATATATATTCTTTTGCAGATTCTTTTCCCATATAGCTTTTACAAAATATTAAGTATAGTTCCCTGTGCTATACAGTAGGTCCCTGTTGTTTATCTATTTTATATATAGTATTGTGTATATGTTACTCCCAACTTCCTAATTTATCCCTTCACCCCCCCCCTTTCCCCTTTGATAACCATAAGTTTGTTTTCTATGTCTGTCTGTTTCTGTTCTGTAAATAAGGTCATTTGTATCATTTTTTAAGATTCCACATATAAGTGATATCATACGATATTTGGTTTTTTTCTGTCTGATTTACTTCACTTAATAATGATCATCTCTAGGTCCATCCATGTTGCTGCAAATGGCATTATTTCATACTTTTTTATGGCTGAGTAGTATTCCATTGTGTGTGTGTGTGTGTGTGTGTGTGTGTGTTTGTACATATCTTCTTTATTCATGTATCTGTTGATGGATACTTAGATTACTTCCATATCTTGGCCGATAGAGGGAGTATCTTAAATGTAGCCAGAGGAAAAAAGAAAAAGTCAGAAGATAATACTACAGTAGACTTCTTGTCAGAAACTAGAAAAGCCAGAGGCAATTGGAAGGCATCTTTAAATATTAAAAGAAACTGTCAACTTAGAATTCTACATCCAGCAAAAATACACACCCCCCCCCCATGAGGGTGAAATAAAACTTTTTCAGACAAGTAAAAGCTGACCAAATTTGTCACCAGCAGACCTGCACTAAAATATCGAAGAAAGAAAGTTCTTCAGGCTGAAGGTAAATGACACCAGATGGAAACTTCGGTCCACACAAAAGAATAAAAAGCACTGGAAATGGTAAATATGCGTTTATGAGTTAAATATGATTTTCCTCTATAATTAAATTTTCATTAAAAGATAACTGACTGTCGAGAGCAGTGATTCTCAAGGTTTTCATTATAACCCTCCTAAGCAACATTTTTAGGCATTATCTAATTACCCCACATGACAAGAATGTATGCTCTAGCACAATAATAATAACAATGTAGTGTGGAATTAAAAATATATATAGAAGTAAAATATACAACACTAATAGCACAAAGGATGGAGGAAGTGGGAGTTTACCATACTACATTCCCGAGGCGAAGTAGTCATTGTGGTCCTGACTTCTATTTGGTGGTAGTTGCAGATTTTCCATCTATATGAGTACATGATACATATCCACACATTTTTTCTGACTGTTCATGAAGTTTTGAAATTAAATATAAGCAACAGATAAGTAATATCTAACATCACGATAAGAAATCCCATATAACCATGAGATATTTAGACTAGCATTTTCCAAATTTTCTGCTTTAGAGACCAGTAAAATATACTGACCAGATTGTGTGGATTGGTATATGGCTATTAAGTTTTTACTTTGCCTATCACTTATATGTGGAATCTAAACTATGACACAAATGAACCTATCTAGGAGACAGAAACAGACTCACGGACATAGAGAACAGACTTGCGGTTGCCAAGGGGGAGGGGGTTGAGGGAGGGCTGGAGTGGGAGGTTGGGATTAGCAGATGGAAGCTATTATATGTGGAATGGATAAACAACAAGGTCCTACTGTATAGCACAGAGACCTATATGCAGTATCCTATGATAAACCATAATGGAAAAGAATATTAAAAAAGGAATGTAGGGCTTCCCTGGTGGCGCAGTGGTTGAGAATCTGCCTGCCAATGCAGGGGACACGGGTTCGAGCCCTGGTCTGGGAAGATCCCACATGCCACGGAGCAACTAGGCCCGTGAGCCACAACTACTGAGCCTGCACGTCTGGAGCCTGTGCTCCGCAACAAGAGAGGCCGCGACAGTGAGAGGCCCGCGCACCGCGATGAGGAGTGGCCCCCACTCGCCACAACTAGAGAAAGCCCTTGCACAGAAATGAAGACCCAACACAGCCAAAAATAAATAAATAAAGTTATTTAAAAAAAAAAAAAGGAATGTTTGTATGTATAACTGAATCACTTTGCTGTACAGCAGAAATTTACACAACATTGTAAATCAACTTTAGTTCAATAAAAAAATAAAAATTTTTTTTACTTTGCCAAGGATGACTTTAAAAGACAAATAAAAATCAACGGCCCCGCCTCTTCCGGTGCCTGCCTGGACTCGGCGCAGGCGCGGCGCAAATTCCAGGCGCAGAGTCAGGCAGACAGCGGGACCTCGGCGTTGGGGCAACTGAGCCCAAGGAAGGGTGGTCGCGTTATCGCACCCAAGAAGGCAAACGCTCAAGAAGGTGAGTGTGGGCGTGCGAGGGGAAAGATATGGAGCGTGGAGTCTGGCGAGGGGCTGGGGAAGGAGAACTCTCCGCGCTGGGAGCCTGTTTTCCTCCTTCGCACAGTGGGTACGGAAACATTTCCTACCAATCAGCGGGCCTCCCAAAGTGAGGAATGGCGCGCACAAAGTGTTCAACCCAAGTGAGCTGCTTTCTCTATTACTGTCCTCCTTCATAGACCTCGAGAGGGAAGGCAGCCTGGGAAAGGAGTTACAAACCCCAGCTTTGCAAGAAGGCAGCGCTGGGTGCAAAGCGCCGCTCCATCGACAGCTACTATTTCTTCACCCTGAGCCTCTTACCTGTGAAATGGTCGTACTGATTAGCACTTTCCTCCTAATGGTTCACAGGGCAGTGTGTGTTGCCTCTGGTTTTGACTGTCTTCTCTTCTCCCTAATAAGCTGGTTTATTAGCCAGAGGAGGCCCAAGTCTCATTGAAATACAGACCACTCTTCATATACGTGGGTCCCACGTTCACGAATTCAACCAACCCGAGGATCATAAGCTTAGTGCAGGATCCCTGATTGGTTGAATCCTCGAATTTGGAAACTGAGGATATGGAGGGCCCACTAAGGGATGTGAACATCCTTGGATTTTGGTATCTGCAGGGGAGTCCTGGAACCAATCTCCCGCAGATACCAAGGTACAACTGTAGGCTATAGTGGGTTTGGAAATAGAGCATACATTTAAAGCCAATTGATTTTTGACAAAAGTGCCAAGACAATTGCATGAGAAAAGAATAGTCTTTTCAACAAATAGTGCTGGGACTCTAGGTAGCCACGTGCAAAAGAATGAAGTTAGAGCCCTACCTCACACCACAGACAAAAATTAACTCAAAATGGATCAAAGACCTGAATGTAAGAGCTAAATTATAAAACATTTAGAAGAAACCATAGGAGTAAATATTTATGATCTTAGATTTGACAATGGATTCTTAGATACCATACCAAAAGCACCAGCAACAAAAGAAAAAATAGAAATTGGACTTCATCAAAATTAAAAACTTTTGTGTTTCCAAGAACATTATCAAGAGAGTCAAAAGACAACCCACAGGATTGGAAAAAAATACCTGCAAATCATATATCCAGTAAGGGACTTGTATATAGAACATGTAAAGAAATCTTACAACTCAATAATAAAAAATTAAATAATCCATTTTTTTTAAATGAGAAAAGGACTTGAATAGACATTCTCCAAAGAAGATATACAAGTAACCAGTAAACATATGAAAAGATGCATGACATCATTAGTCACTAGGTAAATACAAATCAAAACCACAACCACAATGAAATACCACTTCACATCATTGGGATGGTTATAAAAAAAAGGTAGGTAATGACAAGTGTTGGCAAGGGTCTGGAGAAATTGTAACCCTCATACTTTGCTCTTGGTAGTGTAAAATGCAGCAGTTGCTTTGTAAAACAGTCCAGCATTTCTTCAAAAAGTTAAACATAGAGTTGCCATATGACCTAGCCATTCCATTCCTAGGCAGGCAGCCAAGAGAAATGAAAACAATATGTCCGCATAAAGACTTATACACAAATATTGATAGCAGCATTATGCATAATAGCTAAAAGGTGAAAACAATCCAAATGTCATCAACTGATGAGTGGATAAACAAATGTGGTATATCCATACAGTGGAATATTAATTGGCCATAAAAAGGAATGAGTACTAATACAAGCTACAGCATGGATGAACCTTGAAAACGTTATGGTAAGTGAGAAAAGCTGGTCAGTCAAAAAGGCCATATTTGTATGATTCCATTTATATGAAATGTTCAGAATAGGCAAATCCACAGAAACAGAAAGCGACTTGTGGTTGCCAGGGGCTGGAAGGAGAACGGATTGGGGCTGACAGCTACTGGATGCAGAGTTTCTCTTTGGGGATGACAAAAATGTTCTGGAATTCGATAGTTGCAATGTTTACACAACTTTATGAACTTACACTAAATTTTATTTTATTTTGTTTTGTTTTATTTTTACTTTAAAGGGGTGAATTTTATGGTATGTGAGTTATAAGTCAATACATTTTGTTTTTGACAACTTTTTTTTTTTTTTTAATTTATTTATGGCTGTGTTGGGTCTTCGTTTCTGTGTGAGGGCTTTCTCTAGTTGTGGCAAGCGGGGGCCACTCTTCATCACGGTG
Organism: Balaenoptera ricei; assembly: GCF_028023285.1. Taxonomy (NCBI): domain Eukaryota; kingdom Metazoa; phylum Chordata; class Mammalia; order Artiodactyla; family Balaenopteridae; genus Balaenoptera; species Balaenoptera ricei. The sequence goes on along the minus strand of NC_082642.1, from coordinate 153,633,007 downwards.
CGCGGGCCTCTCACTATCGCGGCCTCTCTTGTTGCGGAGCACAGGCTCCAGACGTGCAGGCTCAGTAATTGTGGCTCACGGGCCCAGTTGCTCCGCGGCATGTGGGATCTTCCCAGACCAGGGCTCGAACCCGTGTCCCCTGCATTGGCAGGCAGATTCTCAACCACTGCGCCACCAGGGAAGCCCAGTCAATACATTTTTTAAAAAAGAAAATATAGTCCTGGTAATTCTGTGTGCCTGATGGTGATCCTCACATATATGAGACAGGGGTTTGGAAAAGCAGGTGGTTTCTCTGACCTGTTTATGTAAATCAGATTCTACTTTGATAATTACATTCTCTTAATCAGTGTCTCAAAAAGTTTTGGGAGGGTGGGAGGGACAAAAGGGCACAAGGATATTTATACAGTAGAATATAATAGCAGTTAAATGAACTAGAACATTACATCAGCATGGATAAAACCTAAAAACAATAATAGGAAAGAAAATAAGTTGCAGCATAATATAACATTTGTTTTAAATTCATGAACATGGAAATCAATGTTATATATTGCTATGGATCTATGCATTTGTAGTAGTTACATAAAAACCTGCCATGGGGACCATAATCACCAAATTCAGAATAGTTCTTGCTCCCGGGAAGGCAGAAGATGCACTGGACCTGAGAGGGGTACAAAGAGGCCTTTGATTCCAGCTACAATATTTTAATTTAAAAAATAATCTAAAGTGGATACAGCAAAATGTTAGGATTTTTCAAATCCATGCAGTGACTACATGGATGTTTGTTATCACTAAATAGTCTATGTCATTATTTGTTAATAAAGCGATGTTTTCCCAACTTCAGGTCACTTTGCATAAGTGGTTTGTGAAATCAGCTTTGTGGCTCATAACAACACCTTTTAAAAAAAAAGAGAGAGAAGACTTCCCTGGTGGTCTAGTCCGGTTGGGGAAGGTCCACATGCCATGCGGTGCAGCCAAAAAGAAACAAAACAGAGAGAGAGACAGAGAACATAATAGAAAATATCAGAATATTTACGGAAAAAGTTAAATATTGTTTTGGATAACTTTTAATTCAGGGTTTACTGTATTGCTGTATAAAATATATTTCTTCCCAAGGGTACTGGACAAAAATATTCAAAAGTCCTTTATATAATATACGAAGTTATAGTCCAAACATACTAAATAGGTTGAGCAAAATTCTTCTTATGTCTGACCGTAAGCAATTTTACCGTGTTAGTCTTAAACAATTATATGATATGATACTTTATTTCATAGTCAGTCACATCTATAGAAGTACAATCCATAGAAGAAATTGTAGTTTGAAAGACCTTTGCATTTTTCTTTAAATTATTTTAAATTAAATATTATTTTAAGGTCTGAAGTACGCAACGTAATTAAAATTTAGCCTGGGTTGGGGATGTATTGATGTGAGGCCTCATCTGTGTTTTTATTTCTTGTTAATAGCACCCTCACTGTGAAAGAATATGGCTCCATGGAAAACTGATGTCAACTATTAACTGGTTCATTGACTCAGCTACATTATTAGCTTTATTTTGGTGGTATAAATATTTCATATTAACAAGGAGATTTTTAGGTGCTATTTTTGTGATTCTAAACCTTTAGTCTCATTCAATTCATGAACACCTGGAGATGCAATGAAGGCAGTCATCAAGCTCTTGAGTGTAGAAATGGGTTTGGTTGGGGTTTTTTTTCCTTTTTTTGATCCCTGTATGTTTTGATCAAAACTGTCCTTGCGGGCTTGCTTGGTGGCGCAGTGGTTGAGAATCTGCCTGCCAATGCAGGGGACACAGGTTTGAGCACTGGTCTGGGAAGATCCCACATGCTGCGGAGCAACTAGGCCCGTGAGCCACAACTACTGAGCCTGTGCATCTAGAGCCTGTGCTCCGCAACAAGAGAAGCCGCGATAGTGAGTGGCCCACACACCGCGATGAAGAGTGGCCCCCGCTTGCCGCAACTAGAGGAAGCCCTTTCACAGAAACGAAGACCCAACACAGCCAAAAACAAAGAAATAAATTAATTAATTAAAGAAAAAAACAAAAAACAAAACTGTCCTTGCAATGAACTCCTATTTCCATGAGGTAGAGTGGGTCTTCAGTGCTTGGAACCAAAGGAGCCATAACTAAGGCAGTAGGATGAATTGCTTTGAGTACACGTGTGCTACAAGAACAAAAGCCTACAATAGAAAACCAGTCAGGAGTGGAGTGTTGCAGAGTCCAATCAAAGTAAACCTGAATGGATAGAAGGAGCAAATAAAGCTGATGGAGGAAAGGACCAATGAAAAGAAATGGACATGCAGATACTAAAAGGGCAGTTGGGGCTCCTGGCCTCAGGCAGACACCCAAAGATGTGTCTACAGCGTGAGAGCATCCATATAATCAGGACAGCAATGGGTCATACAAGGAACAGATGGTCCCCTTGGGTTTTCCTACAGAGAACTGACTTTGGCCACCTTGAAAATGGGTAGGGATGGAGGTGAAATGGACAATCACAACTTAAACTTTAAATACTTCTCCACAAATCCACACCCCCGGAAAAGACCGCTCTTAACCATAGTGAATATGTAAAGAATGAAATCAGATGCTCTGGAATACTCAACAAGCATCCTCCACCTCCACCTCCTACTCACTGCTCTAAATAAGAAGGTATGCATAGATACATGAAGCCTTTTGGAGCTACTGGAGAGCATCCAAGATGCTTTATTTTCTTGCACACATGCTTTCAACCTATTTGGAAAATATTCTACTTTGAGATAATGTTTCTTTTAAATCTACCAAATAATTTTTAATAAAATAAAAACCACTAAGTATATAGTCAAGTGTGTAGTTTTTTTAATATAAAAAAGCTATAGATCTTTGGATATTTTATTTTGGATTGCATCATCAGAGATGAATTGAACACAAACTCAGAGTTGCTATTTCCATTCAAGGGAAGGGGGGACACACACACCTGGTGTGTTTTTATTCACACACTAGCTGAACGGTGCTTGAGACCCACTCCCATTAGGGGTGACTGCCTTTGGAGTGACACGTTTAGATCTCTAATTTAAAAAGCTTCTTCCTACTTTTGAACGTTGATAGTTTTGTGTTATTTCAGAGGTAATCCCCTGAAAAACTTCCCATTGGTGTTTTTAGAATTTCTTTTTATGGAAAAATTTAAACATATAGAAAAGAAGACAGACTCATACAATGAACCCCAGTCACCCAGATTCAACAATTATCAGCTCAAGGTCAACTTTGTTTCATCTGTACCCTCACCCACTTCCTGCCCTGTGGGATTGTTTAGAAGCAAATCCTGACATCATATCATTTCAAGCATCAATATTTCAATATGTAACTCTAAAGACAAGGACGGTTTTTTAAATGAAACATATTCATAGTTCCATTTTTGCACCTAAAAATTATTATTTCATAATTTCAAATACAGTCAGCATATTATAGTCAGTAATTCAAACCACATCGGTTTTTGAGGAAAGCTCTCATTTTGCACCATCAGGAAGACAATGTGGTCTGCCTTCCTGTCTGCAGAAGGAAGGGATGTGAGTTAAAACAAAGACAGGGATGGCCAAAGGGAAATATGATCGCACCTGGATTCGTGAGGACTCTGAATGCAGGGCAGAGCTGGATTAAAGAACCATAGAAGGACCCTTTATTCCAATAGTACTGGAGCATCTCAGGGGACTGAATGAAGCTCAGGAGGTCAGCTGGGCCCCAGAAGGGACTGAACTGGGAAATGAATGCAGTCACCCCAGGGGTGTCCTCTTCATCACACAACTCTCCTTTCTCCCTCCTAGATTTCTAGGCTGCTCCTTCTTCATGAGTAGAAAAAAGCAATGCTAAAGTTCTTGAGTTTTCCTCCTTCTCTGTATGAGAAACCAGCCCGCATTGAGATGGGAATATCTTAGTTATAATTGCAAGTTTCCAGGAAAAGGGGCTCCGATTGGGCCAGTTTGGGTAAAGTGTCCATTCTTGGTCCAGTCACCAGTTACTGAGGCAGTGGGTCACATGTTACAAACATGGCTATCATGTTTGTAAACATGGCTTACCCATGTGGTCTGGTGGGTGGGCAGAATCTCCCAGAGATAGCCAAGGGCCACTATCCACGGGCTGGGTTGTTGCCAAGGAGGATGGAAAGCAGAAGCATCTCTAGAGCTAAGGAATCCACGTGGACCACTGTGTGCAGGCAGGAGGGCATTTCTCTCTCCCCACGTGACAACAGGTGTCCTCCCCAGGGGAAGGGTTCTGTTCCGGGCTGGGTCGTCAAACCCAGTCGACTCTTGCTTCCCTCCCCGTCAGCAACGTTTCAGAACAAAGAATCCCCTGCAGTTTCCTCTCCAGGGATCCCAAGGTGAAGACCACCCTGCCGGTCAGTGAGCAAAGGCTTAGTCTGCCTCTAGTTCAGTCTTGTCCCATGGGGGTCGGTGGGGGGCATGAAAGAGAAAATGCTTTAACTACTATTTGTCTCCAGTCCAACACAGGTGAGACTCCTCGACCTGAAAGCAGGGCTAAGAGACAGGTAAAGAGGGCACAGTGTAAGATGTGGAGATGAAACACAGCTGGTGGTTTAGAAGGACTTTAAACTCAACGGAGGTACCTAGGCAGCAAGGCCTTTACCTGCTTCATCTTCATCTTCATCTTCACCTCCTTCATGGGGCACTCCTTATTCCCCTCCCTCCCTTCCTTCCTGCCTGCCTTCTTTCCTTTCTTTTTCCCTCCCTCCCTCCCTTCTTTCTTTTTCCCTCCCTCCCTCCCTCCCTTCTTTCTTTCCTCCTTCCCTCCCTCCCTCCCTCCTTCCTCCCTTCCTTTCTTTCTTTCCCTCTTTCTTTTTCTTTCCCACTTTCCCCTCCTTCCTTCCTCCCTCCCTTTTCTCTTCTCTTCCCTTCTCTTCTCCTTTCTTTTCTTTTCTCTTCTCTTCTCTTCTTTTCTTTTCTTCTCTTTCTTCAGTGTTCCTTAACCTGTGTTTTGAGGACCATCAGCATAAAAATCCCCTGGGGGCTCATTAAAGAGTCAGACTCTGGCCTTCCTTCCCAGACGCCCAGTTTGGCAGCCTTAGGCCCCAGCCCAGGAACCTGACTTCTTAACAAGTGAGGAGATTTTTGATGCACACCCAAGTATGAGAACCACTTGCTGTGGACAGAAACACCAGTCAAGTTGACCCCAGAATGTTCCATTCATTCTTTGCCCTTTGAACAGGATGAATTTTCCTGATATAATTGCCCCACATTTCTGTGGTGGTAGGGATGAGTGTAGCCAGCATACCACAGTTGTTAGTGAAGGCATTTAAGTCTACACCCTAAATACCTTTCCTCCTGCCCTGGGAGCTGCCCTAAACAGCTGCCTGTTTCCAGAAAAGCCCGTGAAGCTGGGCTCCCAGTCATAACACCATTCCCCCAAATCAGGGAAGCTTTTTGTTTGTTTCCCTCAATTTAACATACTAACATTCTTGAACGTGGCATTGGTACTGTGAATACACTAATATAATAAAAATTATGCTTAGAAATTGTACATTCTAATTTTGGAAACCTGATTTGATATAACAGTATCTAGATGTGTATGTCAAAGCACCCCTTTTGGGGAGATCCTCTCACATTTGGAAAGTACAATGGCTACCATGAATATTACAGGTGAGGCAACCTGTCTGTGCAACAGGCTGGCCCTGAAAGAATCATCTCTTTTAATTTCTCCTTTTTACAAAAACAGCTTTATTGAAGTACAATTTAAACATCACTCTTATAAGGGTATGGTTGGTGAGTTTTAGTGAATTTATACATTTATGAACCATCACTGCAATCCAGTTTTTCTAACACTTCCATCCATCTGAAAAGCTACCTTTGCCTGTCTGCTCCCTGCTCCCACCCGTAGCCTCGGGCAACTGCCAATCTACACTGTCTCTATAATTTTGTGTTTGCTAGAAATTTCACATAAGTGGAATCTTTCAGTATGCAGTCTTTGTGTCTGACAACTTTCACTTAGTGAAAAGTTTCTGAGATCCATCCAGGCTGTTGTGTAGATCAGTAGTTTGTTCCTTTTTATTGCTGAGTAGTATTCCACTGGGTCGATCCTTTCAATGTCTTGATTTGCTCTCAACTCTCTGGAATAGCATGTTTTCACATTGATATGGTGGGAATCTTCTCAGGACTAGAAACTCCAAACCTAGACAATTCCTACCTGTCTCTGTGTTGTCAGTTGAGGAAACCTGCACATCCTTTTGATTGTGTGAATTGGCAGAGAATATGAGAGGATGTTTTTCCTAGTGTGGGTCCAACACTCAGCTGTGTTCCCAGATTTCAACTAAAGATACCTAGTTTTCAGTGAAAAATCATTGTATGTCTTTTTAAAAAGATATAATTATTTCTACAGGTTTTTTTCCTGAAACATGCTAGTGTCCTTTATCAGGTCTTATCACTTATAATATGCCTATGAGTTTGATCACAATCTTATACGTATTTTACTGTAAGAAGATCAATGTAAAACTACATGTCTGAGTGCAAACACATGTTTTATAGTTACCTTAATTCTTGGGTTCACAGTAATGGGCTGCAGCTCCTAAACCTGGTAAAAACTTGATATTCTATGGATGTGCTCCATGCATCTATTTTCGAGTGCATATTCTCTGGTTCAAATATCTTTGTGTGTATATTGCTTTGGAAATATTCTCTCAGCTTCCGAGGCATTCTCCAAACACTTTCTGACATAGCCAACATTCCGGGGTATTTGAGGAAGAGCTGCAGCTCTCTCACCACGATCCATTTCCGGCTGCACAGCTGAGTGGCCCAAAGAGGAAAGAGCATCTAGTGGTTTGGAGAATTTAGTTCAGTCGGCCCTGGAGGTCTTTATTTTTAACAGTATGATTAAACAATATTTCTGACAGCACAGGAAATTAGACACATATTTACTAAGTGCTTCTTTTGAAAGGGGTACAATGCTAGGGCAACAAAGCAATGATTTATATACTTCATTCATTAAAAAGAAATTTCAGCACCAACAATGTGCTAAGTGGGGTAGGAGATACAAAGTTGAGTGATTCTCATCGTCAAGGAGTGAACGACTTACAAGAGGAGATATGACTTTAGTGTTATTCCTTAGCTGATTTGTGTTGCTGATGAACTTTGGACATCAACATGTTCTTTCTTTGGTTTGGTTTGATTTGGTTTGGCAGGAAAATAGTTTTTGTATTATTCTGGAGACAGAAATCTTTTGCTTCACCAGAATACAAGTTTCTTTCCAATCAGAAGAGCACAGGTTAAATGGATCCAATTGTTTTCTGAGGGTGCATCTAAACACGTCTGCATCTTAGGAGAAGCTCTTTCATCTTAACCTTGATGATATGAAACTTCTGTAACCATCACAGAGGACACATAGGATGCTGAGAACAACTTGGGTGCTGATTCCAGCTTTGCTGCTTATTAGCAAGGTGACCTTTGGCATCTACTTTGATCTCGCTGGGGCCTTGGTTATTTCATCTGGAGGAAACTCATGTCATTAAGTCCTTAGGTTCCTTTCAGCAAGAAGATTCCATGAGGCCTTTTTCACTGAGGGCACAAATCCCTGTCAAGTCCTTGTCTAATAATTATTATTAGACAACCTTCCTAAGGTTATTAGGTAACCTTCCTAAGGCTTTATGACTTTTCCATTCTTCAGGTGTTATACATCTTCTCTGTCCTTGAGTTTGTAATGGAGCAAAGTAAGAATCACATCACTGATACATATTGAAGTTTTAAATATTGATTTTGACTGGGCAGTAATGAGAAAATTAACTTTTATATTTCAGATATACACATATCTCCTTCTACCATGAAAATGAGAAAATCAGGTCATTAATGTAGGCAAATTAGAAGTGAGGCTTTTGGGTTTGTGTCACTCTGCCCGCCTCCAGTTTCAAGACTGGTAGACCATGAAGAAGGTGACAGAGATTGCACAATGCCCCAGTGTCCTGCTGTTCTTAAATAAGGGAAGGATAAAATCCCTGTCTTCATAATCTAAGAAGTAGTATTTGTTCATCCTTTATTTTCTTTTGTTTATTTGGTTGGTTCTGTTTATTTGTTTGTTTTTTGGCTGCGCCACACGGCTTGTGGGATCTCAGTTCCCCGACGAGAGATTGAACCCGGGCCACAGCAGTGAAAGCCTGGAATCCTAACCACTAGGCCGCTAGGGAACTCCCATCCTTTATGTTTCAGTGATTAACTTTTTAGATGCCTGCAAAAGCTGCGACGAAGTCTTTATGAAGAACAATGGATGACAAAACACCAAATCATAAAAATTAAAAATTTAGTGTTTATCCTGCTGTATCCTTGTATATTCCTGTATCCTTCTGTGTACATGATGCAAAGCAACTGGGCATAGGGAACACTGCTACGTTTTGATAAAATGTGGATAAAATTCAAATATTAGGTTTTAGAAAGGTTTATAAATCTTCATTCTGATTAAGCAAATATCTGTTCTTCAATTTTTAAAAGGTGTATCAAGAAAATTGACCTGTAAGTTTAAATATAAAGTTTAGGTGTTAAGTCAGTCAGTCACCAATCAATTAGCCATGGAAAATATGATGATTATGTAATCAGAAAATATCCCTTTCCTGTCCTCATGCCTCAGCTGAAAATGTAAAGTGAAATGCCTGGATGTGATAAAGGCTTGAGATAAAGGCCAGTGTCCTAGAGAGGCAAGAGTTACCACAGAGAGGAAATGACCGGGGAGCATCTGACAGCCTGTGGGTGAGTTGGATTAAAGATGGAACCCAGTGAGTGATGAGCAAAGAGTTTTGCAAACGTGGATGTAAGCGGTATGAAAGTAAGTTTCAAGTAAATGTTGAAATTAGATCCTGCTGCAAATGACAGAAAATCTAAAGTAACACTGGCTTAAACATAATGTTTTCTCTTAACAGCCGTATGAAGGGTGCCTCAGTCAACAGGAACCCAGGTTCCTTCCACCTTGTTGCTCACCATCCTCAACATGAGGCTTTGCCTTATGGGCCAAGACAGCTCCTGAAGCCCCATCTAGGCAGCAAGAAGAAAGAGAGGGGCGGAGAAATGGTCTCCATTTAAGGACACTTTTCAGAAGTGACAAATACCACCTCCATTTACATCCCATTGCCTAGAATTTAGTCACACAGTCACAACTAGACACACAGGAGGTTGGGATTCTGGATTCTGGGTGCCTCGTGCTCAGTTAAGAATTGGGGTTCTGGGACTTCCCTGGCAGTCCAGTGATTAAGGCTTCGCACTTCCACTGCAGGTACTAAGATCTCACATGCCGCGTGGCGCGGCTGAAAAAGAAAGAAAAAGAATTGGGGTTCTATTATTGTAGAAGAGTGTATCTGTGTAGTGAAGAATTTAACCTTGCCCACAGAGAGGTCTGACCTTTGCCATCCGCTTCTGATAGGTTGCCATGCTCAATAGACGTGTCTTTGTTTAGGCTGGGGGCTGGCTATGGCAGAAAGTCTATGTAACTTAGGGTGATTTAGGGAGGGAGCTTTGGGTATTAGTTCAGCTTCGAGAGGGGCTTGGGGCTGAGATCAGCCATCTGATAAGTCAGCATTACTACATGATGGAGCCCCAATAAAAACCCTGGCCTCGAAATTCGGGTGGGCTTTCCTGGGTGGCAATGTTCCATATGTGTTGTCATACATTGATGCCCGGAGAGTAACGCTATCCATGACTACACAGGGAGAGGACAGTGGAAGCTCCATGTTGGCTGCTTTCCTGGACCCAGCCCTGTGCGCTGCTTCCCTTGGCAGATTTTAAACTGTATCCTTTTGCTGTAAAAAATGACAGCCATGGGTAGAACAGTTTTCAGTGAGTTCTGTGAGACTCTCCAATGAATTATTGAATCTGAGGGTGCTTTTGAGACTCCCCCAAACTTGTAATTGGTCTCAGAAGTGAGAGTGGTTTTACGTGGATTATGCTGTCTCTAATTTCATGGCATCCCAACCGTTTCCTGGTGATGGCCCAGTGGAGCAAAAGGACAGGCTGTTTGTGGCCAAAGGCTGTATGTGCTCGAGGACTTACTCATCTGCCCTGAAAGTGAGGGTACCAATATCTGAATAAACTTGTAACTTAGTTGTGACATCCCAGCATGCTGCAGAAAAAGATATTCTGCTCTAGAAGAAGGGGAGGATGTTGGAAGAGGAAGGAAAACTGCCACAAAAGCAAACTTGCCCTTCTGCCCATATATCTATACACTTCTTTCTTCCCACACGTATACAGATGTATACCTTTCCCAAGAGCAGCGATTCCAATGTCCCTCCCGCTCAGAGACCTGCGCTGTGGGTGGTATACAGAGCTCTCCATCGGTCCAAAGGGACTCTTTGTGGTCTGGAAACCCACAAACTAAAAGTTATCTGCTTCAAAATGAGCAATATACGGTCATGCAGTAGGAAAAGCTAGTTACAGTAAAACCTCCCATTTGGAAAAGGGGTTCATGGGAAACACCTGGAAGTCCTTGGCCCATAGCAGTGATCAAATCCTGTGGGAACAGGAGTGGTGAGAACCCCTTCTCTGCCAGCAGAGTAGATTCCTTGGTCAGCCCATCTGAATACCCTCTGCTCTGGACCAAAGTCTCTTCTTTTTTTTTTTTTTTTTTTTTTAATTAATTAATTAATTTATTTTTGGCTGTGTTGGGTCTTCGTTTCTGTGCGAGGGCTTTCTCTAGTTGTGGCAAGCGGGGACCACCCTTCATCGCGGTGCGCGAGCCTCTCACTATCGCGGCCTCTCTTGTTGCGGAGCACAGGCTCCAGACGCGCAGGCTCAGTAATTGTGGCTCACGGGCCCAGTTGCTCCGCGGCATGTGGGATCTTCCCAGACCAGGGCTCGAACCCGTCTCCCCTGCATTGGCAGGCGGATTCTCAACCACTGCGCCACCAGGGAAGCCCCCAAAGTCTCTTCTTGTTATCCTTCTGGCCCCGCCCTGCAGGAGGACTTCCCTGTCCCTTATCTTCAAAAACCACATCAGAAGTAAGCATTAGAGGGAATACACTTCTCAGGAGCTGAACAGATACGGGGTCCTAGGAGTTGCTTTACGGATTGCTGAGTCACCTGCGTTTGCAAGACAGTTTCTGGTTTCCTTAACAGTATAATGAATACCCTCACAAATTTAGTAGGCTTCTGATATGTTTGTTTCTGGTCTGTTCCATTTTAGGGTTGCCAGACTGAGCAAATTAAAAAAACAGAAAACACAGGATTCCCAGTTAAACCTAAATTTCAGATAAACAATGAAAAATACTCTAGAATTAAAATATTTGAGACATATTTTCCCTAAAAAATTATTCATGGTTTATCTGAAATTCAAATGTACCTGGGCATCCTGTGTTTTATTTGGCAACTCTATTCCGTGTTCAATTATCCAGAGCCCAAATACTTGCCTGGACAGTTTTTGTCTGAAGACTTTGGTCTTTTAGCTATTGGGCACTATGCTTCTCTTCAGCTTAATACCTTGAGGACACATGAAATGATGGGCTCGGTTGGGGAAGTAAAACACCCTTACACTAAGGTTTACCTCTGCACTGGCTCTCACCATCAGGCAGAAAAATTGAAATATGAAGCCATTTGTAAAACTTGGAAACCTCAGTAAAACCATCTTTCCGGGCTGCCTTTGCTTGGGGTATGGAGGCAGACCCCAGATTATCAGTTTATCAGTCAAATCAAATCGTAGACTCCAGGCAGAGAGGGCTTCCTTGACACAATAATATTCCTTGTTTACAGACTGGCTGACTTTCCCCCCAAGTTCACCTCTCTCTTGGACTTTGCAGAAAGTGGAAGGAAGCAGCCCAGTGTGCTCCAAATTCTGATTTTTTTCAATCATTTTTCCCAGTGTGCAGCCTTGGTCAGCAGGTAGTATGCTTTCTAAAGTAATACTGGAAACATGCCACCAAATGTCATTTTTCCTACTAATGGTTGTCATTTTTCCTCCCTGCAATATCTGAGCCCTCACCGTCCAATTGCCACCGCAGTGCTGCAACTTAGGTTCTGCCATGTGCATCTTCCCATTTTTGGATACCCAACTCTGTATTAGTTATGACCAGATCAGCTGCCAGTGTTAGAAAGCACAAGATAACAGGCACTTAAGCAAGTGCATTAGTTTCCTGTGGCTGCTATAACAAATTACCGCATACTTAGTGGCTTAAAATAACACACATTTATTTTGTTACAGTTCTAGAGCTCAGAAGTCTGAAATGAGTCTTTTGCAACTAAAATCAAGGTTCATCAGAGCTAAGTTCCTTCTGGAGGCTCCAGGGAAGACTCTGTCTCCTTGCCTTTTCCAGTTTCTAGAGGCATTCTAGAACCTGCATTCTTTGGCTTATGGCTCTTCTTTCCATTTTCAAGGTGCATCACTCCAACCTTTGCTGCTTCCATCACTGCATCCCCTTTTCCTGTCTCTGACATTCCTCTTCTAAGGACCCCTTTAATTAACTTGAGCCCACCTGGATAATCCAGGATAATCTCCCTCTTTCAAGATCCTTGACTTAATCACAGCTGCAAAGTCTCTTTGTAAGGTAACACATTCACAGTTTCCAGGGATTTGGATGTAGACATCTTTTTGGAGGGGAGAGGGGGTATTATTCTGTCTACTACAGCAAGAAAGAAGTTTCCTTCTCTCACACATAAATGTAGGCGGTCAGGGCCAGGATGGAGGGTCCATGGTCATGAAGAGCTCAGACTCTTTCTAAACTGTCCCTCTTCCATTCTCAGCAAGAAGTCTCCACCTCAAGGTCCAAGAGGACTCCTCAAACTGTAACCAACACATCCCAAGTTCTAACCAGTGGTGGGAGGAAGGGGGAAAAGAAGGATTTGCACCTTCTCTTTAAAGATACTTCCCAGGAGTAGCACACGTGGCTTCCACTAACATCCCTTTGCCAGAACGTAGTCACGTGGCCACACCTAGTTACAAGGGTGATGGAGACACCCTTGTACAAATTCTTCTGGGCAACGACATACACAGCTGAGAAAAAAAATGGAGTTTTTACTACTCCAGAGGAAGGGGAGGACATGTACTGGGGGCATCTAGCATTCCCTCCGGAGTTCCTGACTAAACCTCTAAGATTACATGGACATTTTCAGAGAGTGAATTTAATTCACATGCAGGTGTGCTCAGTTCCAGAAGGAAGACAGGTTTTGCCTTGTTGCTTCTAGTCTCATGCAGATCTTTGGAGTAATGTAACAGGCATCCTTTGTGTAGCACCCAGACATCAATGTTCCCTTACAAAAAAATCAGAGACAGTCACATAAATACCTTCCAGGGAAGAACATGAAATGGAAGTTTGATGGTTCCAGAAATAAACAGGAGTTTTCCCTCCAGCAACTTCCTGAATGATCTAGTGATTATCAGTGAATGGGTCATTTGAGCTCTTACTGAATGGGGGCGTGGCATCTCAGAGTGGAAGGGAAGCTCCAGGGCCTGGAGAGCCAGGAAGTGGGCACTCTTCCCTGTGATGACTGCAAGTTTCACAAAGGCCACATGGTCATACCTGCTGGGAATGCGGGTTTGGGTGAGACATGGGACCCTGAACCCCTCATGCATAGGGAGAACCCTTCTCACTCTCCCAGCTCCTGTGTGAGCTCACATCGGGACCAGCTACTAAATTGTCTCTATTGGCCCACTTCTTTCCATCCTACATTATTACTATGATCATTGTCTCGTTACTAATGTCTCTTGCTAAGATTACTACAGACATCTCCTGAGATGCTTTGTGTGATGTTCCTCCCCAATGTACTCTGCACACATTGCAGTCAGAAGGATCTTTCTAAAATGCAAAGCTGATCACCTCATGTTATAGGTTGCATTGTGTCCCTCCAAAAGAGACGTGTTAGAGTCCTAACCCTTAGTACTCAGAATGTGCCTTTATTTGGAAATAGGGTCTTTACAGAGATAATTAGGTAAAACGAGGTCATTGGAGTGAGCCCTACAATAATTCTTCACATTCTACTGGAATTATTTGTTCAACCATCTCTCTTCCTTTCTAGGCTGTAAACTACATGAAGGGAAGACTATATCTGTCTTCAGGATTTAGCATAATTCATAACTGGCACCCAGTAAATAGATGTGAGACAACTCACCAAAAGGAAGAGTAATATATGTTCCCTGTAAATTGTATAAGTATCTCTGCTTCCATTTTCACCCCAACTTTTATTTTAAAACTTTCAAACATAGAGAGGAACTGAAAAAATTGTACAGTGAACAGGCATTTACCACCTAGATTCTAGAATTAACACTTGGCTAGATTTGCTTTATCACATATCTATCTACCCATCAATCAATCTCATATGATTATGAATTTTGAATCATAAGTGCCTTCAGGGTGCCTGGCAAACATGCTTGTTCAGTTTAGTAGATAGCTCTAGGACAGCAGACTACCAGTCTTCCTGAAAGTCATATCCTTGGCCCTTTGCACTAGTGCTAGGATCATGTGGATTTATAATTTTAAAATTGGAATTTTAAAAGTGGAGCTCTGCAGAGTTATCTAGCATTTCTTTTATTCCAGATCCTTACCTGTTTTCAGTTTTGGTGTGTATTTAGCAGAGAGTATCTAACAAAACATTTTGTTCTCAGTTTAGGATTAGTATGGGAACTACCCAGGAAAACCAAGAAGAGCTCCATGATGATGGAGAAAATAAACCAATGGGGCAAGATATAACAATTGTAAATATATATGCACCCAACGTAGGAGCACCTCAATATACAAGGCAAATGCTAACAGCCATAAAAGGGGAAATCGACAGTAAGACAATAATAGTGGGGGACTTTAACACCCCACTTACACCAGTGGACAGATCATCCAGACAAAATTAATAAGGAAACACAAGCCTTAAATGACACATTAGACCAGATAGACTTAATTGATATTTATAGGACATTCTATCCGAAAGCAGCAGAATACACTTTCTTCTCAAGTGCACCCGGAACATTCTCCAGGATAGATCACATCTTGGGTCACAAATCAAGCCTAGGTAAACTTAAGAAAATTGAAATCATATCAAGCATCTTTTCCGACCACAATGCTATGAGATTAGAAATCAATTACAGGGAAAAAAAACTGTAAAAAATCATAAACCGATGGCACCATAACCGAGACAGAACAAAGGATAACTCATCTGGAGGATGAGCTCCTTGGGGGGCAGCCATTGGTCTGCTCAGTTAGGGTTAGAGTGGGTGAACCAAAAGGTGGAACTTACCTACAAGGCTGTGGTAGCACCTGATATCTCCTTGCCACCTGGCCTGCCTGGAATTCCAGGAAAACCCAGTAGTCTGTGGAGGAGACCAGCATACCACACTCCTGTAGTGGATACAGGAGCTGGAGTGGGGACCTGGCCACTGCTATATTTAAACCTTGAGAAGCTCCATCCCTGACAGGGCCTTAGGCATTCATGAGCAATGGCAGGAAATCAAGTTAACTTCTGTGATTTTCCTCATGAAAATCTTTTACAAGACAGCATCTTGTTCTGTTCTCTTCTTAGTGGATTCACACTGTAGAATTTTGGATAACTCCAGTACACTAACTCTCAGGGCATGATGGTCCATTGTTGATACACTGTATGAAGTTTACAGTTGGCGCATCAGCAATATCTCCTTGGTAATTGACGTGGTAAACAGACACTCTACTTCAGGTAGGTAAATGGAAAGAAAATAACAAACCAGGAAAGGAGAAGCTTGGCACCAAATGTTAACTTTACACAATTTGAATTATTGGAAGGCTGTGAGAATGAAATTAATGTAGGAGATAAAATATATGGTCTTAACAAGTTTTCCTTTCCTTACAGCTTTTTTAATACCAAAAGTGTTTATGGTGTAGTATTCCTCAATTTACCTATTTGAGAGATATTTTAGATGTCTCCCCCATAAATGGTAAGGATCTTCTCTAAGGAAGAATATCCAGAAATGAGTAAATTAATCTTGTGTATAACTTAACTCCATCTTGCCTTTCAATTACAAAAGCCAACATACCTCTGTTTGGCTTAGGATCATTTAAGTCAGTTTCTGGCTCTTGCAGTTGAAAGAATTCTGACTCTGCCCTTATCAATTCCTTTTTCCACTTCTCAAATTTAATGGTAACTATTTTTTAAAATTTAATAGTAAATATTTTAAATTTGATGGCAAATATTTTTTAAATAATGCATGTTTATGAAAAGAACTAAAAAAGAACAAAAGGTACTCATGGTCCTAATCACCCCAGTACAGACACTGTTAATATTTTGGGGGCATTTATTTTTCTGCTAGGATTTCTGTGCTTTTTTGTTTGTTTGTTTAACTTAGAGACTTATGTTGCATGTATTTTTTTGTTTGCCTGTTTTTCACAACTGTAATCATATTATAGCTAAAATTCTGCATTCTTTTTTAATTTTTATTTTAGCACAACCATTTTCTATGTTAGAATATGATCTGTGTAACTGTATGACTTTTGAAGTCAACTTATGCAAATATAATTTATATAAAATAAGCCACACCCACCATATATATACACAGTTTGATGAGTTTTAACAAATGGATAACCTGTGTAACTAACTCTCACTCAAGATATAGATTATTGCCTTCATCTTAAAAAGTACCCTCCTGACTGTCTGTAGTCTGTCCCCCAACCTCCTCACAGGTGTCCACTGATCCATTTTATGTCACTATTGATTAGTTTTGCCTGCTTGGAACTTCTATTAAGTATGTAGTCTTACGGCTGGCTTCTTCTGCTCAGCGTGTCTTGAGATTCATCCATGCTGTTGTATGTATCAGTAGCTTGTTTTTTAGTTGTTGTTGTTGTTTTGTCTTTTTCTTGTAATATTGTGTAGTCTTTTTCTGTTTTGTTTTGTTTTTTTTAATTTTTGGCTGCGTTGGGACGTTGTTGCTGCACGGGCTTTCTCTAGTTGCAGCGAGTGGGGGCTACTCTTCATTGCAGTGCGTAGGCTACTTATTGTGGTGGCTTCTCTTGTTGTGGAGCATGGACCCTAGAGCACACGGGCTTCAGTAGTTGTGGCACCCAGGCTCAGTAGTTGTGGCTCTCAGGCTCTAGAGCGCAGGCTCAGTAGTTGTGGCGCATGGGCTTAGTTGCTCCGCAGCCTGTGGGATCCTCCCAGGCCAGGGATCGAACAACCCATGTCCCTTGCATTGGCAGGTGGACTCCTGACGACTGCACCACCAGGGAAGTCCCAATAACTTGTTTTTTGTATTGATAAGTAGTGATCCATTGTGTGGATATACTGCTATTTGTTTGTCCATTCACCACTTGATGAATATTTGGGTTGTTTCCAGTTTTTGTCTATTATCAATAATGCTACTATGAGCATGCAACTACAAGTCTTTGTGTAGACATATGTTTTCATTTTCCAGGTAAACACCTAGGAGTGATCATGCTAAGCCATATCATAAGGGTGTGTTTAACTTTACAAGAAACTGCCAAACTGTTTTACAAAATGATTGTTTCATTTTGCATTCCCATCAGCAAGTGAGGGTCCCAGTTCCTCCACAACCTCACCAATACTTTTATAGTCAAACGTTTTCATTTTAGCTATGCTAGTGGTGTGTAGTATATCTCAGCATAATTTTAATTTGCATTTCCATAATAGTTAATGATGCTGATCATCTTTAAGTGTGTTTATTGGCTATTCATATTTTTTTCTCTTGTGAAGTGCCTACTGAAATCTCTTGACCATTTATTAATAAGGTTGTTTGTTAGACAATATAAATCCTCCAACTTTGTTCTTCTTTTTCAAAACTATGTTGGCTATTTTGAGTTCTTTGCATTATCGTGTAAATTTTTAAATTAGTTTATCCATTTTTACCAAAAACGTTACTGAGGTTGCTAAATGGGATCGCACTGAGTGGAAGAATGGACATCTTAATAATATTGAGTCTTGTACTCAATAAACATGGAATATTTCTCCATCAATTTAGGTCTTCTTTTATTTCTTTAAGCATAACCATGTTTTTAGTGGCTGATAATTTCTCACTGATTTGAAGGTATAGTTTACCAAACCATGACTGTTTTGTCAATTAGGTTGTTTCCAATTTTTCATGACTAATAATTTGCTGTGAATACTGTGATGTTTAAGATTTTTTTTTTCCAAATTTAGGATTATATTGTTTAGATAGACTTACAACAGTCAAATT
Source organism: Balaenoptera ricei (assembly GCF_028023285.1). Classification (NCBI taxonomy): domain Eukaryota; kingdom Metazoa; phylum Chordata; class Mammalia; order Artiodactyla; family Balaenopteridae; genus Balaenoptera; species Balaenoptera ricei. The sequence goes on along the minus strand of NC_082642.1, from coordinate 153,614,909 downwards.
ACCGGGTCAAAGAATATTAACATTTAAGAAACTTCAGTATATATTGCCAAATCTTTTTCTACCTTTGTCGTACCATTCACATTACTATTATAAATGAATGAAGATGTTTGTTTCACCTCTTATCTGCCAATATTGAGTATTTTTTGCTAAATTAATCTCTGAAATGGAAGATTCTTACTAGTATTTCTTTGGGTTTTTTTTTTCTTTTAAGTTAAACATTTTTGCATATGTCTGCTTACTACTTAATTTCCTCTTTTGCAAATGTTATTCATATCCGGCATTTTAAAGTTCTTCTTATAGATTTGACAGTCAAAATCTTAAGAATGATCCCCCAATGACCGTCACCCTTGTATAATTTCATCCCTTTTGAGTGTGGGTAGAAGCTGTGAATACGATGAAATATCTCTCCCAGGATTATGTTGTTATGTGGCATGGTTAACCTTAAAATAGGGAGATTGTCCAGGTGGGCCTAAATGAATATCACAAGCCCTTTAAAAGCAAAAAGCTTTCTCTGGCTAGTAGCAGAAACGGAGTTCAAAGAGATTCAAAGCATGAGAAGGATTCGATGCACTGTTACTGGCTTCCAGGATGGAGGGGTCCCCATGCAAGGACCAGAGAGAGATCTCCAAGATCTGAGATGGTCCCTGCTGATAGTCCTACAACCACAAGGAACTGAATTCTGCCAGTAACCTGAACGAGCCTGGACGTAGATGCTTCCAGAGCCTCAAGATAATAGCTCAGCCTAGCAGACACCTGAATTTCAACCTTGAGTGACTCTAAGCAGAGATCCAGTTGAGCCCACCAAAACTTAATGACTGACAGAACTGTGAGCTAGTAAATGGGTGTTGTTTCAAATCCCTAAATTTGTGGTAATCTGTTACACAGCTTTAGAAAACTAATACAATCTCTATAATCAAGATACGATCTTTGCCATATATTTGTTGCATATCTTTCCCAATATGTTCTTTCCTTTTTATTATGGGTTTTCTCCCTTCATGTATCTTTTTTCCCTTTGTGATATTTTCTTTTCAGTCAACCTCTAGTTAGAAAATCTTTCCATATCTATTCTCACCATATCAAAGTTTAAAAAATTCAATTATATTTTCTAGCTCTTCTGTGTGGCTTAATTTTTTTTAACCAAAATGTGGGGGGTTTTTTTGTGTTGTTTTTTTGTTTTTTTTACTGAACTAAAACATTTACATGGTCCCAAAGTCAAAATTCTATGGCATTCTGTGGTACATTCAGAGAAGTTTACCTTCCCCCCCTGTCTCCCCAACACTGTTCTGTCTTTCCTCCTTATTGAAGTTAAACATGATTTGGTCGCCTATTACTGTATCACAAACCATCTCAAAACTTAGTGGCTTAAAATAATAGCATTTTATTATTTGTCACAGTTCTGTGGGCTGAAAGGCTCAGCTGAGTGGTTCTTCTGCTGGTCTTACTTTGTCTCATTCATGTGACTGTAGTCAGATGGCAGTGGGGGTGGAACATTCAAGATGGCTTCATGCACCTGTGGAGCCCTTGGGGGAATGGCAGGAAGGCTGGTCTTAGAGCCTGGGGGCTCCTTGTAGCCCCTCAACGTGGTCTCTTCACCAGGGCCTTGGGACTCCTTATATGGTTCTCAGAGGTCCCAAAGTGCAAAAGCAGAAGTTGCCAGGCCTTTCAAGGCTCAGGCCTGGAATTCTCACCTCATGCTATTGGTTAAAGTGAGTCACATGTGCGAATATCTGTAAAATATGGCCTAGGCCTCTCCTTCCCACTTGCTCATTCCTTGTTGGGACTTTTTCTGGCTATTCTTGCTTATTTATTATTACAAATAAACTTTATAATCAATTAGCCTGACTCCAGGAATAAAGAGAAGATGGTATTGTTATTGGCATGGCTAAAGTTATAAATTAAGTAGGGGAGAATTAACACTTTGATGACATTGAACCTTCCTATCCATGAACATGATATGCTCTTCCTTCCATTCAAATCTGCTTTTAAGTCTTTTGCAAGACATTAATAGCTTTTCTCATACAGGTTTTTCACATTAAAAAAAAGTCCATGGGACTTCCCTTGTGGTGTAGAGGTTGAGAATCCACCTGCCGATGCAGGGGATACGGGTTCGAGCCCTTGTCTGGGAAGATCCCACATGCCGTGGAGCAACTAAGCCCGTGCACCACAACTACTGAGCCTGTGCTCTAGAGCCCGCAAGCCACAACTACTGAGCCTGCTCGCCACAACTACTGAAGCCCGCGCACCTAGAGCCCATGCTCCACAACAAGAGAAGCCACCGCAATGAGAAGCCCACGCACAGCAACGAAGACCCAACACAGCCAAAAATAAAATAAAATAAACATTAAAAAAAAACTGTATAAAAAAAAAGTCTATGCCTAACTTGTTTTATCATTTCCTTTTATTATTATTATTATTATTTTGGCTGTACTGCACAGCTTGCAGGATCTTAGTTCCCTGACCAGGGATTGAACCTGGGCCCAGCAGTGAAAGAGCCAAGTCCTAACCACTGGACTGCCAGGGAATTCCCTGTTTTGTCATTTCCTGAACTCTTAATCCAACTAATTTTTGGCGGGAGGAGGGGATAGGAGAGCTTATGGTGAAATAGCAAAATCTAAATGAATTTTTCTTCTAACTATCAAGTCATTTAGTCTAATATCATTTGCTGAATAATCCTCTGTTTTCTACAGATTTGTGATAACTCGTTTATCATATATTAAAATCTTATATACTAATATATTGGTGTCTGTTCTGAGCTATCCTGTCCAATTGATCTTATGCCAGAATGATGTGCTTTTAACTCTTATAGCTCTACTTTGTGCTAAGTAGGACTCTTTTCCCTGCAATTAACTTTTTTAAAAGATATATCATTTTTTAGCATTCATTATGTTTTCAGAAGAATTTTAACATACTTTCATTAAATTTCCTCATTAAAAATTATATTGAGGGGAATTAATGAAGCCTAAAAATTAATTTTATAAGACTGGGCATTTTAAAGTATTTAGATATTCTATTCAGAAATACTATCCATCTCTCCATTTTTCATAATTCATATATCTTAATTCAGCCTTATAGCTTTATTCATGTAACTCAAGCATATGTTACATTCAAATTACTCCAAGTATTTTAGATTTTTATTGCTATTTAGAATACAATCCCCATTTTCATTTTATTTTCTAACTGGTTATTACTGTTAAATAGAAATGCCTATTGATTTTTGTATATGTAGCTGTTTTAAAATTTACAGGCACAACATATAAATGGCCAAAAAAGTAACAGTCTTCATTTCTCTATAAATTAACCCAGTTTAGCTCTCCAGCAATCATCTCTGCTGAGGGTGGGGGAAAAAAATCAATCTTACTGTTCAGTTGGAACTCAACTGATAGTATCTTACCTTCTCCTTTCACATCCCCATTCTCCTTCTTGGCTGGGATGGGAGAGCCGTGTGGTTCAAAAATGCCATGTACCACAAAAACAGAAATATAGATCAATGGAACAGGATAGAAAGTCCAGAGATAAACCCCTGCACCTATGGTCACCTAATCTATGACAAAGGAGGCAAGAATATACAATGGAGAAAAGACAGTCTCTTCAATAAGTTGTGCTGGGAAAACTGGACAGCTACATGTAAAAGAATGAAATTAGAACACTCCCTAATGCCATATACAAAAATAAACTCAAAATGGACCTAAATGTAAGGCTGGATACTATAAAACTCTTAGGGGAAAACATAGGGGAGAACACTGTCTGACATAAATCACAGCAAGATCTTTTTTGATCCACCTCCTAGAGTAATGAAAATAAAAACAAAAATAAACAAATGGGACCTGATTAAACTTAAAAGTTTTTGCACAGCAAAGGTAACCATAAACAAAATGAAAAGACAACCCTCAGAATGGGAGAAAATATTTACAAATGAAGCAACTGACAAGGGATTAATCTCCAAAATATACACAGAGCTCATGTAGCTCAATATCAAAAAAACACAAACAATCCAATCAAGAAATGGACGGAATATCTAAATAGACATTTCTCCAAAGAAGATATACAGATGGCCAAAAAGCACATGAAAAGATGCTCAACATCACTAATTATTAGAGAAATGCAAATCAAAGCTACAATTAGATATCACCACACACTGGTCAGAATGGCCATCATCAAAAAAATCTACAAACAATAAATGCTGGAGAGGGTGTGGAGAAAAGGGAACCCTCCTACACTGTTGGTGGGAATGTAAATTGATACAGCCACTATGGAGAACAGTATAGAGGTTCCTTAAAAAACTAAAAATAGAACTACCATATGATCCAGCAATCCCACTCCTGGTTATATATCCAGAGAAGACCATAATTTAAAAAGATAGATGCACCCCAATGTTCATTGCAGCACTATTTACAATAGCCAGGACATGGAAGCAACCTAAATATCCATCAACAGAGGAATGGATACAGAAGATGTGGTACACGTATACAATGGAATATTACTCAGCCATAAAAAAGAATAAAATAATGCCATTTGCAGCAACATGGATGGACCTAGAGATTGTCATACTGAGTGAAGTAAGTCAGACAGAGAAAGGCAAATATCATACGATATCGCTTACATGTGGAATCTAAAAAACGGTACAAATGAACTCATTTACAAAACAGAAATAGAGTCACAGATGTAGAAAACAAACATGGTTAAGGGGGGAAGGGGAGGAGGGATAAATTGGGAGACTGGACTTGACATGTACACACTACTGTATATAAAATAGATAACTAATAAGGACCTACTATATAGCACAGGGAACTCTTCTCATTACTCTGTAATGACCTATACGGGAAAAGAATCTAAAAAAGAGTGGATATATGTATATGTATATCTGATTCACTTTGCTGTACACCTGAAACTAACACAACACTGTAAATCAATTATATTCCAATAAAAATTAAAAAAACAAAAAAGAAAACGCCATGTGTCTTGGCCAGCGACCCAGCTGCAGTAATTTGCAGTCCATTTCAGCAAAGGCAACACCACGCTGGAGGGCTTCTAGAGTAAGCTTGAGCTCTCTCCACCCAGCCCACAACGCACTCTGGCTGGATCTGCTCATCCTCTGCTCCTTCACGCTCACTCAGCCTCTCTGAGTTTTCCATCATTTTCTGCAGCCCTGTCCATCCCCATCTCCAAGTGGGCTGTTGACTTCAGAGGACAGATAGCCAGACCTCACCCCAGGATCTTTTTTGCTCCATTCTCTGTTCATACCCCTTCCTCTAGACCAGGCACATTCCATATCTTTGGAAAAGTGCTCTTTGTCACACATTTTTTGATTCAGGGTATAAATTTGCTGTAAGGAATGTTGGGGGGCACCTACTAGGAATTACAGGGCATAAAAAATACTTCAGCTAATAGTTAAAAAATATTATCCCACTGCATATATTTATCTTGTCTTCTACTATGGAATTCAAAGATACATACAGAGCAGAGAGATGGTATAATAAAGCTCCATGTTCCCATCACCCAGCTTCAGTAATTACCAACATCTGTTTCAACAATCATCCTGCCCAGTCACAACTCCTCCCTTCTTCCTGCTGCTCCCCCTCGTCCTGGAGTTATTTTATAGCAAATCCCTGATTTCATATCATTTTACTCTGGCCAAATTTTCAAACAATTTTTTTTTGTGGGGGTGGGGGGCTGCATTGGGTCTTCGTTGCTGCATCAAACAATTTTTAAAATAAATTTTCAAACTCTTTTTCTAATAATTTTTCTTCCTTTGGCTGTATCCCATAGGTTTTGATATGAAGCATTCTTACCTTGTTATTTTTTAGCTGGTTATTGTATTTTTATTTACTCCTTGACCTAATGTATTTGGGAAAGTATGTCTTAATCTCCACGTGATCAAAGTTTTGGTGGTTAAAGTTTCTGTACTATACCTAGTTAATTGAATTTGAGAGTGTCTTTGTGGCCTAGTGTACAATCAATGCTTATAAATGCATCATGGACACTCGAAAAAGTGAATTCCCTGTAATTCCATCTTATTTGCTAATTGCTCCTCTTAGTTATTTTGTTGAAATCCTCTGTCTTTGTTTTTTATCTACTTGATCTCTGATACACTGTGTTGTGTTAAAATCTTTTACTTACTGTACCTATTTATCTTTATATGCCTGAATATTTTTGTTGTATATATTTTGTTACTATATGTTACAGGTTGAATTGTGTCCCCACCAAATTCATATGTTGAAGATCTAACCCCCAGCACCTCAGAATGTGACATAATTTGGAAATAGGGTCTTTACAGAGTTAATGGAGTTACAATGAGGTCATTAGTGTAGGCCCTAATACAATATGACTGCTGTCTCTACAAAAAGGAAGAATTTGGAGACATATACACATACAAGGGAGAACGCCCTGTGAAAGTGAAAAGACAGAAAAAGAAGACAATGTGAAGGGACACAGGGAGAAGACAGCGGTCTGCAAGCCAAGGAGAGAGGCCTGGAACTGATCCTTCCCTCATGGCCCTAGGAAGGAGCTGATCCTGCCAACACCTTGTTTTAAGACTTCCAGCCTCCAGAACCTAACGTGAAAGAACAATTTCTGTTGTTTTAAGTCACCCAATTTGTAGTACTGTATTTTGTTACAGCTGCACTAGTAAACTAATACACTATAAAATTCTGCCATAGTTTTAATAGTCTTCACTATCAATTGATAAACGACCCCCTAGTCCTTTCTTTAAAATCACTTCTTTTTTTTTTAATTTATTTTTATTTATGGCTGTGTTGGGTCTTTGTTTCTGTGCGAGGGCTTTTCTCTAGTTGCAGCAAGTGGGGGCCACTCTTCATCGCGGTGCGCGGGCCTCTCACTGTCGCGGCCTCTCTTGTTGCGGGGCACAGGCTCCAGACGCACAGGCTCAGTAGTTGTGGCTCACGGGCCTAGTTGCTCCGCGGCATGTGGGATCCTCCCAGACCAGGGCTCGAACCCGTGTCCCCTGCATTGGCAGGCAGATTCTCAACCACTGCGCCACCAGGGAAGCCCTAAAATCACCTTTGACTGTAACATTGCACCCCTGCTTGATCTTCACATTTGATTGGCAGTCCTTTGCTCAGTCTTTTAATTAAGATCCTGCGCCTCTCTGCTATAACCCCAGGCCTTTGTTGTGCACACATTTGTGGCACAGTGATTGGTGATTGCACATGTGAGCTCTGGAATCAAACTGGGTGGCTGCCACTTGGTCGCTACGTGGTCTTCCAGTGCCTCAGTTTTTCCCTCTTACGAAGTGAGTAAACAGTAATTGTACTTGTATCGTAAGACTGTTATGAAGATGGAATAAATCAAAACATTTAAAGTGCTTAGAACAGTGCCTGGCCCACAATAAGTACTTGATAGATATATGAGCTGTTATGAATCTTATTAACTTCCCTCTAACGAAGGTATTGTGAGATCACTTTACAGATGAAGAAAACTGAGGCTCAGAGAAGTTAAGTCAGGAAGCTAGCGTGACAGGATTGTTGCAGGAAGCAGGCTCGGGATGGAGATTAATGTTCAGGAAGCATATTAGGGGGTGAGCAACAGGTGTGGAGGGATAGGGTGAAGAAACAGGGTTGGGTTGGGCAGAGGGAGAAGTTGAACTGTCATGCAGTTACAACAAAGGCTCCCCATCCCATGGGAACTAAGTGGTTTAAAATATGTCCACAAATTTTTTGATGCCCCCTTCTAAAGGTAGAGCCAGATTCCCCTTCCTTCAAGTATGGGTTGGATTTAGTGACTCTCTTCTAATGAACAGAAGAAAAGTGAATGTGAGAAGTCAGGCCATACAAGGCACTGTAGCTCCCTGTTTGCTCTCCCTGTGGGATTGCCTGTTCTGGGAGAAGTTAGCTGCCATGCTGTGAGGACTCTCAAGCAGCCTGTGGACTGTCATACAGAGTGAAGTCAGTCAGAAAGAGAAAAACAAATATCGTATATTAACGCATATATGTGGAATCTAGAAAATGGTATAGATGATCTTATTTGTAAAACAGAAGTAGAGATACAGACGTAGAGAAAAAATATATGGACACCAAGGGGGGAAGAGGGGGGAGGTGGGATGAATTGGGAGATTGGGATTGACATATATACACCATTGATAATATGTATAAAATAGATAACTAATGAGAGCCTGCTGTATAGCACAGGAAACTACTCAGTGCTCTGTGGTGACCTAAATGGGAAGGAAATCCAAAAAAGAGGAGATATATGTATATGTATAGCTGATTTACTTTGCTGTACAGTAGAAACCAACACAACATTATAAAGCAACTATACTCCAATAAAAATTGATTTAAAAAAAAAAGCAGCCTTTGGAGAGTCCCACATGATGAGGAACTGAGGCCTCCAGCCAACAGTCACGGGAGGGAGCCATCTTGGATCTCCCAGCCTTAGTCAAGGCTTTGGATGACTGTGGCCCTAACATCTTGACTGCAACTACCTGAGACCTTGAGCCAGAACGACTCAGTGAAGCTGCTCCTAAGTTCTTACCCACTTTATTAACTGTTGGGGTAACTTGTTATGCACAGTAGATACTAATATAGGGAGCTTTGGAGCTGGAACTGTCCCAAACTGTGGTGAGGGAAAGAGGTCTTCATATCCTAAACTGACTAGTCTGTCCCCGCCCCCTCTCCCCCCCCCGGCTCCCCCCCCCCCCACAAGGGACCATGCCTTTGGGCAAAGCAGTTTTCTTAGCTGAGGGCAAGTTTTGAAGAGTGACTTAACTGAGAACTGCTGAGAGCAATACTCTGAGTAGGTCAGGGAACATGTCCTTCAGTCCTGAAAGAAGGTCTGAACAGAGCATCACAGCATCCACTAAAAGATGTTTAGTGGGGCCTCTCCTCTTGTCCCAGAACAAGCACTAAGCTCAAGGCTGAAAACAATATAGTATCCCATCTTCTAACAAAGATGCCACAATTGGAGACAGACACTTTCCCCACGGATTAATAAAAGCTGCAGATCTAGCCCTGCTTCCACGGAATACTTTCTCAATCCTCTCCTTCTCAGTCTATATCGGAAGGCAGGCGAAGGAATGAAAGGAGGTAGTTGGCCTTGGGGAGTGCTTCTGGTGGGAAGTGATGTAGTGGGGAGGCTGTACGATAATCTCTCCGCTATTCTAGGGCCTACTGGAAGGAGAGGCTGGTGTTCCATTTCCTACCTGCAAACCTGTCTAGTCAGCATTCTTGCTGATATACTCCTGTCTGTGTTTCAGGAGGGAGCAAGAAGATGGAAGAGAGATGGCAGAGTGGAGAGCAGAGGCCGCGGGCAGCCTCCAGTCTGGCCCTTTTGTGTGGCAAGGGTGCGTGTTTCTCAAGAGTCAGGTGGACTCTGTGGAAGATAATTCGTCTCCAGCTTTCTTGCTGGACCCTCACCCAGAAGACGTGGTATACTGCTGGGTGCTGTCAGTGGGGTGATGGAAAAGATCAAGCTGAAGGTAGATCTTCCATGAAAACATATGGAGAGGACAAGGCCCATCAGGTCTTCCCATATGTACCCCATGAAAGGAGTTTCAAACAAGAGCCAGTTATCCAGAGAAGCAGGGATCAACTAAGAGAGAACTCTAGCAGTGGCCAGTTAAGAGAAACTTGCCTCAACACAGAAGAAGCCAGGCCTTCAAGAGGATGTTGAGGAAGTGTCTGAGAGCCAGAACCATGACTTGTACCTTAGCACCCTAAGAATCTAGGACCCCACTCAAGCCATGAGATCAACACTCTGACAGGGTCTGAGTTTTAGTAACTGAATTGACCAGAACAGTATCACCTAAGGTGTGGTGAAGGGATAGAAAAGATTCAAAAGAGCAGCGATTGGAGAAAAATGGACTGTTCTTATGTTTGGAAGCCATCACACGGAGAGGGTCCAACAAACTGTTTACACTTATAACTGCCGGAACTAAAGCTCTTTGCAGTGCACCAGCATTCCAGAAAGATTGTGTGCAACCTACATAGATGAGTGAAATACAGCACACTTGTCCTCAACGAACAAGAAATGTTCTGTTACAAAATAAGTATAAAGCAGGTTTGCTGAAGCAAACAAGTCTGGAATGTGGTTCCTTGTAAGGTGTTTCTTTTCCTGTTTCCCTGCTTTGTCTACTGAGATTGACATTTTACCATTTGGAAATGATGGGTGAGTCTGGTGGAGAGGGATCCACGTCTTGAATTGCAAATAGACTAGACAGTGATTATTAAGTCCCTAATGAATTGTTTTAGAATTGCTGAGTTTGAGTTGTCAGGAAGGTATCCAAGACCGAGACGAAGCCCTGAGGGCACAGAGGAGCTGAAAACTGAATATTGGGAAACACCAATGTATCAACCTTCAAAAGCAATTGTAGCTATAGCCCCATCACTGTTGTCCTGTAAAGTACCTTACATTCCCAAGAGAGGCACTCGTGATACTAATTCAGGATACCGTTTTACGGAAAAATTCTCATGTAATCCTAAAAGTAACGCATTTAAAAAAACAAATATCAGAATCAAAGAATTTTAAATAAACAAAAAGCACTGTATTAAGTCAGCTACCAAAACAATGAAAATTTACCTCTCTGCTTATTAGAAAAGTTCTTGTTTAAAACATTGACAAGGGATTTTATTTCAATCAACGTAGCATGTTGCCTAGCACCGTACTGCTGCCCTGTCTGGAGGCAATCCTCCCACAAAGCAGTGTACTCCTTGTGTCTAGTCAGCTCTTGCTGGGAATAAAAGGAACACTAGGCAGGACCGTTTCTGCTTTGAGGTTTTCATTTCCATGCACTGCCGGGACCCAGGGCCTGCGAGCCGCGCCTCCCCACATTCTGCGCACGAATATGAATATTCAACACCCCATTCCAGGGCGCGCGCCGGGGGAGTACCCACAAGCCCCCGCGGCCCTGCGAGGCTGGGCGAGGTCACCCGCGCTCCCCGAGACCTTGGCCCCCGGCCCGGCGGCGGGGGCGGGGGCGGGGCGGCCGAGCCGCCCGCCAATCCACGCTTTGCAGGCAGGGAGCGCGGGGCCGCGGAACGGGCAAGGAGAACTGCCTAGCCGAGGACGGACACAAGGCCTCCGTCTTCAGAGCCCCCGAAAGAAAGCGAGGGAGGACGAGAAACGACGAGAGGAAGGGATTGGAAGGGAAGGCAGCCCCCAGTTATCACCGCCTTAAAGCCAACTCAACAGCGTAACGCCTCTTTGCACCGCACAGCCTGACGGGAGCCTCAGCCTCTAGGTACAGGCTGCGCCCGCAACGCGCCCCTGACACCGCCCCTTGCCGCGGGGCACGCTGGGAGAGCCGAGTTTCCCCCTCCCTCTAGTAAATGGGCGAGCAGAAGGGTATTTCCGGTGTTAACGACTATCTTTACGGAAGGGGTGGGGTTAATCCTGTCCCGCCCTTCCTGACCGGCCGGGCGAAGACTGACAGTCTTCGGCAAGCGCTAAGGCCCGCCCCTGCACCGGAAGGAGGAAGGCGGGGGAGTCGAACAGGCGTCAGGCGCGGTGTCACGTGCCGCAACTGCTGGTGGAGAGAAGAAAAGGGCGGGACCCCGGACGGAGGGGCGGGGTGCCCTCCTTTCCCTTGGGTCACGCGCGGCAGGAAGTGGTTCCCGAAACGGAGTATTCGAGATGGGGACTGCCCTGGACATTAAGGTTAAAAGAGCGAACAAGGTTTATCACGCCGGGGTAAGTAGGGGTGGGTGTGTCTGCAGGTTCTGTTGTCTCCCAGGTCCCGCATACTTCTGGGTTTTCCTGGGCGGGGCAGGGCGCACCTCCAGGTAAGTCCCGGTCAGGTGCGGACCAACCAGGTGCATCCCTGCCAGGTGCGTCTCGCTTTAGCGGCTGGCTGCTCTGAGAGCGGCCCCCGCCGGCGTCGCCGCCACGGTTGGGGAGGCATGCAGGGCCGAGAGGCTCCCCCAGGGCTGCAGCGCTAACCGTCGGGCCCCTTGAACATCCAGCTCGGCGTTGGGCCCCCCGGGCTTGAGTTGTCGCCATGTGCACTGAGGGCGGAGGAGCTTGATGACCAAACGACCCGTTCCTCACTTCTAAGTTCAGTGCAAAGGTCTAAGGCCAGAAAGGCAGAATTAACCTTGGAAGCAGAAATACGCACTTTAGGCCGTGCTCAGCTTTAACACCATACAAAAGTTATTCATTTCTCTGGTTTTGTTGTTTTAATAACGTACAGAAGGAATAGCATATTAAAATGCAAGTCCAAAATAATCTTAACTATGCCATTAACAAGTTTTGTGCCACTGGCTACTTAACCTCTTAGGGCGTCAGTTTCCTTATTTGCCAAATAGGGAATCTCAACGCTTGCTATACATCAGAATCCATCACTCGGGAATTTAAAAATACGCTAATTGGGGTCTCACACCCAGAGACACCAGTGATTCTGATGTGCAACCAGGGTTGAAATCACAGCCAGCTCACACTCTGTGGAATAAAATTGAGAGTAGTGGTTGGTCACGTGAATGCAGGGAGGTCTCAAAAGGGACGCTAAAGCCTTTCGGTGCAAGATATTTGCGGAAACCTAATACTTACACAGATTCAATTGGTCATCTTCAGATTATTAATTACAGAGGGGAAAAGTTACCTTTGTAGTGGAGGAATCTGATAGTCACCATCCTAACCAAGACCAACAATGAATACCACCTTTCCATCACTGTCACCACTAATGAAATTGACATGTTCTGGCATAATAATAGAGGGTTCTGGCATGAAAAACTGAGGAGGATACAACTCACCTATGTAGCTTTCCTGCCAAAAATGCTTAGCTTCCCTCAGTTCATAAGGAAACAGGCATATTCATATTGAGAAACATTCTGTACAGTAATTGGCCTGGATTCTTCAAATATGTCAGTGTCATTAAAAAGAATTTTTTTAGATTCAAGAGATGAATTTGAAAACCAAATACAGTACCTAATTTTTGATAAATTTGAATATGGGCTGTATGTTAAATATGAGTTTTGTTTTGGTGTTAGTTTTCCCAGTATGATATTCATATTTTGGTTATGTGGGAGAATACTCCACATGCTGAAGTGCTTAGGAGTGAAGTGTCACAATAACTAAATTTTAAGTGGTCCAGCCATATTGTGTGTGTGTGCACATGTGAGGAGAAAGAAAGCAAATGTGCCAAAATATTAATAATTGGTGACTCTAGTTGAAAGTTATATGGGTCGACTTTGTATTCTTTATTGAGATCTAATACCATAAAATTCACCCTTTTCAAGTGTACAATTCAGTGGTTTTAATATATTCAGGGTTGTGCAACCATCACCACCATGTAATTTTAGAATATTTTTATCACCCCCAAAAGAAACCCTGTACCCATGAGTAGTCATTCCTCATTCCCTCTCCCTCTTAGCCCCTGGCAATCACGGATCTACTTTCTGTCTCAGTGGATTTGCCTAATTAGGACCTTTCATGTATATGGGATCATACAGTGTGTGGCCTTTTGTGATTGGCTTCTTTCACTTAGCATAATGTTTTCAATGTTCATGCATGTTGCAGCATGTATCAGTTCCTCATTTGTTTTAATGGCTAAATAGTATTCTGTTGTATGGATATGTCACATTTTATGTATCCATTCATCTGTTGATGGACATTTGGGTTGTTTTCACTTTTTGACTATTATGAATAATGCTACTATGAACATTCTAGTACAAGTTTTTGTGTCAACATATGTTTGCGTTTCTCTAGGATATATACCTAGGAGTGGATTTGCTGGGTGATATGGTAACTTTATGTTTAGTTTTTTGAAGACCTACCAAACTGTTTTCCAAAGCACCTGCACAACTTCACACTCCACTAGCGGTGTGTGACAGTTCCAATTTTTCCTCTACTTTGTATTCTCATAACTTTTTTGTAGCTTGGAAAATATCAAAATAAGAATTGAGGGAGGCAGTGACGGGCGATATGTACACTTAACTTTAATACTTATTATTTTCATTCAGAAGTTAGCAGATTCCATTCAAAGATGTTATAGCAGCTGAGATGCTGGAATGTTTTCTGTGGTTTAAGATATGGTACCAGTAATGAAAAGTACATTGGAAACAGTTGAAGAGATGGAATCATCCATTTGACCCAGCTGGAAGTCTTAACGCAGCCAGGACCACTCCTTGTGGGTGGCAGGGTGGAAGGGGGTATTAGCTCTGCCCATCCGGTGCACATCCCTTCATGCCAGGATTAGGAACAGAATCTTCACCTGTTGGCTTATGACAGTATTTCCCAGTCTTCACTTTTACACTTAATGTATTTTACACTAAATGCATTTTAAAAGGAGACCTCATATGGCTACTGTGAAAGAAAACCCTGTGTAACTTCTCCTAAATAGAGGGTTGCTGTGTACAGTTGACCCTTGAACAAAGCAAGGATTAGAGGTGCCAACCCCATGTGCAGTCGAAAATCTATGTTCCACTTTTGACTCCCCCCAAACTTGACTACCAATAGACTACTGTTGACCAGAAGCCTTACCAATAACATACACTGTTAACACATATTTTGTGTGTTATATGTATTATATACTGTATGCTTACAATAAGTAAGCTAGGGAAAAGGAAATGTTACTTAGAAAATTGTAAGGAAGAAAAAATACATTTACAGAGTATTGTACTGTATTTATGTATTTACTGTATTTATTTATTTATACCATAGTTTGTCTCTTTACAAGGTGACTCGTCTGTCAGTACCTATATCAATATTGTCTTATATGATACAAAACACTGTAGATGCTATATGTATTACTAACACTAGACATCAAAAATCAAGAGATAATGTGAAAAATAAATTCACATTTATTTACAGGTATAACAATTCATGCCCTGATAATGAATAAGCGGCAGCATGTTTGCTTTGTGGTAGCCTAGCCTATACACCGATGAATGCATCATTAAAAAATTGTTATCACATACAGTATTACAGTCATATTCACAATACAGTATTGGAAACATTGTTACATTAAAAAAAAACTTACCTGTTATGATAGGCTGATACACAGTTTCTTCAATTACACAGAGGCATACTGTATGGAAATGTAATTGCTTGAAAGCAAAGTTGTGAAACGGTAAGAAAACTTACACATTAATTTTATATTAAATATCACTCACTCACCTATGCCTTTGTAAAGATAGACTAGTATCTGCATATATTTTATGCATTTGTGACATACCTAACTTTTTCTTAATTTTTGCCATGTTTCTAGGCTATATGGTTTTTCTTGTGAGTTTTTTCAAATCGTCACAAATCTCAAAAACTTTTTCCAATATATTTATAGAAAAAAATCCACTGTGGGCCCACACAGTGTAAACGCATGTTGTCCAAGGGTCAACTGTATATTTTCTAAAGCCAAAAAAAGTTATTAAATGAATAAATCTAATCACCGGACAAAAATATACACCTGGAAACGCGTGCCGTGACTCATGTGTTGGGTGGACTCCGTCATCTGTGGTTAAGGATGGGTAGAGGAGGCAACCAGCTCTGTCAGCTGCTCCCGGAGCCCCAGGGAGAAGAACCCTCCGAGGTCTCAGTGCCCGCAGACAGCGCGTGTCTCGAGCCCAGCTTGCACCATGGTTGTACAAGGGGGGTCCTGTCTTTCTCACCCTTTCCACTCTTAGCTGGCGGCAGGTGGGACTAATAAATACAAGTTTTCAGTTTTCTCAGTACAGCTCAACAGCATTGGTAAAGATTCGGTTGCTATAGCCCGGACTCATCCATGGGCCTGCCAGAGCGCAGCACCTGTAATTGTCCTGGTTTGCTCGAGGTGGCTGCCACCTGTGTTCTCAGGTTTTAAGTGCTTGTCATTCAAGTGAAACATGTTTGTCCATGTAACGACAGTCTTATGTTCCACCTGAGAGACTCGGGAAACACTGGTGTAGGGTTTTGTGAGCCTGGCAGCATCACTCCCATTTTACTAACGAGGAAACTGAGGCCTAGACAAGTTAAGGAATTTGCCCCAGATCACCCAGCTAATGACAGCCTGGATTCCAATGCAGGTCATCAGATTGCAAAGCGTGTCCAGCCAACACTCTTATTACACCTCCTCCCTAAGAGCGCCCATTTTTGTGCAAAATGGAGGAGCTTTTAACGTAGGAATAGTACTTATTAGTTTCCTAGGAGTGCTGTGAATAGCATTGTAATATTTCAGTTAAAAAGCTGCTGTGACGAGACTCCTCGGAACATGTGCAGCCAAGTCTGTTCCTGTGCTTTTCAGTATCTTAGTTGTTGTGGAAGCATTTGAAAATGGTTTTGATTCTGTGGACACCAGAGAACCTAAGTTATTCTTGGGTTTAAAATTGTCATTTGGGTTTTTTCCTAGAAAAAGACGCTCATTCAAAGTGGTGGTGTTTTTTTAAAAAAATCACAGTTGAATAATTTTTAAAAATATAAACGTAACATTTTACAGAAAGCTGGAAAGTGAAAAGTCAAGTTCTTCCTCTTTCTGACCCCTTTTTCTGTCCCTGGATGTATCTGCTGACAGTTTATGTAGTATTCCAGACATTTCCTGTGAGTAATAGTTGCACGTGTACGCTGACACGCACGCAGACATACACAAAACTTGTTCTTTTTGCTGAACGGTATATCCTTACCTTGGATACCTTTCCATATCACCACATCTTCATCAACTCATTCTTTTCAGACTGTTATTTAATCAAAACAGATTTATTCAACCAGTGTCTGTGAATCTCCTTACAGGTCTGGAGAGAAGTAGGTAAAGAGAAAACAAAAGGTGCTAACGTACTTGTGCTCAAGTGGGTGCATCTCTGGTGTGTGAGGGAGCTCAGAGTAAGGTGTAGTCGTTTGGGGGTGGGGGAGGGCCCTTCTGGAGCTTCATTGAGGAAGTGAGGCTCCAGCCTACTTTTGAAAGCTGTGTGCGGGGCCGGGGCCTCCCTCCCCACCTGGCACTGTTTGTTTCCATCGGAAGGAACAGACAGTGCGAGCAAAGTGAGCAGGAGCTGGTAGACGTTTGTGGCGCAGTCTGAGTCCAGGGAATGGCTTCTTTCACTCTATTTCCCCGCCTTTCACTGCGGCTCATGCTCATCTCATTTGACAGTGATTTGTTTTTAATGTTTTGTTTTTTTTTACATCTTTATTGGAGTATAATTGCTTTACAGTGTTGTGTTAGTTTCTGCTTTATAACAAAGTGAATCAGCTATACATATACATATGTCCCCATATCTCCTCCCTCCCACCCTCCCTATCCCACCCCTCTAGGTGGTCACAGAGCACTGAGCTGATCTCCCTGTGCCATGCGGCTGCTTCCCACTAGCTAGCTATTTCACATTTGGTAGTGTATATATGTCCATGCCACTCTCTCACTTTGTCCCAACTTACCCTTGCCCCTCGCCGTATCCTCAAGTCAATTCTCTACGTCTGTGTCTTTATTCCTGTCCTGCCCCTAGGGTCTTCAGAACCATTTTTTTTTTAGATTCCATATATATGTGTTAGCATACGGTATTTATTTTTCTCTTCCTGACTGACTTCACTTCGTATGACAGTCTCTAGGTCCATCCACCTCACTACAAATAACTCAATTTCATTTCTTTTTATGGCTGAGTAATATTCCATTGTATATATGTGCCATTTCTTCTTTGTCCATTCATCTGTCGATGGACACTTAGGTTGCTTCCATGTCCTGGCTATTGTAAATAGAGCTGCAGTGAACACTATGGTACATGACTCTTTTTTTAAAAAATATTTATTTATTTATTTATTTATCTTTGGCTGCATTGGGTCTTCATTGCTGCACGCAAGCTTCCTCTAGTTTCAGCGAGCGGGGGCTACTCTTCGTTATGGCGCGCAGGCTTCTCATTGTGGTGGCTTCTCTTTTTGCGGAGCATGGGCTCTAGGCGTGCAGGCTTCAGTAGTTGTGGCACGTGGGCTCAGTCGTTGTGGCACGCGGGCTCTAGAGAGCAGGCTTAGTAGTTGTGGCTCATGGGCTTAGTTGCTCCGCGGCATGTGGGATCTTCCCGGATCAGGGCTCGAACCCGTGTCCCCTACATTAGCAGGCAGATTCTTAACCACTGTGCCACCAGGGAAGTCCTACATGACTCTTTTTGAATTATGGATTTCTCAGGGTATATGCCCAGTAGTGGGATTGCTGGGTTGTATGGTAGTTCTATTTTTAGTTTTTTAAGAAATCTCCATACTGTTTTCCATAGTGGCTGTATCAATTTACATTCCCACCAATAGTGCGAGAGGGTTCCCTTTTCTCCACACCCTCTCCAGCATTTATTGTTTGTAGATTTTTTGATGATGGCCATTCTAACTGGTGTGAGGTGATATCTCATTGTAGTTTTGATTTGCATTTCTCTAATGATTAGTGATGTTGAGCATCCTTTCATGTGTTTGTTGGCAATCTGTATATCTTCTTTGGAGAAATGTCTATTTAGGTGTTCTGCCCATTTTTGGATTGGGTTGTTTGTTTTTTAGATATTGAGCTGCATGAGCTGCTTGTATATTTTGGAGCTTAATCCTTTGTCAGTTGCTTTGTTTGCAAATATTTTCTCCCATTCTGAGGGTTGTCTTTTCGTCTTTTTTATAGTTTCCTTTGCTATTCAAAAGCTTTTAAGTTTCATTAGGTCCCATTTGTTTGTTTTTATTTCCATTTCTCTAGGAGGTGGGTCAAAAAGGATCTTGCTGTGATTCATGTCATAGAGTGTTCTGCCTATGTTTTCCTCTAAGAGTTTTATAGTGTCTGGCCTTACATTTAGGTCTTCAATCCATTTTGAGTTTATTTTTGTGTATGGTGTTAGGGAGTGTTCTAATTTCATTCTTTTACATGTAGCTGTCCAGTTTTCCCAGCACCACTTATTGAAGAGGCTGTCTTTTCTCCATTGTATACTCTTGCCTCCTTTATCAAGGATAAGGTGACCATCTGTGCGTGGGTTTATCTCTGGGCTTTCTATCCAGTTCCGTTGATCTATATTTATGGTTTTGTGCCAGTACCATACTGTCTTGATTACTGTAGCTTTGTAGTATAGTCTGAAGTCAGGGAGTCTGATTCCTCCAGCTCCGTTTTTTTCCCTCAAGACTGCTTTGACTATTCGGGGTCTTTTGTGTCTCCATACAAATTTTAAGATGATTTGTTCTAGTTCCGTAAAAAATGCCATTGGTAATTTGATAGGGATTGCATTGAATCTGTAGATTGCTTTTGGTAGTATAGTCATTTTCACAATATTGATTCTTCCAATCCAAGAACATGGTATATCTCTCCATCTGGTTGTGTCATCTTTAATTTCTTTCATCAGTGTCTTAGTTCATCAATAGTTTTCTGCATACAGGTCTTTTGTCTCCCTAGGTAGGTTTATTCCTAGGTATTTTACTCGTTTTGTTGCAGTGGTGAATGGGAGTGTTTCCTTAATTTCTCTTTCAGATTTTTCATCAGGAATGAAGAATGAAAAATCTCTTGCATATATAGGAATGCAAGAGATTTCTGTGCATTAATTTTGTATCCTGCTACTCTACCAGATTCATTGATTAGCTCTAGTAGTTTTCTGGTAGCATCTTTAGGATTCTCTATGTATAGATAGTATCATGTCGTCTGCAAACAGTGACAGTTTTACTTCTTTTCTGATTTGGATTCCTTTTATTTCTTTTTCTTCTCTGATTGCTGTGGCTAAAACTTCCAAACCTATGTTGAATAATAGTGGGGAGAGTGGGCAACCTTGCCTTGTTCCTGATCTTAGAGGGAGTGGTTTCAGTTTTTCACCATTGAGAATGATGTTGGCTGTGGGTTTGTCATATATGGCTTTTATTATGTTGAGATGGGTTCCCTCTATGCCTAGTTTCTGGAGAGTTTTTATCATAAATGGGTGTTGAATTTTGTCAAAAACCTTTCTGCATCTATTGAGATTATCCTATGGTTTTTATGCTTCAACTTGCTAATATGGTGTATCACATTGATTTGCATATATTGAAGAATCCTTGCATTCCTAGGATAAACCCCACTTGATTATAGTGTATGATCCTTTTAATGTGCTGTTGGATTCTGTTTGCTAGTATTTTGTTAAGGATTTTTGCATCTATGTTCATCAGAGATATTGGCCTGTAGTTTTCTGTTTTTGTGACATCTTTGTCTGGTTTTGGTATCAGGGTGATGGTCCCTCAGAATGAGTTTGGGAGTGTTTCTCCCTCTGCTATATTTTGGAAGAGTTTGAGAAGGATAGGTGTTAGCTCTTCTCTAAATGTTTGATAGAATTTGCCTGTGAAGCCATGTGGTCCTGGGCTTTTGTTTGTTGGAAGATTTTTCATCACAGTTTCAATTTCAGTGCTTGTGATTGGTCTGTTTATATTTTCTATTTCTTCCTGGTTCAGTCTCAGAAGGTTCTGCTTTTCTAAGAATTTGTCCATTTCTTCCAGGTTGTCCATTTTATTGGTATATAGTTGCTTGTAGTAATTTTTCATGATCCTTTGTATTTCTGCAGTGTCAGTTGTAACTTCTCCTTTTTCATTTCTAAGTCTGTTGATTTGAGTCTTCTCCCTTTTTTCGTGGTGAGTCTGGCTAATGGTTTATCAATTTTGTTTATCTTCTCAAAGAACCAGCTTTTAGTTTTATTGATCTTTGTTATTGTTTCCTTCATTTCTTTTTCATTTATTTCTGATCTGATCTTTATGATTTCCTTCCTTCTGCTAACTTTGGGGTTTTTTAATTCTTTCTCTAATTGCTTTAGGTGTAAGGTTAGGTTGTTTATTTGAGATTTTTCTCGTTTCTTGGGTAGGATCGTATTGCTATAAACTTCCCTCTTAGAACTGCTTTTGCTGCGTCCCACAGGTTTTGGGTCATCGTGTTTTCATTGTCATTTGTTTCTAGGTATTTTTTGATTTCCTCTTTGATTTCTTCAGTGATCTCTTGGTTATTTAGTAACATATTGTTTAGCCTCCATGTGTTTGTATTTTTTACAGATTTTTTCCTGTAATTGATATCTAGTCTCAGCGTTGTGGTCGGAAAAGATACTTGATATGATTTCAATTTTCTTAAATTTACCAAGGCTTGATTTGTGACCCAGGATATGATCTACCTTGGAGAATGTTCCATGAACACTTGAAAAGAAAGTGTATTCTGTTGCTTTTGGATGGAATGTCCTATAAATATCAATTAAGTCCATCTTGTGTAATGTATCATTTAAAGCTTGTGTTTCCTTATTTATTTTCATCTTGGATGATCTGTCCATTGGTGAAAGTGGGGTGTTAAAGTCCCCTACTATGATTGTGTTACTGTCGATTTCCCCTTTTATGGCTGTTAGCATTTACCTTATGTATTGAGGTGCTCCTATGTTGGGTGCATAAGTATCTACAATTGTTATATCTTCTTCTTGGATTGATCCCTTGATCATAATGTAGCATCCTTCTTTGTCTCTTGTAATAGTCTTTATTTTAAAGTCTATTTTGTCTGATGTGAGAATTGCTACTCCAGCTTTCTTTTGATTTCCATTTGCATGGAATATCTTTTTCCATCCCCTCACTTTCAGTCTGTACGTGTTGCTAGGTCTGAAGTGGGTCTCTTGTAGACAGCATATGTACAGGTCTTGTTTTTGTATCCATTCAGTCAGGCTATGTCTTTTGGTTGGAGCATTTAATCCATTTACATTTAAGTTAATTATCGATATGTATGTTCCTATTACCATTTTCTTAATTGTTTTGTGTTTGTTTTTGTAGGTCTTTTCCTTCTCTTGTGTTTCCTGCCTAGAGAAGTTCCTTTAGCATTTGTTGTAAAGCTAGTTTGGTGGTGCTGAATTCTCTTAACTTTTGCTTATCTTTAAAGGTTTTAATTTCTCCATTGAATATGAATGAGATCCTCGCTGGGTAGAGTAATCTTGGTTGTAGGTTTTTCCCTTTCATCACTTTAAATATGTCTTGCCACTCCCATCTTGCTTGCAGAGTTTCTGCTGAAAAATCAGCTGTTAACCTTATGGGGATTCCCTTGTATGTTATTTGTTGCTTTTTCCTGGCTGCTTTTAATATTTTTCTTTGTATTTAATTTTTGCTAGTTTGATTAATTTGTGCCTCAGTGTGTTTCTCTTTGGGTTTATCCTGTATGGTACTCTCTGTGCTTCCTGGACTTGATTGACTATTTCCTTTCCCATGTTAGGGACGTTTTCGACTATCATCTCTTCAAATATTTTCTCAGACCTTTTTTTTTTCTTCTTTTTCTGGGACCCCTATAATTCGAATGTTGGTGTGTTTAATTTTGTCCCAGAGGTCTCTGAGACTGTCCTCAATTCTTTTCATTCTTTTTTCTTTATTTTGTTTCCTGGCAGTTATTTCCACCATTTTATCTTCAACTCACTTATCCGTTTTTCTGCCTCAGTTATTCTGTTATTGATTCCTTCTAGAATATTTTTAATTTCAGTAGTTGTGTTGTTCATCACTGTTTGTTTGTGCTTTCTTTCTTCTAGATCCTTGTTAAATGTTTTTTGTATTTTCTCCATTCTGTTTCCGAGATTTTGGATTATCTTTACTATCATTACTCTGAGTTCTTTTTCAGGTAGGTTGCCTATTTCATCTTCATTTATTTGGTTTTGAAGGTTTTTACCTTGCTCCTTCTTCTGTAAAATACTTTTGTCGTTTCTTTTTTTTTTTGATGAGTGGTGCTGTATTCTTGTCTTACTGGTTTGGCCTGAGACGTTCAGCACTGGAGTTTGCAGGCAGTTAGATAGAGCTGGGTCTTGGTGCTGAGATGAGTACTTCCAGGAGGCCTCACTCCAATTGATATGCTCTGGGGTCTGAGGTTCCCTGTTAGTCCAGTGGTTTGGACTCAGAGCTCCCACCACAGGAGCTCAGGCCTGACCTCAGGCCTGGGAACCAAGATCCTGCAAGCTTTGTGGCGTGGTTAAAAAAAAAAAAAAGGAAGAAAGAAAGGAAAAAAGGAGCAGTACGATATCAAAGAATAAAGAACAAAATAAAATTAGAAAGATAAAAAATATATTAGGAAAAATAAAACTATAGTTGAAACAATTGCAACAAGGTAAAATAAAACCCCAGCAGAAAAAAGAAAAAAAGGTGGGGGGGAACAAGCCAAAAGGAGAGATAGATCACTAACAAAGTATAAAGAATAAAATAAAATTAGAAAAATAAAAGACTTATTAGAGAGAATAAAAATATAAAAGAATCAACAATAATGAATCAACAAGGTAAAATAGAACCCTGATCTAAAAGAGGAAAAAAGAAAAGAAAAGAAAAAAGCCTTTGTTATGGGGGCAGAGTTTAGGCGGGGGTGGGAGGATCGGGGGGTGGAGCTTAGGCAGGGGCGGGGTTTAAGGTGGGACGGGGCCTAGGCAGGTGGGGGTTGACGTTCAAGCGTGGGGCAGGGCCTCTGCTTAGGGCCTGCGTGGAAGGGAGAGGCAGCCTGTGGGAAGCAGGGCTTCTGGAGTGTGGGCTTCCAGAGTTTGGAGGTGGGGCCCTGGTGGGGGTGTGTGGGTGGGGTTTAGGCCCCACGCATTAGAGGGGGTCTCCGCGTGTAGGGGGTGGGGCCCCGGGTAGGTGTGCAGGGGTGGAGCTCGGGTTCTGCCTGGCAGGAGGGAGGCTCCCAGGGCAGAGGCTTAGGCCCAGGAGCCCAAGAGGCTCCCCGGTGCCTAAGTGGATGGGGAAAGCACTGGCCACGTTCCCTTCTGTTCCTTCACGCCCCTCCCCCACTTGACAGTGTTTTTTTGTTTTTTTTTTTAATCAGTCATCAATTTTATACACATCACTGTATACATGTCAATCCCAATCGCCCAATTCAGCACACCACCATCCCCACCCCACCACAGTTTTCCCCCTTGGTGTCCATACGTTTGTTCTCTACATCTGTGTCTCAACTTCTGCCCTGCAAACCAGTTCATCTGTACCATTTTTCTAGGTTCCACATACATGCGTTAATATACGGTATTTGTTTTTCTCTTTCTGACTGACTTCACTCTGTATGACAGTCTCTAGATCCATCCACGTCTCAACAAATGACCCAATTTCGTTCCTTTTTATGGCTGAGTAATATTCCATTGTATATATGTACCACATCTTCTTTATCCATTTGTCTGTCGATGGGTATTTAGGTTGCTTCCGTGACCTGGCTATTGTAAATAGTGCTGCAGTGAACATTGGGGTGCATGTGTCTTTTTGAATTACGGTTTTCTCTGGGTATATGCCCAGTAGTGGGATTGCTGGATTTTATGGTAATTCTATTTTTAGTTTTTTAAGGAACCTCCATATTGTTCTCCATAGTGGCTGTATCAGTTTACATTCCCACCAACAGTGCAAGAGGGTTCCCTTTTCTCCACACCCTCTCCAGCATTTGTTGTTTGTAGATTTTCTGATGATGCCCATTCTAACTGGTGTGAGGTGATACCTCATTGTAGTTTTGATTTGCATTTCTCTAATAATTAGTGATGTTGAGCAGCTTTTCATTTGCTTCTTGGCCATCTGTATGTCTTCTTTGGAGAAATGTCTGTTTAGGTCTTCTGCCCATTTTTGGATTGGGTTGTTTGTTTCTTTAATATTGAGCTGCATGAGCTGTTTATATATTTTGGAGATTAATCCTTTGTCCGTTGATTCATTTGCAAATATTCTCTCCCATTCTGAAGGTTGTCTTTTCGTCTTGTTTATGGTTTCCTTTGCTGTGCAAAAGCTTTGAAGTTTCATTAGGTCCCATTTGTTTATTTTTGTTTTTATTTCCATTACTCTAGGAGGTGGATCAAAAAAGATCTTGCTGTGATTTATGTCAAAGAGTGTTCTTCCTATGTTTTCCTGTAAGAGTTTTATAGTGTCCCGTCTTACATTTAGGTCTCGAATCCATTTTGAGTTTATTTTTGTGTATGGTGTTAGGGAGTATTCTAATTTCATCCTTTTACATGTAGCTGTCCAGTTTTCCCAGCACCACTTATTGAAGAGGCTGTCTTTTTTCCATTGTATATCTTTGCCTCCTTTGTCATAGATTAGTTGACCATAGGTGCGTGGGTTTATCTCTGGGCTTTCTGTCTTGTTCCATTGATCTATGTTTCTGTTTTTGTGCCAGTACCATATTGTCTTGATTACTGTAGCTTTGTAGTATAGTCTGAAGTCAGGGAGTCTGATTCCTCCAGCTCCGTTTTTTTCCCTCAAGACTGCTTTGGCTATTCGGGGTCTTTTGTGTCTCCATACAGATTTTAAGAGGATTTGTTCTAGTTCTGTAAAAAATGCCATTGGTAATTTGATGGAGATTGCATTGAGTCTGTAGGTTGCTTTGGGTAGTATAGTCATTTTCACAATATTGATTCTTCCAATCCAAGAACATGGTATATCTCTCCATCTGTTGGTATCATCTTTAATTTCTTTCATCAGTGTCTTATAGTTTTCTGCATACAGGTCTTTTGTCTCCCTAGGTAGGTTTATTCCTAGGTATTTTATTCTTTTTGTTGCAGTGGTAAATGGGAGTGTTTCCATAATTTCTCTTTCAGATTTTTCATCGTTAGTGTATAGGAATGCAAGTGATTTCTGTGCATTAATTTTGTATCCTGAAACTTCACCAAATTCATTGATCAGCTCTAGTAGTTTTCTGGTGGCAGTTTTAGGATTCTCTATGTATAGTATAATGTCGTCTGCAAACAGTGACAGTTTTACTTCTTCTTTTTCAATTTGTATTCGTTTTATTTCTTTTTCTTCTCTGATTGCCGTGGCCAGAACTTCCAAAACTATGTTGAATAATAGTGGTGAGAGTGGACATCCTTGTCTCGTTCCTGATCTTAGAGGAAATTCTTTCAGTTTTTCACCGTTGACAATGATGTTTGCTGTGGGTTTGTCGTATATGGCCTTTATTATGTTGAGGTAGTTTCCCTCTATGCCCACTTTCTGGAGAGTTTTTATCATAAATGGGTGTTGAATTTTGTCGAAAGCTTTTTCTGCATCTATTGAGATGGTCATATGGTTTTTATTCTTCAGTTTGTTAATATGGTGTATCACATTGATTGATTTGCGTATATTGAAGAATCCTTGCATCCCTGGGATAAATCCCACTTGATCGTGGTGTATGATCCTTTTAATGTGTTGTTGGATTCTGTTTGCTAGTATTTTGTTGAGGATTTTTGCCTCTATATTCATCAGTGATATTGGTCTGTAATTTTCTTTTTGTGATTTTTTTTTTAAGTGACTTTGCTATATTCCCTTCCCAGAATATTTATTTTCTTTGCCTTAGGTTTATTCTGCTCTTCTCCTATGTTTTTTGTTTGTTTCTTTTCAGTTTTTTTGTTTGTTTTTTTGTTTTGGCCAAGCCTTGCAGCGTGCAGGGTCTTAGTTCCCTGACCAGGGATTGAACGCATGCCCCTTGCAGTGGAAACGCAGAGTCGTAACCACTGGACCACCAGGGAAGTCCCTGTTTTCGTTTTTTAGCTTCATAAATTGGCTGTTTAGCTTACTAAATGGTAGCCATCTTTTTGAAATGCAGACACTTTTCTCTAAGTACAACTTTAGTTGCATCCCGTAAGTTTTTGTTTTTAATAGGTTGGTGAATTATTATAAAGCAGACACCCTTGAAATCCCACCCAGGTTCTACAGGAAAGGAGCAGGGGACCAGGAGAGAGGGAGAGATTGGAAGAAGTCGAATCACTGCCTGGATGCTGGCATAAGGTGCTGTTCCAAAAGATGGTGCCGCGGCTTCATGGTTTAGCAACCTCACATTCTGTGGGGATGTGGGAAGACCCCAAAAAAAAGCTCCACTGCCCTGTCCCTCGAGATTTGATTCGTAGTATTTTTATGATTGTCAACTTAAATTTCTTCTAGTTTCCATTATGATCTTTTTCTTTGACATACGAGTTGCTTAGAAGTGTGTGTTCTAATTTCTGTTATAAAAACTCTCACTAGAGGCTTATAGTAATTCCCAAGTTTAATATTTAAATTTTAGAAAAGTCCTTGTGAGAAAAGTAACTTTAACCAGAAAGTGAGGTTGTGATGAAAAAGAATGCCAGGAAATTCCAGTGGTCAGAGAAAAGAAAGACTAACACGGGATTGTTTTCTGTAATTTAGTAGTGACCTATAATGGGTTACCAGCATACTTTATATATACCGCAATCATTGCACTAATTAACTTGTGTTGTAATTAATTTGTTCTCTGAGTTGGCGTAACTAAAATAATTTGTTTATATTTGTATTCCTAGACCTTTCAGTACCTGCCACTTGGTAGGTGCTCAGAAACTTTATTAAATGATAGTTGAAGACTTAAAACATAGACTTTAAGCAAAATTTATGACTAATGGTTTTATGAATGCATTGATCAGAAAAGGAAAACTATTGTCTTATAGGTATAGTACAGATTTTGCTTTGTGATTATAAATAATATTCTAGACATAAATTCTAGACAGATGCTGGTAAGATTCTTATTTTGATGTATCCCCACAGCTACACATGACCGCCCCCCCCATTACTTGTATTTGCTTTAGGACGGTCATTCTTTTTCTTTAAATAAGTTTATTTATTTATTTTTGGCTGTGTTGGGTCTTCATTGCTGCACATGGGCTTTCCCTAGTTGCGGTGAGTGGTGGCTACTCTTCGTTGCGGTGCACGGGCGTCTCATTGAGGTGGCTTCTCGTTGCGGGGCATGGGCTTTAGGCGCGCGTGCTTCAGTAGTTGTGGCACACGGGCTCAGTAGTTGTGGCACACAGGCTCAGTAGTTGTGGCTCATGGGCTCTAGAGCACAGGCTCAGCAGTTGTGGCACACGGGCTTAGTTGCTCCATGGCATGTGGGATCTTTCTGGACCAGGGCTCGAACCCGTGTCCCGTGCTTTGGTGGGCAGATTCTTAACCACTGTGCCACCAGGGAAGTCCCTAGGATGGTCATTCATAAGAGAATGGTTCAAATAAATGTGGGAACAGGGACTTCAGAATTCCTGTATATATGGTTATCTTCTAACTCAGAAATAGAAAATTGTCCAAAATTTGATTCCCCAGAGTCTTTGTCACAATTTGCACAGCTCAGAGACAGGAGACCTTCCTCAGAGCTTGAGCAATGCCACCTTCTCCCTGAGACGACTCATTGAATCCAGAAAGTTAATTTGTGTTTCCAAAGCCCCATATATGATACAGGGCAATCAGGAATGTGAAAAAAAATTCCCTGCTTCAGTATTTCCAGGGAAAATTCCTGGAAATTTTGAGGAAGAGAACACTTAACTGATACTGTTTTATGATAACATGGTACCAGTACAGCCCTTTCCAACACACAGACTGCTTTAATCCTCACAAATACTGAAGAGATGGCATTTCTCTCCCATTTTATGCGTGAGAAGACTGAGGCTCAGAGAATTCAGTGACATGTCAAAGGCATTGATGTAAGAGCGAATGTTTGGAATCACATCTTTTTTATTCCCAAGCCTGGAACTCTGTGTGCCTTCTCCAGGTCTTAATTCTCATCCGGAGGATGGGGCCGATACCTGCTCAGAGGCTTTGTTGTGAGAATTAAACGAGAGAAAGTTTCAAGACATTTACTATAGGTTTGACCTGAAGTAGGGGTCAAATGGTAGGTGGTGGTATCCTTACGCTTTTCCACGATCTCAGTTTGCACTTAGAATTGCTCTGTCTGCCTTGATGTTAATCATGTTGTTCACACACCTTACAAATGATGCACCTTACAAATAGTAAGGGCTTATCAGATGCTGTACAGATTGCTGGATGTCTTCCCATGGTGAACTTGGAGAATGGAGGCCAGGGACCCAGGAGAGCATATAGAGATTACAGCATTTTGGGCACTGCAAGCTAGGTGTGGCTTGGGCTTTGTTATATACTTCTTTGCTTGGTGCAGTAGGTGTGTTCTTGAACCAAAAGTTTGACTCAAATGCATTCTAAATTACATTATATTTTCAATGTACTAGAGCTTATTGGCTAAAAGAACCCTACGGTAAATCTTTTTGCAATGTAAATATAGTTCATTTGTTTTTATAAATTCAGAATGTTTTACATTCTGAAATCCTGGCACATGTACTCACGAAAATGACACTGTTATATATTATGGTCGTGAAAAGTATAAACGGGAGATTTACTGTCCAGCATAGCCAGGTTACAGTGATAAAGGATTTATGCACGGTGGGCTGATTACTGTTACCACAAGAACTTCTAGGTTTGCGTTTTGTCTTGTTTGGCTTTCATGTAATTTCTTGTTTAAAAAAAGAAAAGTTTAAAGAGGAAAAATCCTTTATATGCCAGTTCACTATTATGAAGAAAAATTGCAAAGTTAGAATGGTATGAAAAAAAGCAGCCTAACTGTTCTACTTTGTTCTGCTGGATTCTTGATACATGAATGGTCAGTTATAGTTGAATGCTGGTGCAAATTCTTAGGGTAGAACTTTGAGCTAGGAGGGATCTCAAGGTAACTTTGTGGGAGGTATGAACCCATTAAGGAACGCAGTCATCTGAACCTTAAGTGGGTGTTTTTTCTCACTAATTATCTAATACTCCTGAAAAGGCTTGTCCCCTCAGTCATAGCCCAACCCTTATATAATGCATGAGAAGTATTTTGAGAGTCGTCCAATGCCGTTTGAACCCTGGGATGCAGTCAGAGTGTTCGTTAGTTCTCCGTTTGGTGTTTGTTGGAGCAGATTCTGTCCTGGCCTGAGCATTAGTGACGCCTGCCTGGCCCCTGTGGGCGTGTCCATGTCTAGACTCGGGACAAGTCTCAGCATGTCAGGGACACCCTTGACACTCCCCTCCCCCTGCAGGCTGCTCTGACTCTGGCAGGGTGGTTGGGTTTTCCTCCGCCTTCCTCTTGATGCCGAGACCACAGTCCAGACCTCTGGCCTTGTGTGGTCCTGGGTTCAGCCTGTGCAGCCCGCAGTGGGCCGAAGCCTGCAGTCTTTGACGCCACCCACCCCTGCAGTGATGTCCCCCAGCGCTGAGCTGCTAGCTGTGCTGCTCGCAGGCCGGAGAGTCAGCAGCACCCGTCTCCTCCCGTCATTCCCCCTCTCTGACCCCCTCCCCACTGCTGCCCCAGCCTGAGTTGGCAGAGCCCAGCTGCTCTCTTCTACAGATGTCCAGTCTAGGTGACCCTCCTTAGAGAGGGTCCCCGCTCTCAACTTGCCAGGAGCTTAATTGCTACTGTCCTGCTTACCTCCCCCTCCCTGGCCCTGCGACTCTAAAACCGGCGCCCTCTCTCTCCCCACCATCCTCCGGGCTCAGCCAACCAGACTCTCTGATATCCTCCCTGACATCCATCCTTGGCCCCCTCTCACTCCCGCCACTC
This sequence comes from Balaenoptera ricei, assembly GCF_028023285.1. NCBI lineage: Eukaryota > Metazoa > Chordata > Mammalia > Artiodactyla > Balaenopteridae > Balaenoptera > Balaenoptera ricei. Next base: position 153,584,785 of record NC_082642.1, on the reverse strand, counting down.
TCCCTGCACCTCTGCCCCCGTGTGCTCTCCAGGCCTCTTGGCTTGTCATCTGCCCTCTTAGCACAGGCAGGTTTCCAGAAAAGTTGTAAGTTGAAGCCAGTTTTCTATTTGCTTTCCTTTTTCATATCAGCTCCACTTTGGGAATTTTTAACCCCCTCGCTCTGAATATGTCTTCATTTCATTCAGAGATTTTAATCGGCATTTGTTATCTGTAAATGCACTTCATTTACCAGACAAATCTGTGACACCACCCCCTCCCCCAGTTAGGGTTCTAGGCTTCGACTTCTGTTGGGAGAACAGACTTACTCGTTAGCCATCGGCCAAGTGGGCTGACCTGCTTCCCCCCCCAGTGAGCACATGAAGCCCAGACTGTTGCAGAAGAGCATTATTAGCAAATCAACAACTGATGGTATTATGCCAACAAGAAAAGCACAACGTTCCAAAGCTCAGAAATAAACTTTGGCCCGTTTGGATGGAGGGTTTAGGGAGAGGTCAGTTCACGCAGTGACTTGCTTTAGGCCTGTCTGAACTCCTGCGTGGGGTGGTAGACCCAGCGAGCTGTACACTGTTGCTCTCTGGCCTTGGGGTTCTGGCTCTTTTCAGATACTTTTCCATATAGGCACAGTCAGGTAAAGGTATAATTTTTGTAAAATACTTTTGTGAAGTGAAGAATGCCTATCAATTTCAAGTATTGTCCTCTACTTGCACACAGGACTTTCTGGGCACATTTATATGGTGAGAAGCTCTTTAAAAGATTGCTTTATCCATTTCTTAGAAAGGTACAGTTTCCCAGGACTGAACCAGGAAGAAATAGAAAATATGAACAGACCAATTACAAGTACTGAAATTGAATTTGTGATTTAAAAACTCCCAAAAAACAAAAGTCCAGGACCAGATGGCTTCACAGGAGAATTCTAGCAAACATGTAGAGAAGAGTTAACACTTATCCTTCTGAAACTATTCCAAAAAATTGCAGAGGAAGGAACACTTTCAATCTATGAGTCCACTATCACCTTGATACCAAAACCAGATAAAGTTACCACGCAAAAAAGAAAATTACAGGCCACTATCACTGATGAACATGGACGCAAAATCCTCAACAAAATACTAGCAAACTGAATCCAACAATACATTAAAAGGGTCAGACACCATGATCTGTTGGGATTTATCCCAGGGATGCAAGGATTTTTCAGTATCCACAAATCAATCACTGTGATACACCACATTAACAAATTGAAGAATGAAAACCACATGATCATCTCAATAGATGCAGAAAAAGCTTTTGGTAAGATTCAAAAACTCTCCAGAAAGCGGGCATAGAAGGAGCCTACCTCAACATAATAAAGGCCGTATAAGATAAAGCACAGCTAACATCATACTCACTGGTGAAAAGCTGAAAACGTTTCCTCTAAGATCAGGAACAGGACAAGGATGTCCACTCTGTCCACTTTTATTCAAGATAGTTTTGGAAGTCCTAGCCACAGCAATCAGAAGGAAAAGAAATAAAAGGAATCCAAATTGGAAAAGAAGAAGTAAAACTGTCACTGTTTGCAGATGACATGATACTATACACAGAAAATCATAAAGACACTACCAGAAAACTACTTGAGCTCATCAATGAATTCAGTAAAGTTGCAGGATGCAAAATTAACACACAGAAATCTGTTGTATTTTTATACATTAACAAAGTTCAGAAAGAGAAATTAAGGAAACAATCCCATTTACCATTCCATCAAAAACAATAAAATACCTAGGAATAAACTACCTAAGGAAGCAAAAGACCTGTACTCCAAAAACTATAAGATGCTGAAGAAAGAAATTGAAGATAAAAGGAACAGGTAGAAAGATATACCATGTTCTTGGATTGGAAGAATCAATATTGTCAAAGTGACCATACTACCCAAGGCAATCTACAGATTCTGCAATTTCTATCAAATTACCAATGGCATTTTTCACAGAAATAGAACAAAAAATTTTAAAGTTTGTATGGAAACGCAAAAGACCCTGAATAGCCAAAGCAATCTTGAGAAAGAAAAACAAGAGCTGGAGGAATCAGGCTCCCTGCCTTCAACTATGCTACAAAGCTACAGTAATCAAAACAGTATAGTACTGGCACAAAAACAGAAATATAGATCAATGGAACAGGATAGGAAGCCCAGAAATAAACCCACGCACCTATGGTCAATTAATCTACGACAGGGCTTCCCTGGTTGCGCAGTGGTTAAGAATCCACCTGCCAATGCAGGGGACACGGGTTTGAGCCCTGGTCCAGGAAGATCCCACATGCCACAGAGCAGCTAAGCCCATGCGCCACAACTACTGAGCCTGTGCTCTGGAGCCCACGAGCCACAGCTACTGAGCCCATGTGCCACAACTACTGAAGCCCGCGTGCCTAGAGCACATGCTCCGCAACAAGAGAAGCCACTGCAATGAGAAGCCCGCACACCACAATGAAGAGTAACCCCCGCTCGCTGCAACTAGAGAAAGCCTGCGTGCAGCAACGAAGACCCAACACCGCCAAAAATAAATAAAATAAATTTATTTTTTTAAAAATTAATCTATGACAAAGAAGGCAAGAACATACAATAGAGAAAGCACAGTCTTTTCAATAAGAGGTGTTGGGTAAACTGGAAAGCTACACGTAAGAGAATGAAATTAGAACATTCTCTAACACCATATACAAAAATAAACTCAAAATGGATTAAAGACCTAAATGTAAGACCGGCTACTATAAAACTCCTAGAGGAAAACATAGGCAGAACACTCTCTGACATAAATTGCAACAGTATCTTTTTGGATCCATCTCCTAGAGTAAAGGAAATAAAAACAAAAATAAATAAATGGGACCTAATTAAACTTAAAAGCTTTTGCACAGCAAAAGAAACCATAAACAAAAAGACAACCTACAGAATGGGAGAAAATATTTGCAAATGATGCAACTGACAAGAGATTAATCTCCAAAGTATACAAGCAGCTCATACAGCTCAGTATCAGAAAAACAAACAACCCAATCAAAAAATGGGCAGGAGATCTAAAAAGACATTTCTCCAAAGAAGACCAGGTGGCCAAAAGGCACATGAAAAGGTGCTCAACATCACTAGTTATTAGAGAAATGCACATCAAAACTACAATGAGGTACCACCTCACACCAGTCAGAATGGCCATCATCAAAAAGTCTACACATGCTGGAGGGAGTGTGGAGAAAAAGGAACCGTCCTACACTGTTGGTGGGAATGTAAACTGGTATAGCCATTATGGAGAACAGTATAGAGGTTCCTTAAAAAACTGAAAACAGAGCTACCATATGATCCTGCAATCCCAATCCTGAGCATATATCCGGAGAAAAACATAATTCAAAAAGACACATGCACCTCATGTTCATTGTAGCATTATTTACAATTGCCAGGACATGGAAGCAATCTAAGTGTCCATCAACAGGTCAATGGATAAAGAAGATGTGAGATACACACACACAATGGAATACTACTCAGCCATGAAAAAGAATGAAGTAATGCCATTTGCAGCAACATGGATGGACCTAGAGATTATCATACTAAGTGAAGTAAGCCAAACAAAGACAAATATCATATGATATTGCTTATATGTGGAATCTAAACAAATGATACAAATGAACTTATTTACAAAACAGAAATAGACTCACAGACATAGAAAACAAACTTATGGTTACCAAAGGGGAGGGGTGGAGGGATAAATTAGGAGTTTGGGATTAAAATATACACACTACTATATGTAAAACAGATAACCAACAAGGACCTATTGTGTAGCACAGGGAACCATACTCAGTGTCTTGTAATAACCTGTAATGGAAGAGAATGTAAAAAAAGAATATTTATATATATGTGTAACCGAATCACTTTGCTGTACACCTGAAACTAACACGATACTGTAAATTAACTATATTTCAGTAAAAATTTTTTACAAGGATTTCCTTTGTCTTTTATTGTCTGTTTTGAAGAGACAGTCTACTCTCACTCGTAGGCAGGAGAAAATTCAGGCTCAGAGAAATGGAGCCTTTCTAAAGGTGATGGAAACTGTATCTTATCCTTCATTTCACAAACTACAGTGAATGTTTCCTCATAAACAGCTCAAGAAAATGAACAACATTGTTTAGAATAAAGATTCCACTCCTCCCCGCCGCAATTCTAAGCAATGAGACTCTTTTATTAAATGAAATCTTATCAATTAGCATTCTGAAATATTAATCTTAATAAATATAATATCCATTAAAATAGTTCATTTTATAAGCAGATAAAAGCAGAACTTTTTCATTTGAAGTAATCCCCCCACTCTGCCCTCCCTAACTCTTCCTCAAATCCCAAAGTGGCTGCTGAGGCATCTGCACACATCTGAAACTAACTGAAACTAACTACTAGTTGTAGGATGTAATGATTAGCCAGAGCCAACAAGGTTGAAGTTTTTCATATCATCCCATTTTATTTGGTTTTATGCCAAAACTTACAGGCTCTGTTAACTTTTTGATATAACAGTGCATGCAACCAGGCTTAAAACATTTTGCTTTTATTTATTGGAGGATTTAAGTCAAAAAAAGGTAGCCTTCTAACTCCATACAGATCATAGACCCACCATCCATGAGTACCAAGGTTACCCATGGACTGACCATCCTTGGTTAGGCTTCTGCCAGTTTCCTCCTTGAAACCTGCTCACCTGGGGTTCTCGGGCCAGTAGACCCAGCAGAAGCTGATGGAGTCTGTCCTTCACTGTTCTCCCTGGTGTTTAAACTCATCCTGGGAAGGGTAGTATGAGATTGTAGGTAGCCTTTAACTCTTGATGGGAACCTGTACCTAATTAATCTATTCTGACCTTGGATTTCTGATGCCCAGAAAGAGCTTGCCCCTGAGGAACTGGAAGGGTTACACCAGCTGTCCTCCCAGCTGTTGGCAGGTTCTTGTGTTGTATGACATTGGCACTCATGCTTTCTAATGACGACTGGGTTCCATTAATCCTCACTACCCTGTCCCACCATGATGATATTCTTACTTAGGCTTACAGTTGTACTGTCACACACTAGGCATGACGTCAACCAAAAACTGGCCCTTCCTTTGTTTCATCAGAAGAGATCGTTTAAGACCATTACTCTAAAATGCAGATCATAGTCTTTGGGAAAGGAGCACAAGTCCCATCAGTGAGAAAAGTAAGGGGTAGATGGGCAGAAATTCCCCTCTTCAATAATAATCAGGAAAAAAACTTTTTAAAAATTAAAAAAAAGATATAATAGTGTCAATTTGTTTTGGATATTTCAAAAGAGTTTATATTTTGTACATTAAAAAAAGTTTTCTTTTAACTTGCTGAGAACATTCAAGTAATAGGAGGGAGTATCAGATGAGAAGTAATATTCTGTGTCCCCCCTTCACTGCTCTGTATGCATTTCCCAGGACTAACGCTCCACACTCCCAGCCTCTGCTGCGGGATGGAACGGTGGCCCCGGGCGGTGGCCCTGGGAGCTGCCGGGCCAGCCTGAAGCTGGGAGGCTGCACCTGTGCTGGGCAGCACGTGACTGCGCTGAGCTCTTCTGTGAGCTCCTGCTTTCAGCAGCCCTTGGCGTGGCCTAGTTTGCTTCAGGGCTCACCTCTCGCCCTCTGTTCCTGGAGTTTGCCTGTGCCTTGGATTTGGATGATGCACTGTCGGTCTCACTCATGCTTGAGTTCCCTCTGACTGGTATTCAGTTTGGTGGTGGTGGTTCGTTATGTAAGTGTTGGGCTGGCTACTCAGAGCATTTTCTCTGGCCATCTGCCTGTATTCCACGGTCATTACTTTGGCCTGTAATCAGGCCATCTCCCAGACGCCTCTGCGGTCAGAGCTCCCCTAAACTCTTGGGTTTATAGTCTGGAGTCTTTGCATTCACTTAGGCCGATAGTGCCAAACGAGTATCAACACTATAAAGTTTCTGTGAGTTTTAATGTTATTGAAATCTGAAATCTAGTCATCCGTGTTAACTCATAATTTTGCTAATATGTAGTATCTAACACCTGAAACCACACAGCACGCCAAGATTCGATTTTAATATTCCTGCGCTAAAGACCTCATATTTACTTACTCTTATTAATTTTTACTTTTCTGACTAGTATTGGCAATCTCATTTTGCCCCTTTCATCTAAACTTTTATTCAAGGGCTCAGGTTTCTTTTCCAGACTCTCAAGAAAATTTCAGGACTAGAAATTTCAGAGGTGGCTCCATCAGACAATAGCTGTGATTTTTGTCAGCCTATTTTACTGAGTATTCAGACCTATACTTGTACTGTACTGACATAGAAGAAACCTGCTTTGTTTTATCATATTAGTACGCCATTAGAATGCAGTACTGAAATGTAAGCCCACTGAGAACAAGGGCTTTACCTCTTTTGTTCACTGCCTTGTCCCTGGTGCCTGGAACAGTATCTGATGCATGGTACACATGCTAAAAATATATGTTGACTGAATGATTATATTATTTCTACTCTTTTGGCAGTAAGTGTATGTAAGCCACACAAATTAGTATCTCAATATTTTGTTACAGTTCCATCGCTAATGAACTGCTTGATTTTTACTTAAATATTAATCACTTTAAGAATATGACCCTGTTGTCAACAAGGTAGGATAATTGTGTTCCTTTCTATACTTGATTATCTTTGTGAGTTTCTTGATTGAGTTATATCACATACAATAGATTGCTCTTTTCATTGCAAGTTTCTCTGAGACCTTAGCCGCCATCACAGTCAAGATATGGAACAGTTCTGGCACTCCCCCAAATTCCCTCGTGTCCTCTGTACTCAGCCTCTTCCCCCACACCCGCCCCAGCCTCAGGCAAGCACTGATCTGGTTTTAATCCCTATAGTTGGCCTTTTGCAGAAGGTCACATACGTGACATAAATACGGTTATACGACACACACCCTTTTGAATCTGGCCTTACCACTTAGCATAATGCCTTTGAGACTCATTCAAGTTGCTGTGTGTGTCAGTAGTTTGTTCCTTTTTATTGCTGAGTTGTCTTCTCTTTCATGGATGTACCACTGTTCCTCCATTCACCCCTTGAAGGACAGTTGGGTGATGATGAGTGAAGTTACAAGAAATATTTGCGTATAGATTTTTGTGTGAACATAATCTTCGATTTCATTTGAGTAAAATCTAGGAATGGGATTGCTCAACAGCATTGTCTTGGTTTTAATGATAGATTGGAGATGATGCATCTCTTCAAAATTCTCCTTTCTAGAACCTTAGTAAACACCACACAATATTGGCCCATTACTTAATATGTGGAGAAATATCTGGTGATTGTTTATTCTGTTTTAAAACAAGATGGAAAGCAGTTGTTTTACAGAAAAATGGAGATGGGGACACCTAAGAAGTTGAAATCTCCTCAATGGGTCTGATTTCCCTTTTCCAACCAAAATGGGTCTCTCAGTGCCCCTAAGAAGGACTAGAGTCTTTCAACAAGCAAAAGTCCACTTGTGTTTTCCCACCTAGCTCAGTGATTTACCTTGTGATTTTTTTTGTTAGTGAACTGCTTAACACATTTGATTCACTGTCTGTAGATGAAAGGGCAACTCATTCTTGGGGTACAGGATCTCTAGACCAACGTGGTATAAGAATCCCAGGCGGTTCTAAGAGTATCACTGAAATGTTAGGAAGGAAGGACTTGTTCAGAGACTCAGAGGACTCCTGGGGACAACAGTGGCTGTCGAGGCTCCTCATGCTGCTTGGGACCATCAGAAAGGAAGATGTTAGAGAGAGACCGGCTGAGGCATTAACTCAGGGACTTTTACTTCCCTAGCAGTTTTGTTCAAGTCCAAAGTAAGAGGTAATCCGGAGAATGGGACTTTCTGGCGTACAATCTTTAGATCTTTTCCTGAGGAAGACCACTGTGCCCTTGGGTCATCAACATTTAAGGGGCTAGAACTTTGTACATTTTTACACTTAGAGGTCACCCAGTCTGGGATTGATCTTATTTTAAAATTGATATATTGTGTTACCAGTTAACATCAGTGCAGATGGTTTAAAACTCATGAGTTCCAGAATGGATGCGTCTGCCCTCCTTTGTCCATCAAGGTCCTCTCCTATGGGGCAACTAAAAGCTCTCGATTTCTCGTCATTTCTGCCAAAGATATTTTATGCATATACAAGTAAATATATATAAATGTTCTTTTTCTCCCCATTTTTCACAATGGTGCAACATGCAGCCTTTAAAAAAAAAGAACATATATGCATATATGTAGTAATATGAATATCTCCAAGATATTAAAGGGAAAAAACACCATTTTCTTATTGTTGGAATTTAGGTTGTTTACATTCTTTTGTTATTACAAACACTGTTGCAATGAGTAACTGCTGTTCATAATCATTTCAACGTGCAAATGTCTTTGAGGAAAATTCCTAAAAGTGGTATTGCTGGGCCCAGGTGTTTGTAAAATGTTTTCGGTTTTGCCAAATGGCCCGTACAAGATCGTGGTATTCTCAGCTCCCCTCAGCAATGTATGAGAGTGCCTGTTGCCCCCTCCCCTACCATAATATGATCATATATTTTGATCTTTGCTAATCTGATAGGTGGAAAATGGTACTTAGGATAGTTTTAATTATCATTTCTCATGTTATCATTGATATTGAGCATTTTTTCATGGGCTTAGGAGCAATTTGCTTTTCCTTTTCTGTGACCTGTTTTCATATCATTCAATTTTGCTATTAGGTTGTTAGGTGGTTTTTGTTTTGTTTATGTTTTAGGAGTTCTTAAAATATTAGAGAAATTAGCCTTTTACCTGTTATATTAAGTTGCATTATTTTTCTAGTTTATCATTTATATAAGTGACGTTGCTTATAATCACTTTTATGTAACACTATTTTTGGTTGTATTTGTAGTCATTTATTATTCAGAGTTTTGAGTCATTCTTAGAAAGGCCTTCCCCACTTTGATATGATAAAACTCATTCTCTGTGGTTCTAAAATTTTGGTTATTCAATTTTTACATTTAAGTCTTTGATGCATTTAGAACTTTTTACCTGCAGAGGTTTGCAGTATGGATCCAACTTAATTTTTTTTTTTGCCAGTTTTCTGGACAGTTTTTCCCCCCAGATCTCTGGCTGGTTTTCCAGCATTATTTAGTGAATATTCCAACTTTTCCATCTGGATTTAAAATGCTTCCTTTATCATCTATTAAATTCCCATATATCTGGGTTTATTTCTGGAGTTTCCCTCGTTCCATTGATCTTTCAGCCTGTACATGCCCTGCACCACACTTTGTAAGTTATTGAGGTGTTATAATATCTCATAGGGCTAGTCCCCCTCATTTCTCCTCATTTCAAAATTTATTTATTATTCCAGATGAGTTTTAAAATCAGCTTGTCTAGTCTGTCTCACCCCAGCCCACCTCTAAAAAAGAAAAAACAATTCTGATGTTGTTTTCTTTGGATTATGTTACCTTTATAGACTGAAAGTAGACACATAAAGGGTGTGAAAACATGGTGTGGCTTTCCATTTGTTTCTTTTGTGCCCTTCAACTATGTTTTAAGTTTTCATCTTCTAAGGGTTTTAGACATTTCCTGTTAAATTGATTTATAATGTTTTAACTTTTTGTTGGTTTTAAAAAGAAAGTATTTTCTTCCAGTGTATCTTCTCATTGATTGTTGTTGTGTACATGTTGCCTTATTGATTTCTGTATATTAATTTTGTACCCAGCTATCTTCCTTCCTGAAATTCTCTTCATGTTGATAGTTTCCAGTAAATTCTCTTGGGTTCTTTCAGACATGCAATCATGTCATCTACAAATAATGATAATTTTGCTTCCATTTCAGTTCATACTTCTTTCTCTGGTTTCATCGCATTAACTAGTACATATAGTACGTTAATAGTGATGATAGTGGTCATCCTTGTTTTATTCCTGACTTAAATGCAATGTATTTCATTTCCCATTAAGTTTGATGCTGGCTTCTGGGTAAGGAAATATCCTTCTATTCTTATTTTACTAATAAGAATTTTATCAAGAATGGATATTAATTTTAGCAAGTGACTTTTTTAGCATCTATGGAGATGACTATACGATTTTTCTCTAGAGAGCTATTAATAGTGAGTTGTATTAATAGTTTTCCTCAACAGTTGAGCTAGCCATACATTCCTGGACTAAATCCCACATACTTATGGTGTAATATTCCTTTAAGTTGCTACTGGATTGTATTGCTAATATCTTATATAGGGCTTTTGCACTGGTATTTATAAGTGAGAAAAATCTAGTTTTCTTTTTGTATGGGTGTGTTGTGTGTATAGATATTGTCTTACTGTGGTGTCACTGATATATTTGCTTTATTTTTTAAAAGAAATTCTTTACTTTTCTGTGTTTTGGAGTAGTTTAACATTGGAATTTTCTGTACTTTACACATTTGGAAATGATCTGTGAAAGTCTCTGGGCCTGGTGCTTTGGGGGGGCTTATGTGTAACTTTCTCTGATTTTTCTATGGTGATTTATTTGCTTAGCTTTCCTGTCTCTTTTGGAGTTAGTTTGGGTAAATTATATTTTCCTAGAAAAGTAATTCACTTTACCAACTTTTCAAATTTACTTATATGCAATTGAATAATGTATTCTTTTATTCTTATTTTAATTACTGCTATATCTTTGATATTTTTTATTTCTCGATTAGATTAATAATTTGCTTTGCTATTTTTTTTCCTAAAGAAAGACCTGTTGGACTTACTCCATTCAGGGTGTGGAGGTCAGCATGTTGTATATTGAGTTCAATTAGTTATACTTTATTGATGTGTAACTAAGGTGCTTATATCTTTTCTTCTTTTTGTCCTCTTTTCCATCCTGGCTAAGGGGGGTAAATTAACATTTCCCACAATGAATGTGTTTTACTCAATTTTCTCCTTGTATCCCCTGTGGTTTTTGCTCTGAGTGTTGATGCTGTGTTATTTGATCCACAGATAGTGATGCCGCATGTCTCTCCTGTGGGCTGTACCCTTTAAAATCATACAGTGCCCTTCTTTGTCTGGTTTAATCCTTCTTTCTCAGAACTCAGCCTTGTCTGATATTAAGATTACAGCCCGCGATTTATTTCTTCCATTTGCTTCATATACCTTTGCTTATCCTTTCTTCCTCAACCTTTCCAAATCCACCCTCACCTCTGCCGTTTTTAGGTGCTTCTTTGTCGTATAACATAAAATTGGGTTTTGCTGTGAGATAAAATCTGAACGTCTGTTTTTTAATAGGTATTAATTTAGCCTGTTTATTAATATGACACGTTTGGCATTAATTCTGCCACTGGTGCTATGTTATCATTTGAGGGATTGGGTTTTTTTTTAACATTTAAGAAAAATATTTATTTTATTTATTTATTTGGCTGCACTGTGTGTTAATTGCGGCAGGCAGGCTCGTTAGTTGCAGCTCGCCAGCTCCTTAGTTGCGGCATGCGTGTGGGATCTAGTTCCCTGACCAGGGATCGAACCCGGGCCCTCTGCATTGGGAGCACAGAGTCTTAACCACTGTGCCACCAGGGAAGTCTTTGGGGTATTGTTTTTTAAGTAGCTTTTAGAACATGTGCCTCTCTACAGTCTTATTTGCTTTATGTTGTTTGTATGATCTTCTAATAATTTGAAGTTTTATTATAATTCTTATCCTTACAGCTTTTTATTGTACCCAAAATCTCTGTTTTAGATGTTATTTATTAATTCTTTACTATGAGCAATGATGAAATTAGTATAGTTCCTCTTCTTCTCCCTTCTCTTCTACCAACTGATCTTAGTTATTTACAAATATTACCTTTATTGGTGTTCAACTTGTTAACTTTATTTGTACAACATTATTTGATTTATTAACTTTAAATCAGCACCGTGCAGTAGAACTCTCTGTGAAGATGTGAATGTGCTGTTTATCTGCCCTGTCCGTTGTGATAGCCACTAGCCATAATGTGGCTTGCAAGCAGTTGAAATGTAGCTAGGGCAACTGAGGACCTGAACTTTAAATTTTCCTTAATATTAATTAATATAAATTTAAGTTTAAATAGCCACATATGGCTAGTGGCTACCGTATTGGAGAGCATGGTTTCAATGGTAACGTTTTTAAACCCCAGCTGTCAAGGACAAGGAAACCGTGTACATTGTACTGCCTCCCACTTTCTAGCCCCTTAGTTGCCCACCTGGTGTTATTTAAGTAGTTTCTGCAGTGTCAGGACGTGTATTTTGCACTCTGCTCTCTCACCATGATCATCACGTACCTCTTAGTCTTATTGTTTCAGTTGAATGGATCCAGTCCTCACAGTTGGTTCTTTTGATGCAGGGTTTCTCTTGAAGAGTTATAGTTCGCTATCTAATCAGTTCCTCAAGAAGGCTTTTTATGCAGTGCTCCTTGGGGTTTTGTTTGTTTGTTTTTGCACATTTACTACTTCTTTTATATGTGAGCAACTGTTTAGGTAAGTATAAAACCCTAGTATCATCACACTTTGTTTCCTTGAGCATTGTAATGAGTATTGCTGTACTTTCATTTTGATTGTATTTTGCTGTGAAGAAGTCTGCTTTTCCCCCTCTTGTAAGTGACTTTTCTTTTGCCTGACTCCTAAAGGATTCTTTCTTTTTTTAAGTAGAATAGTTTTACTAGAGTCTATCTTTTTCTTAACCGTTCCTAATCCATTTGCTTTTTCAGTATTTAAAAATTACATCAGTAAATATGTTGTGTTCCATTATTTCAGTTTTCTTATTTGGGAACTTCATTGTGCATATGTTGGATGTTCCTCATGGTCTCTTGTATTTCTCTTTTTCTCTGGTGATTCTTTTTAATTCTTTCTTAAATTTTCACAAGATTTGTTTGAATTTTCTCATTTCTGAGAAAATTTTGAGCCCCTTTCAGTTTCACCTCCTTTTCTGTGATGGTTTTGTTTTATTTTTTCCTTCCACTTCTTTTCTGAGCTTTTCTTATATTTTTTTATCTTTTTCTCACCATCTTATCCCTGAACTCTTCGTAGCTCTGTCTTGTGTTCATCCCTCATAGAAGCAATTGCATCATTACATTAAAAAATTCACGGTGAAATGCATGTTCACAGTTTCCATCTGCTTGACGGTGCTGTTTTTTTCTGGTGGGTGGTCATTTATTCGTTCAGTAAACATCGAGTGCCTGCTCTTGCTGTCACTCTACCCTTGTGGAGTTTACATTCCAGGAGTACAGATGATAAGTAAAATAGATAAGCACTTACGGAGTATTTTAGAAGGCGACAAGTGCTGCAGAGCAAAGTTAGGGAGGGAGGATAAGTGAGTGTTGGAAAGGGGGTAGTGCAGTTTTAATAGGAGTGGTCAGGGGAGTCCTCATGAAGATGCTGTCATTTGAGCACCAACTTGATGGAGAGGAGGGAGCGAGTGTGAGAGAAAAATTATCCATGGCCCTTGTTGAAGATGGTAAAGCAGACTTTATTCAGGGGGGAACTGTTGCGATAGATGTAGGGGCCATTGCAGTGGGGTCTTGCAGAGGGGAAAAGAGGCTCGACTCTGAGTGTAGTGTAGGCAAGTGGGAATTATCGCCAGGGAGCAGAGTGGTGGGGGGGTCGCTGGATGGAAAATCACTGAGAAGAAACATCAGGAGGGTAAAGGAATAAATCAGCTCACAGGGTTCTTGCTGAAGGCAGGCCAGGTCCATCAGCCGCCCCCCGGGGCCAGAAGAGGTGGAGAATGAGGAACCTGGTCAGGTGTTGAGGATGATGGATATGGAGGATGGTTAAATTGACCTAGCAGAATTCTTGCTACAATCGGACAATGCAGAGAGGAACACGGAAATCAGAAGCCGAGGCCTAGTTGAAAAAGAGCTCAAGAGAGGCTGAGTAGAGTTTGGTCAAGGAGAGGGTCTTTGTCACGAGCCACGTGGGTTCTGGAAGAAGAGCATCCAGGTTGAGGGGGGGGAGTGTGTGCATGTGTCCTGAGGCTGGATGAGGGGCCAGGAGGGTAGAGAGGAGAGGCTGAGGGGGAGGGTTTAGAATCCTTGCATTCCTGGAATAAACCCCACTTGATCATGGTGTATGATCCTTTTAATGTGAGGGGAGGGCTTAAGAGATGAGGTCGCACAGGTGGGGCCGTGGAAGTGACTGGCATTTACCCTGTGGAGTTCCTGTACGTAGAAGAGCCACGTGGTCTGCGCTTTGTGTGTCCAAGCACCTCTGCTGGTTCTCTCAATGCCTCCTTCTTGCAGGAGATGATTTATTCCTGGACTACGCGGGCTGAGGTTTGACGTGTGAGTCTCTCTAACCTTTACCCCCGCCCCCCGTAGGTGAGAAGCAGCTGGGGGGCGGGTCACGGCTCCTGCTTGCCGCGTGGGGTGTCGGGAGGCTCTCTCCCAGGTGCCCGTCACCTTCCAGAAGCGGCTTTTGACTGCGCGGCCCCTGCTCGTCTTCACCTATTTCACGGCACTTAGCCGTCTCCTTGCTTCACCGAGAATGGCGTTTGTGGTTTTGTGTCTTGTTCTTCTGGGTGATTTCCAGGAGGCCGGGCGGGGGCGTTGCTGGCTCGACGCCGCCGTCCTGCAGCCCAGAGCCCTAATTGTGGGTTTGGCATTGGATTCCCGAGAACAAAGAAGAAAAGAGCTGTGGAGTTCGCTAGCGGCCTCTTCCGTTTAGAGCATACAAAGTTACAAGCCGCAGCGTCTCAGCCCCCTCGGGAAGCCTCGGCGGTGGCTTCTGCGGAGAAAGCCGGCGGCCCGTCAACCGGGCAGAGCCGGAGCCTTTGGGCGCCGCCGCTTCTGGTTTGGCTCTGGTGCCGGGTTCCAGGCCTTCCTCTGGCCTCGGCTCCTCCGGCAGAGCCTGGAGCCCCCCTGCTGCGGGCTGGCCGCGGGCGCCGCGCGGGACGCACCCCCCCCCCCAGGGCCTGGCTTCTGCCGATGCTGGTGGGAGCGTGGCGTCTGCGGGTCCCCTCTGAGGGCCACACGGGCGGGCATCTGTCTCCTCGTGTCGGCTGCACGCACACGAGTGCGGGGCCTGCGTCTCTCTGTGTTCCTTAACCTTTCTCCGGGCAAGGGCCTCCTTGCTGATGTGACAAAAGCCATGGCTCTTCTCCCCCCGAAAATCAGCACACACTGTACATTGTTTCCGGGGGTCATTGTCATCCTTAGGTCCAGGAGGGGCTCCTCTTTGAAATCATGGCCCTCAGTGAGGGACCCCCACTTACCCCGTCACGGTACCAGCGAGGTACGCTCGCTCTCCACGGCCCTGATCTTCTTTTCTCCCTGTTGAGCCTTCTAGGTGGAAGTCTGAGCGGGAAGTTCTTGGTGAGGTCTTGGGTTCTCCTTAATTTCAGTTATACAAGTTATCCTCTCCTCTCTCACCAGGATTAACCAAGAATTGTCTGGTACACCTAAAACAAATACAGTGTTGTATGTCCATTATACCTCAATTTAAAAAAACAAAAAGAAGTGTCAGTCGTCTTCTTACCATGGGTCTAAACTCTTTGTTGAAATATCTGTTTTAAAATTCTTGGCTCCATGGGCTGTACTTGGACTAATTCTTTACCTTTCTTATGTTGATAGGAATTGAATGGACCTGTGTATTGTTAGAATGCCTAATTTATCTGCAAATATTATATTAATTTTTTATTCTCTCTACTATATTTAATTGAAATCAAGGAATGACAAAAGAATCATAAAATATTTACCCTGCTAATTTCCAGGGTACTTCAATGCTTTTTCCTTCTTATGCCATAGGGATTAAGGAAGGAAACAGTTCTATTGATGTCGTGGTTATAATATGGTATTCAGTGGTCAGCTCAGATCCTGTTCCCATGAGATTAACTGAATACGTTACGATTAAATAGAAGCAGAACCAAGTACTATTGTGTTGTTTAATTGATAAAGTTCATGAAATTGTTTTCTCTGATTTTTAATTCTGGGACATACTAGTAAAGCATATTTCTTAAGGTATACTAGTGGATTTAAATTCTTAAAATTTAAATTTTCAAATTTCATTTAGGTTGTACAAAAATTAATAGAATTAATTTTAATTAAATTTAAAAGTAAAATTAGTATTTCAGAAAGGTTTTCATTTAAATTCTCTTACGAGCTTCTTATGTTAAGAACAAAATGAGTTCTACCCCTTGAATTCTGCTTAAAAGGGAGCTGAGAGTGTTTGTTTAATTTAGACTTCAGGGTTTGGGGATGGGGAATGGGAAACAAAGCCAAATACTTAGCATATTTAAGGGACATAGAATAGTCCCCGCTCCCAAAATTTCACATAATATGAGAACTTGGTGAAAGTTTTTTCACCAGATGACTAGAGAAAATAAAAGGTAAACAGATTTAAATGCCAGGAGGACAGATTTTTTTAATGCTTTGATCTCTGGGGCCATTTTTAATTTTTGTTGTTTTTCTTTTTTTCGTCTTTTTGTCAACAGTTCTAACATCACATTACCATTTGAGAACAGTCACAAACCGTTTCTCGAGGTCATTTCAGAAACACGTTGTTTTGTATTTATTGTGGATTTCCTTTGGTGGGTGCTAGTTAATCTCCTCAACTTCCTGCTCCACGCAAACCCCAGTCGCAACCTGAGACCATCAAGTCCACGGTGACAGGAAGGAGTGTAGTTAATGTCCATATTCTATGACTCAGTGATTATCTCCAGAGAAGTGAATGGATGCTCTGTTGTGAAGTCTTTCTTAAATGATTCATGAACCAGGGAAATCTGGGCTCGACTGTCCACCAGCGGGAAGCAGGACACAGAGGGGCTGGGGGGCTTAGTGAAGGGCCGTGTGGCCAACGGGTGGTATGTCCACAACCTCCAGGCCCCCCACGAGGCTCTCTGGGCAGAGGACACCCGGCCAGCAGCCGTGCTCAGTTACTCATGCGTTTGACAGTGTGTTATCATCTTAGTCAGCAAAATTGAGAAAGAACCTAAAGAAAAGGGTCTTATTGTGTCATATTCCTTCTGAGGAGATCATCGTACACGCTCCTGTGTAATGGTCTGTGAATCTGCCATTCCCCCAGGCCCTTCTCTTTGCCCTTTTGAAATCAGACATTTGTTTGGATTCTCCAGCGGGAACGAAGGTGTGTCTGGAAGGTGGTGATGGGATGAGATTCCTCGCCCCCGCACCCCCAGGACCCCCCAGGGCTGGCCCTTCCCCATCCTGGCATCCAGCCATCTAGGCATCTGGTCTGTGATAAGCACTCAATGAGTGTCTGCATCTTTGAACAAATTGATGGTTACGGAGGCTGACTTTGCTAGTAAACCAGGTGGATGAAAGAGCCGTGCTAACGTGTTGGGTGGCTGTCTCCCCTCCCCCAGGAAATGCTCTCCGGGGTGGTGGTCGTATCTGGGAAGGATTCGGTCCAGCACCAGGGAGTCTCCTTGACAGTGGAAGGAACCGTGAACCTCCAACTCAGCGCCAAGAGTGTGGGTGTGTTCGAAGCATTCTATAATTCTGTTAAGGTAAGAATGCTTGCGTTGCACGTTTTTAGTTCGTTTTTCAAATGTCTGTGGTGCTTTTCACTTGCTGTCTGGCTCGTTATTTGTCGCTATTTTGCAAGGAATGGTGGTAGTCATACTTTTACTATTTACTAATCAAACTGAAAAAAACATTCAGATGTTTTGATTTTGAATATATTCTGTTACTGAAAGTATGCTTGTTTTTATTCCCATTAGATAGGATTAGGGGAACTTTAGGGGGGACTAATTTCAGCCATTAAAGAGACCAGAGCTCTCTGAGAAGTTGTGCCTGGGCCTTCTGGCACTTACCTTCCTAAAACAAAACTGTTATTTTAATCCAGCTGCTGTTGGGTATGGCATTCAGGTAAGATGCAGGTAGAGCCATTCTTTTCTGTCACCTAAAGTTCTGTGTTCTAGAAAGTGAACACTTTTTTCTGTACTTACAGTTTCCTTTTCCTGAAGGACATGTTATTAACTCTTTAAGTTTTGAGGGGGAAAGAGTTGAGAGGAAAGAAAGGTTCATTAAGAGTATTCAGATTCAGGGCCTTCCCAGGTTTTTCCACAGTTTTCTAATTTTCTTCCATCAACACTTAGAGACTCACTTCAGAAGCTGTGGATTTTCTCAAAGTGATTGTAAATCAATGGCTTAGAGTACCTTAACTAAGTAAGGTGCAACACCTGCCTTTTAGGCAGGTTCCGAGTGTGAGTACTGTTTCCCTCCCAGGGCCCAGCCGAGGAGGCCTGCACGGGTGCCCAGGGCTGCACGAGGGCCCTGCACCTTGCCAAGTGCCGTGCACGTCTGCTTCACTCTGAAGGTGGAGGTGCCCGCCGGAAGGGTCGTTAGGACAGTCAACTGATGTATTTCGCGATAAGGGAGGGAAGTATATCAGTTCACTTCCTACTGTGCACCAAACACCTAAGCATCCAATCCTGCAAATGAACCAGAGATCTTGGGCCGACTCACCGCTGACAGGGCACCAGGATGGTAGCGGCCGAGGGCTGGGGTGCGGTGTCTCAGGAGATTATTTAATAGACACAGTAACGTGAAAGAAAGTGCATCCAGAAGTGCTTGTTGATGGACTGACTTGGGTTTTCTTTACAGCCCATCCAGATTATCAACAGTACCATCGAAATGGTGAAACCAGGAAAATTTCCCAGTGGCAAAACAGAAATTCCTTTTGAATTTCCTCTGCACGTGAAGGGTAACAGAGTTCTGTATGAGACTTACCACGGCGTGTTTGTCAACATTCAGGTGAGAGTTTCCTCATCCTGTGTAGCTGACTTCACAACTTTTCTTCTGCAAAACAGCTTGGTCTTTCTTTCACTGAAAGTTCATAGTTGGACCCAAGAATTTAATACTGTATTTATTGCTGAGCCCTCCCATGTATATTCTGTATTGATTTCTCACTTTGCCCTGAAGAACATATTTTATGTATGACCATTATCTTTGATGGGGATCTAGGAGGACCCAAGCTGTAGCTTCTTTCCAAAATTCCATTGTTTCTTTGGGGCTCTGTTCAGGCCACACTGACACTGTAAGGGGTGCTTTTATTGTTGGTAGTAGACATGCTCTCACTTCTCTCTGGCACCCGCACTAACTTGTCTACTTTATACGTATAAATATCTCTTTGTTTCATACCCAAAGGCTCCCGCTCTGACATAGGCTTGTATTCTTTATTGAACAAACCTTGTAAATGAGGGGGAAGTGGATTTATGACTTCCCGTCTACCTCCGCTGGTTCAGGGCTCTTTCACAGTCCCTATTGTTGTCTCAGGCGCAGTTTGGAGTCATGACTCAGAGCGAGAGAAAGAGAGCCTTTCCTTTATTCAGCAGAAAGAAAGGTACTTTTGTGATATCAGCCTTGCAGCGGTTCCCCTGCTGGATGAGACAAAAGTATTTTGTCTTACGTATGTGCAAGAGGGCTGGCAGTTAGGAAATTTTTTGATTTATTAATTTTTAGCTGATAATTTGGTCTTGGTAGAGACCATTCCCCTGCTTAAAATATAGCACTTTTAAAATAAAAATCCTCCAAACACTTGTGAGAGTTTAACCAAAGGTTTGTATGTGAGTTTTATGTATGGCCTAAGAGATCGGTCAAGAAGAAACTCATGTACTATGATGTACTCTATCGCAATAAATACCTTTCTGTAAAGAAAAACTTTTCTAGTCCTTTGTTATCGGTGCACCTGTTTCAGGCAATAAATATACTGAAGGCTTTGGGCAGCTCATAAGAAGTAACAGTAAAGTGTCTAGGTTCAGAGGAGACCCCTCGCGTAGACATACAGATCGCTGCTGTGGAGACCCGCATCCTCTGACCAGCTTTCTAGGTTGGGAATACTTTCACCATGGAAGAAAGTCTTGCCTTTTTACTTTTTAGCAAGACTGAAAATATCTCAAACGTTGCATTTTCCAAATTATTTTTATTCTCTTGCCAGAATCAGCATCAATCTGCTTTACCCATACAGTAGTTCTTTGATGCTGCTTATTTAGTAAAAGAAGCATATATTCATTAGAAACTGAATAGAATAACATCAGATTTTCTGTGGTCATACTTCTTACTTGTCACTTTCTTTTCCTGTGTTTATCATTCTTGTTAAAAGATTAATTTGTTTAAAATAAAATTGGAAATCTCACGCTTTTCCAAATATTGCCAAGAACCCAGACAGATATACATACAAAACTTGGGTTCCTGTGGAGCTGTGTGTAAGTTGGAAACTAGTTAAAATGCAGAAGAAGAGTTAACATGTGGTTAATTCTTTAGTAAGGTAAATAATCACCCCGACCCCCTTTATTTTGGTCATCAGATTTTACCACTTTGAGGGTTAACCTCAGAATGCTACAACTTGGAATTCTGCACCTCCTCAAATATCTCATAAATTTCTGAAAACGTAGAGATGTCTTCTCAACCTCAGATTTATAAGAGCTTGTCACCTTACACTTACCACTAGATTCAACATTTATTAGAATTTTGCCACCTTGTTTCATCTGTATTTATTTTTTTTCTGAATCATTTCAAAGTTAGTTACAGAATCTTGACAATTCATTTCAAAATACTTCAATATCTATCACCAAAAAATAGGGACATTCTTCTACATGATCCCAGTTAACTATTTTCACACCTATCAGAATGGATAAAAATTCCCCAATATCATCAAATTCTCAGCTCTTATTCAAATTGTCATTGCTTCTTTCGAGAAATATACTTCTTGAGAGAAACTAGGATTATAGCATCTTGATCTCTTTTTCATTCATCAGTTCACTCATTCACTCAGTCTCTAGATGGGGCTTTTTCTAGCCTCCTTGTTGGACAGTGGAGCAGGTGCCCTGCAGAGAGGTGCCACACGGGGCGTCGCCTTCTCAGTGCCATCGCTTATCGAGCTTCCCGTGAAGAGTCCCGGGTGCGTGACTTGGGATAGAACGTGTTGTTGTTGAGCCCTAATAACATCTTTCTCAAATTATACGGGTGCAAAAAAGACATTTTACATTTATCCCCTGAATTGTGTTGTAGTAACATAATGTAAAAACAGGAAAAGTCATAAGACAGAATAAAGGATTTAAAATGTAGCCAGTATTAAATTGCCAACTTGCAGGGGCTGGTTTCCTTGTAACTTCTTACAGGGCTTGATCCTGTTTGCTCTGATCCTTCTTCGCAGCCACGTTGCCTCCATCTCTCACCCTTATGAGTAGATAGAGCGCACAGGAGGCTGTCAGCCTTTCTGGTCGTCCTCTGTGCAGCCACTTTTCCTTTAAAGGTTGTTTAAATCACGGGGAAGTTTTATTGTGGTTGTTTTGCTCTTGTGGCCATACTAGCAAGGTTTTATACTCTAAAACACAAAACACAGCAGTACCAACATGTCTGCTGAAATTGTGTATTCAGAATTAAATGACGGAGATGCTCGTCCTCCTTGTTCACAGTGGAAATATCCTTTCCAGGAGTCTGCTTTAAATCTGTTGACACGCGTTTTCTTTCCTCGTTCCTGTCCTGTGTTTACTGACAGTCGAAAAAATCAAATCTTGAGAGTTCCCTGGCCGCCCAGTGGTTAGGACTCCGCACTTCCACTGCAGGGGGCGCGGGTTCGATCCCTGGTCGGGGGGGACTAAGATCCTGCATGCTGTGCGTCCATAAAAAAAAAAAAAAAAAAGATCGAATCTTGCACCTCCTCTTGGAGCCCTGCTCAAGTCTGACCCTCCTGACCCCCTCTGACCGCCTGTAGCTCACACCATGTAGATCACTCCTTAATAACTGGGAAGGATCATGATAGAGCGAAAAGATCCAGGGCTTTGCAGCAGACAGATCTGGGCTGGAGTTACAGTATTGCGTAAAGATTCAGAGCATGGGTTTCAGCAGCAGGCAGGCAGGTATAAATTCAGATCCCACCTCTGTGACCCCAGGCAGCCTTCATGACCTCTCTTCCTGGGGGGTTGATGAGGCCTTGGTGTGAAGTACTTAGCGTAGTGCCTGGCGCATAGAACATGCCAAGTAACTATTTTCTGAATGATTAAATAAATGAATTAATGGTGACTATCCTTATATTTTGTCAGCAGTTCTTACATTTGATTTGTATTGTCAGAATTAATTGAGAAAGTACATGTGAAAGAACTTAACGTGGGACTTCCCTGGCGGTCCAGTGGTCAGGACTCCACGCCTCCGCTGCAGGGCCCACGGGTTCCATCCCTGGTCCGGGAACTAAGATCCCACAAGCTGTGCTGTGTGGCCAAAAAAAAAGAAAAAAAATTTAAGAACTTAACACAAGTCCTAAAACATAACCTCAGTGTTTTTCCTCTTTTCTCCATCTTTCTCCCCTTCCCCCCACTTACCACCAGCTGCCTTATATTACTAATTATTGCTTTCACACTTAAAAACCTTCAGTGACCAAAAGTTGGTACCCGTTACTCACACTCTCTCATCTGCAAGTTATAGAAATCCAGCTCAAACTGGCTTAGCCAAAAAAGGGGTATTGGATCATGGAACTCTCAATTCCAGGGGACCGTCTAGGCCAGGGCGGACACCGGTCGGCCCCCAGCTCGGTGTTCTCGGGGGCGAAGCTGGCTGTTGGCCGGCGGCCGCAGGCTTACACTCTCCTGGCCTGGCAGCCCCAGCAGAAGGGAGTGTTGCCCGTGGCCCAGCAGCAGCCCTGCCTTTCTGGTCACTTCCGCACCCCCGTGGGATGGGGGGAAATCAGCCCCGCCCAAAGCCCTGAGACTGAAAATGAGGAAGGGACGTTCCCATTGGGAAAACGATCGGGGAGAGCAGACAAAGCCCGAATAAAGTGCTGCCCGTTCTAGGCAGCGTGTGGGCTGTACAGGAGAAGGACAATGGACGTGCATACGTGCATGTATATATTGTACATTATACACACAAACATAGCATATACATATACGGTGCAGCCCTCACTGAGCTTGCCTGGTTGGGGAGACCAGATTGAAATCTCGATAGAGAAGATCTATATCTATATCTCTGTATATATATATGAAGGCCCTTGCAGACAAAGGATGATTCTTTTTTTCTTTAATGTTTTAATCTCCCAGGAGTACCTTGAATACATAGCAGCTTCTTGTTTAACGTGGACAGATTGGTCGTAATAGTTGTAGCTTCTTGACTCAACTGTGCGTATAGTTCCAGTTCTACAAATTATTTTAATGTTTTTCTCGGATGATTAAAACAACAGCTCACTTTATCAGACATACGTTCTGTGACTTTTTGTTTAAGATTAACATTAAGACGGTGATCGTGCTGTAGAAGTTTGTTACCGCACAGTCTCTCGCGGACAGGGCTGTGAAGGAACAGTCTCGGGTGCAGCCGAGCTTTCGGCTCGGGGCCCATCGCAGCAGGTGCACCGGCAGTGGCTAGTTAGAAGGGCGGCACGGGGACAGCAGAGGAGCTGAATACGGCCAAGTTCAAAGCAAGCGTGATGCTCCGTCCCTCTGCTGTCCACGTTCTCTTGCTCGCAGGATACGTCTGTGCTGGCAGATGGGGGAGGGCCGAGGGGAGGAACAGGACTGGCCATTGGGGAAGCTGGCTAACGGACTCTGGGGCTTCCTTATACGCTTCTCTTTATGTTTGAATTCGTTTCAGTTTTCTAAAATGACAATTTTGCAAAGACTTTCCCCTCTTTTTTCCTCCTGTGAGGAAGAGCTCATTTTGAGATGCCCTGGAGGCCCGAGCTCAGGACTCTGAGCCCTGTCACTAGCACCGCTTCTCTTCCCCACGTGGCGCGCAGCTCTGCCCTTGCCCCGGCGCCCAGCGCGGTGCTGCCCACGCAGAGAACCCAGCGAGTGAGAGCGACCTGGGGGCTGACCCACGTCTCCCAGGTGGGCCTGTGAAGTCTAGATGCCGTCCAGGGCTTTGCAGTCCTGCTGCCTGTGTTTTCTCATTCTTACTACAAAACAGCGCCGTTTTACCCAGAGCTGCTGTGTGCCGGGCCTTGGCGTATCACACGCTACCTCGTTGGGGCCTCACTAAGGTAGTGTTAGCGAGCAGGAAGCGGAAGCTCAGAGAGGTTGTGTTACTTGTCTGGGCTCACCCAGTAAGGCCGGCGACCGGAAGTGAGCGAGCTTCTGCTCCTGCAGGCCTGCTCTTCCTGCTCTGCCTCTCTGGTCTTTCCTGTGTTCCAGTTGAGACTCTGCACCTGTGTTGCAGGGGGTCCAGCTACAGGATGGCCGTGGGAATGGGCTGAGGAATAACCTTAAAGTGTTTTTTTAATAGCAGTGTTTTTGTTCTGAGCATTAACTCCCCCTATTATGTACATTAATTTCATATAACACATTAATTGGACAAAGTTTCCCTAAAATATGTTGACTGACTTGCCTCTTTGTAAGTAATTCCAAGATGAAAGCAAACCATCTAAAAGGATGTATCCTCCTCTGCCTTTCCCTCCAGTATACCCTGCGCTGTGACATGAGGCGGTCCCTGCTGGCCAAGGACTTGACCAAGACCTGTGAATTCATCGTTCACGCTGCTGTAAGCTGCACTCGGGGGCTCTGGGTTCAGTAGCTGGAATCTTCTGTGGGGTCTGGGACTGGACCCCACTTACAAGCAGCCGTTAGCCGGGTAGTGTTTCGTGCGCGCTGGGGAGAGGCTCGGGGCTCCTGGGCTAGAGACGGGGGACTGTATTTCTCCCGGCGTGGCCGGTGTCAGCATGTGTGTCATCCCCTGGGCCAGAGCCCTGTGGGGTGATGCCACGGGCCCAAAGGGGTGCTGCACCTGAGGGGTTTTGCACCGCAGCTGCGGAGTCCCGAGCTGGGGAGTCCGCCTTTGTTACAGCAGGCAGTGAGCAAGCCTGCTCTCTGTCCTGGAGGGAGACATCACCTCGTCCCTCAAGGCAGCTTCAGCGAACAGCTGGGAGAAATGGCCCAGCCCAGGGAAAGAAGGCCAGGGCCTTGCATTCTCGGCCTGTGCAGCAAGAACGTGCAGGGATGCTCGGGCCGGGCTGGGGAGCCTCTCCCGACACCTTCTGCTAGTACTTTGCAGTGACGAAGTGTCCTTAAAGATCCCTCTCACGTGCCAGTGCTGCAGGTGACACGTGGTGGTGAGTAGTCATGCCCACGGCCCTGGATTCCTCTGTGTCTCAGCCTCTCCAGGTCCTTTGGGGCAGGGCCTTTTACACTATTATGAAATGTCCATGGGTATCTTTTAGTGATGATTAAGTGAAAATGTAAGACAGGTTTCTTGTGCATAAGATCGGCAAAATCACTGATGCACTTGCATCGTTTTTGTGACTTTTTAGGATTTCCAATATTTGTAGTTTCCCTGTTTATAAATTTTTAATAATCATAGTGTTAAGTATTTCTTTCAGCGATTCAGTATTTTATGTAAAATATGATGAAAATATTTATCCTTTTTGGAAGTTAACTTGATTTAGATGGATATTTTCCTTTTTTCCATCAAGGGTTTTCAAAGTGAAGCAAAAAAACTTTTTCTCATGTAGATAATCCCCTAAAAAAGTCACATACCATTTTATGTGCTAAATAAAAAGCGCCTCCAACTTTGTGAAGAAGAATGAGCCCAAATCCAGCCCCCCGCCCAGAGCTGGGCCCGCAGACCCTGGCCCCCGGCCCATTGATGACCGCAGAGCCCGCTTATAGGCCAGCTCGGGCTTCCTCCCTGCTCCTGGGCGTTCACCCGCACTCGGCCTTCAAGAGTCTTCGTGACTGATTTCACTAGAAGCCAAACCATGCTGTGACCTGTAGTACATGAAGTTAAATATTCCTTTATATACTGTGAGGAAGAATATATTATTCCCTAAAGAATATGTTCATGAACCTATTAGTAAAAAGGATATATTCAAGAAGAATATTTCCTAGAATAAGCTTCTGGTGAGTGAGTGAACTTGGCAAATTGGTCGGTGCCCTTTCTCCTCCACAGCTCCGCTGCCATCTGGGCGTCAGTGGCCTTTTGGCCCCAGCCCATGAGTAAAAGACACTCACTGGGCAGGCCCCGTGAAGCTTGGCTGTATTGATGGATTCTGCACTTCTGTAATGCGGAGATGATCCTTGTTAACTAATTACGGCAACATGCAATTAATTATGTTAACATATAATTACTTATGTTATAGGTGTGATTCCTCCTGGTAGACAGTTGTACAGCTGAGTGGCTAACAGCACCGGCCTTGGAGCCGGGCTGCCTGGGTTTGGCTCTCAGCTCTGCCCCGTACTTGAGCCACCATTTGAGCCCTCTGTGCCTCACTGTCATCTGTGAAGTGGGACCAGGGCCAGTAACAGCACTGCACAGGGTCACGGTGCCGATTCAGTGGCTTTTATTCTCAGAAAGAGGTTCAAAATAAATGTCTCCCAACAACACTGCTCTGTTTTTAAATTCTGGACCTGAAAGGGACCTTAGAGACTAAGAAGCCTGTCCCCTCATCTTACAGATGAGGAAACTGAGTCACAGGGATGAGGCCCTTGGACAGCACACAGCCTTCCTTGTTTCTTGGCAGAACTGTGTTTAGAATCCGAGCATCCTGCCTCTTAGCTCCAAGGTCTTCCTGGTTCACGATGCTACCTTGTGTTTCCTTAAATGGGGAGAGGCAAGTCTGACCTGTGGACTCTCTACTGATTTTGGTTTCTCCTCCTCTTGTAGCCTCAGAAGGGGAAACTGACTCCGAGTCCCGTGGACTTCACTGTCACACCTGAAACCTTACAGAATGTCAAAGAGGTAACGTGTTCCTTACACGCCAGTGCCAGGGAGGCTTTCTTAGTAACCGGATCCCACTGACAGACAGTCGCCCACCTGTTCTTTACTTGGCTATCAAGTCATCAGCAAGAGGAAATTTTTGTCTCTACCTGAAATAGTCTGTATTTTCAACTTTAATTTCTTTTTAAATTCAGTAACTACTTAGCAGAAGGATGGTTTTTAAAAGAGAGGGTATATGTTTATAATTTTTTACTGTCTTCTCCCAGTTTTACTGCGCTGTGGTCAGAGGCCCCCTCCCCTGAGCCCCAGGAGCCGCCTCTGCCTGTCACGGGGGCCGCAGCCCCTGGTTTCTCAGCTGGGCCCCTGGTCACTTGTCTTTTGTGGACGTGGCTTTTCCTCCCTACCCTAACCCTGCATTCTGCTCCCTGGACCCTCCTGACTGGGGTCGGGTCAAAGGCCAATTTGGGAGGGTTATTGGCTTCATCTCGCGGGAGGCACAGCTGAGGCGGGGCTGTGTCATGGGGAGCCTTTCAGAAAGTCCATTGAACATCTCTCCCTTCTCTGGTTTCTGGAGCAGTGACCCCAGTAGGCCAGTCACATTTTCTTCTCAGGAATTTGAACCTTGATTGGAAACTTGCAGTTGCCTAAGAGAATTTTACTGGGAACTGCTACTGCTTTTCCTTTTTCTAAACAAATAGCCTCTTTTAGTGTTTTTTAGAATTCTGTCTTGAATCAAGACTTTTTTAGAGTTCTTTGCCTTTGGGAGCCACCAGGTACAGAGCACCCTTGCTCTTGACCTCCAGTACAGGGCACCAGCCACGCATGACCGCTGACCCTTGAGGTGGGGCTGGTCGAGATGAGCTTCAGGGGGAGGTACTGACTGGGTTTCAAAAAATCGGTATGAAAAAGAGAATGTAAAACATCACTCATAACTGTAAACTACTGATTATGTGTGCAATTGATAATATTTTGGATATATTGATTACTTTTACCTGTTTCCTTTTACTTTTTTTTTTTTTTTTTTTTTTTTTTTTATTTATGGCTGCATTGGGTCTTTGTTTCTGTGCAAGGGCTTTCTCTCGTTGCGGCAAGCGGGGGCCACTCCTCATCGCGGTGCGCGGGCCTCTCACCATCGTGGCCTCTCTTGTTGTGGAGCACAGGCTCCAGACACGCAGGTTCAGTAATTGTGGCTCACGGGCCTAGTTGCTCCGCGGCACGTGGGATCTTCCCAGACCAGGGCTCGAACCCGTGTCCCCTGCACTGGCAGGCAGACTCTCAACCACTGCGCCACCAGGGAAGCCCTCCTTTTACTTTTTTAATGTGGCTACTCGAAAATTTTAAATTACACAGTTGCTTCACATTTGTGGCTTCCATTATGTTTCTGTTGGACAGTGGTGTTCTAAACTCTGAATTATCTGCAGTAACTGGGACACAGCCATAGGAAAGACTGCTAGGACAGATGTCTCTAACTCTTCAGTTCTGTTTTTCCCGTGGCATCGTCACTCACCCATGACCATTTTCCTCTGTCCGAAGAGAAAAGGTCCATAGGTTTTTTAGTCAAGCATTGAAGAAAATTGTTCTCTTTAAATTTCCTTGAAATAAAGTTAATGTCTTGGTTTTTCAAAATTGCATAATTGGGAGCATTTGAAAATTGATTATCTTTTTAAAACCTCTTTTTTTCCTTTTGGTGACTGGTTGTCCTTAAACACTGTCAGCAACTTCTTTAGACATTTTTATGTCGTGTCCTTGGTGAGCAGGAGCGTCCCAGACCTGACCTAGGCAATCAGGATGCTTCCGTGAGAGAGCTGGTCATTCTGTGCCAGCAACGTCAGGTGCCTTACGTCTGTAGATAGCTGTTGAATAATTCAGTCTGTTACTCAAGTTGACAGAAAATGTAAGTACTGTTGTACCTTTTTTCCCATTTTGTAAACCAGGGTCCCAGTGGATTTTATAAAAGTTACCTGACCCTGTTTTCAGTTTTTATTTATACCAAAGTGACTTGAGTGACTTCTCCTGGCGCCTCCCACTCCTGATGTGTCTGCTTTTGTCTTGTTTTAGAGAGCCTTGCTCCCCAAATTTCTCATCAGAGGACATCTCAACTCGACCAACTGTGTTATCACACAGCCGCTAACGGGAGAGCTGGTGGTGGAGAGCTCGGAGGCCGCCATCAAAAGCATCGAGCTGCAGCTGGTGCGCGTGGAGACCTGCGGTAAGGCCCCCACCCCGTCCCCGTCTCCCGTTCTTCCCGCTCCATCCTCCCCACCCCTGCTGCCGCCAGCCCTTAGCCACGAGCTCGCCTCTCGACTCCAAGAAACGTACGTTTGAGGAGCGTGGGATGTGGAGGGAGGGAGGACTCCAGGATCCTGCAGAGACGGGGGGAGAGCAGGTGAGTGGGCTGATGCAGGTTCTCCTAGACTCACGCAGGGCCTGTGGCTCAGCCTGTCTGGACGTTTGCTGTGTTCTGACCGCGTGACGGTTTCTCCCTGTTCCAGGCTGTGCAGAAGGGTACGCCCGCGATGCCACAGAGATTCAGAACATTCAGATCGCCGACGGGGACGTTTGTCGGGGCCTCTCTGTCCCCATATACATGGTCTTCCCCCGGCTCTTCACCTGCCCGACACTGGAGACCACCAACTTCAAAGTGGGTACGTGTGCTGCCCTTGGGGTGCCCCCGGGAGGGGTGCAGCCACCGGAGGGGACGGGCCTGCTGGTCCGCTGGGGTCAGATGCAGCCCAGAGCACCCAGTCCTTCAGTCACTCAACAAAAACGCAGGCAGAGCAGCTGTGTGGCGCTGAGGGTCCCTGGTGAGCAGTCCCGGCTCCGAGGAACTTGTGTTGCCACCCCCAGGGAGACAGCGTGGGCCGGGTAGGTGACCACGAGCTCTGTGAAGGACACTAAGCCAGGGACCAGCCGGCCAGGCGCATGAGGAGGTCAGGTCGGCTCCCTGCTGGGCTGGCATCTGACGGAGACGCAAGACCTGAGACAGACCAGTGTGAACGGTAGTCTTCCCGCGGGCTTTAGCTCCAGCAGCTGAGGGTGTGTCGGTCGTTTTCCATGAATGCGTGGGTAGATATTTTGACCACAAGATCTGAATCACGTGACAGATGCAGTTTTCTATCCTGCTTTTCCTCCCTTCACTTTATATTATGCACCTTTCCATGGTTTTAAGTATTCTGATAAAGTATTTTGATGGTGCATTCATCCTAATAAAATGCTCATGCTTACGAAGTTCAGTGGAGAGCTTACTCCCCACCACAGAGACACAGCAGGATGGACCCTCGGGCCTCTGCCCTGGCTGACACGACCTTCTGCAGACTGACCAAAAGACCTCAGAAGTGTCCCCGGGCTCTGTGTCATGCGCAGGCTCACTGGTGAATAGATAGAATAAGGAGCTTTTGGTAAATGATTGTTTTTATACCCGTTTCATTGAGAAATGGGAACATAGTCCCAAAGGCCAATGTGTTTTCTTAATGTCATATTCCCCCTAAATCTTCTAACATACATCATTACTAGTCCAGAGACAATCTTTTTTTTTTTTTTTTTGTTAAATTAGACTGTGATTTTACTTTAAATAATTACAAATAATGTAATTTAAAATTGAAGAAAGTAGAGGGAATTCCCTGCCGGTCCAGTGGTTAGGACTTGGCACTTTCACTGCCGTGGCCCAGGTTCAGTCCCTGGTCTGGGAACTAAGATTCCGCGAGCTGCATGGTACAGCCAAAAAAAAATTGAAGTAAGTAGAGTTTCATCACCGAAGTTGAGTGTATGCTCTTTGTTTTACGAGAGGGAAAGGTGGTCACACCTGGCATCGCGGGGTGCTGCTCGGACCTTTCTGTGCCCTCGTGTGAGCGTGAGCCCCGGAGCAGCGCCGGCCCGGCCGGCTAGAAGCACAGTCTAATACCAGTGGAGCCCTCGAGTGCTTTATCTGAAACGTTGTGTTGTAGCGAGAACATAATGGGGTCAGGACGCCCTTGTCAATAGAAAAGAGGGCGACAGACCCAGCTGTTCACCGAATACGGAAAAGCACAGCACGGTCGGCTGAAAGATGACATAGGGTCAAACTTGACCCGAGCTAACAAGGTACCACGTTTTCCCTCAGAAACCGTGTATGGTTATTGAATAGGTAGTATATGCCCACTGTACACAATCCAGAGGCACCAGGGCCTCGAGTGCAGAGTCAGTGCCTGCAGCCACCCGGATCCTCCCGGCCACAGCCTCGTGCCAGCCCCGCGCGTCCCACCGGGAGTGCTCCCTGGCACCAGGTGCTCCCTGCCACGCTGCCCACCGTGTTCTGGAATGGGTGTTTTTTCGGGGGCATACACGGCAGTGCTACATGAGCCGTGGTTGGTTGAATCCGCAGATGCAGAACCACAGCTGTGGAGGAACTGCTGAATAAGGGGCAGCCTATAAACTCTATGCGGATTGTCAACTGTGTGCAGGGTCGGCGTTCAAAGGTCGGCTGTACTTTGATTTGAGGTTGAGGAGGAGCTTGTCTGTTGATTTCTCAACTTGGTTTTCCTACCTAAACTTCAAAGAAGGTCCAAAAATTATTTTTTTCTGCTATGCTATGCATTAGGCACCTCTACTTTCTGTGTGTTATATTTGTCAGACTTACTAAGTGTCCACATAAGATTTAATAATGAGGTGCCTGTGATTCTTCCATAGAAATAACGCCCTCAGTCTATTAGCCAGGACATCACTGATGCTTTTGTCCTCGTGGCTCCTGTTTCATCTGTTCGGGGGCTTGCACAGTGGCTGCCCCGTCAGCTGGGGGGGTCCCACAGGGAGGAGGTGGCCCACGGTCATTGAGCGCCGCAGCCTCTCGTAGCCCTGGGGTTGCCGTCGCGTGGCTGGCGAGGTCGGGCTCCGGGTCTCGGGTGCGGGCGGGGTGAGCCCCGCGTCCCGCGTTAGGCACCCATCTGGGTGTGCCCCTTCACCTTGACCGCAGGGGCCTTCGTGTGCACAGCCAGGCCCGCGGCGTCCTCCGGCCCAGCTCACGGTGCCCCCCCCCCCCAGGGAGGACAGCGAGGTGGTTAGAGGACCTGGGGAGGGACGGTGCAGGGCAGGGCCAGGGGCTGTTCCGGTGCGGGACCGTCGTCGAGGAAAGAGGGAAGGGACAGGGTGCGTGCTGCTGGTGCACAGCTCCTGCCCCGGCTGATGCTGGGCGACGGTGACAGCCACACACGGGGATGTTGTCCTTGGGCCGCAGGCGGGGTCCTGGACGAGCTGACCCCAGCCCCTTCCCCAGCTGAGCCCCGCGCTGCGGTGCTGCCCGCCTCGCTCTTCATGCTGGGGAAGGACCCGGGCTGGACTCTCTTCGGGGGCTCCCTCCTCACGCGCCCCTCTTTCTGTCAGTAAGCTTACCCTTAGCGGCTGGAGAGCTGGGGAGAAGACTCTTGTTTGCTGAAAGGTAAAAGAGGAATGTTTGAACAGGTGTTGTAGGGAAATCAACCAGTATCCAAAGGAACTACAGTTAGACTGCTTGCTGTTTCTGAACATTGTTTCTTGCCTGGGCTGGGAGACGTGTCCCCAGACAGCGGCGGGCCAGTTTGGAGTCCACTCTTCCATTAAGAACTGTAGGAAATGTAAAAATAAAGCCAAAGAGTACACGTGAATTGACAGGATTCTAGAAGATTCTCTGTAGTAAAGATGAAGGACAAGGAGAGTGTTTGGGGAAGCTCAGGCCTTACAGCGTGTTCCAAGGTGAGAAGACCAGCTTACTTAGGCAGTCCCACCAGTGTAGCCGTCTACACTGACTCTCCCAGACGCTTGGGGTGATGTACGTGCAAACCCACACAGCCCCCGGTGCTCCCTCTCTGTCGAGAGCTCGCCGCGCCCGTGGCGGGGTTGGTGTTTGGTTCCCGCTGCTCAGGGCCGGTGGGCATAAAGCCTGTCCTTTCTCTTCCCAGAGTTCGAGGTTAACATCGTTGTGCTGCTTCACCCTGAGCACCTCATCACAGAGAACTTCCCGCTGAAGCTCTGCAGGGTGTAGCCGGGAACAGGTGGAAACGCAGCCATGCCGACCTACGGGAGCCGAAGCCGGCGGCACCGAACTTGCTTTCTTGATGGTTCTGTTTCAGAAATGAGTCTGACCCTTCTTCCTCATTCCCTCGAGGCCCCTCTAGTCAGAGCTTCCCTTTGAAATTCGTCAGGATTTCTTCATGGCGTTGGCAAGATTGTATCCCAGACAGTAAATTTCCTGTGACTCCTGACTAACTTGCTCCTTTTTAGGTTCAGAGCACAGTTGTAACAGAGTCTGAACTTTGCTGGAAAGTGAGGTCAGGGACAAAGGAAACCGCCTGTCTGGCTGACGGTTGTGGCCAGGGCTCCCGACAGCTCCCCGACCCCGCAGGGTGGCGACAGGCGTGCTGGTTGCTCATGACGTTGGCGGACGCCCGCCAAGGAGGGCGCCGTGGTGCCCGCTGCAGATGCGCAGAGTGTTTCCCACTCTGTTCTCTTTTATAATATTTGTCGTGATAACTTCAGAACTTCTGGGGACCTGGGGAAAGTGTGCTTTGCCCTCCCTGGAGTGAGGGGATCTGGTGACCACGGCTGGTGCTGGAGTATTTCTGAGTCTCAGGACCTGGTGGGAAGTTGCCTGCTGCCGTCTTCCCAGAGTCCGTTTAAGTGCGAGGTTCTGTCGGGGATAAAAACACGTGTCCACGCCCGTCGTTGTTGCCTGGGTTCTGAGTGGCAGGGGACCCGGGCCCAGGCCAGCAGTGAAGACCCCTCTGTGCTGGGCGGGACCTGGACCTGATGAACTTGGCCCACCTCCATCCCACCTGAGGGACCTGCGTTGGTGGGGTGGGGGGAGGTAGTTTGGCCTGAAGCCATTTTCTCCTTCGCCTCCTGTGGGGACTTGCAGTGTAGGGTGGGTCTGTTGCAACACATTTCTTCCTTCACATCCTGCTGTTGTTTCTCTGGGCCCACAATTAACCTCAGAAGTAAGCCGCGCACTGTGCACGCTGCCTGGCCTTCCTCTCCTGAGGGAATAACTATCACCTGAAGAGCTGCCAGCAGCCCGGCCGCCTTTACCATTTTGTTCAACCTCGAGGGGCCCGGGCGAGGGCCATTTCCTTGCCCTTCTTGGACGGGCACCTCCACCATCAGTTATTAAGGAAAACTCGGACGTTTGGGCGTCTTGGGCAGCAGCAGTCCCACTACTGCCCTGGCTGGAGCTGGGGGTGTCCGTTGTCAGGTTCTCCCGTTACAGCAGGGGCAAGGGGAGGTGAAGGAAAGAGGCCGTGAACCTAAAACAGTACGTTTTTTTGGGAAATGCCGGGTTAGGCAGGAGCACCTCTGGCTCTTGGAGCTCCAGCGGAAATGGGGCCTCGCTCTGGTTCTCAGCCACATCGTGAGTTCCACAGGAAAGGTGAGAGGTCAGTCAGAAATAAAGCGTTCAAAAAAGAAGCCAAAATATCGTGCCTGACTTCACCCAGAGCTCATGTCCCGAGCCCACCTGCTCCGGTAGCTGGGGGGAGGAGGGTCCCTGGTGTCATTTCTGCCTTCTTTGTTGAGGCCCATAATTCCCGAGCCTGAGTCTGAATTACCTTTACAACCTTCGGGGTAAGACTACCCCCGCCTGCTGGCGGCGCTTTGGGCTGTGGCAGATCCCCAGTGCTCCCACAGCCCCCCCCCCCCCCGATTCCCTTCCGGGTTCGGAAATAGAGTTGCATTTCCGTGGAACCATGCCCACTTTACTGGGGACTGACTTCCAACTCCTTTGCAGCGGGGTGTGGTCATGTGACAGGGAGGACCTGGGCCCCTTACCGCGGCTGGCCGGGAACAGGCCTGCTCCCCGCCCAGACCGTGCCGAGCACAAGGAACGTGTGAGCAGAACAGCTGGCCTCCCGCCTGTGTCGCGGTCACCGGAGAGGGAAAGGAATGGGTCCTCTTCAGAGCACGGGATTGCCAGGTGTCTGGGCTGCAGCAGCCCTGCCCTTTCCTGCCCTGGAGCTTGTGACGTAGGGTCCGGTCCCACCCGTGCCTCTCATACAGCCCGAGGTCCACACGCATGTAGGATGAAGAAATACTCCTTCATCTTCATGCCCACCCTCTGCATCAAGATTCTTAGGGGTCCAGGACCTTGCCCGGGCCCAGCTGGTCAAACACCAGGGCGGGTGTAGACCAGCACTCCCCGGAGCTGTTGCTGGTCTCATCCAGCCACCCCAGGACCCAGCTGACCCAGCCCTACCCAGTAAAACCTCCTTGACCAGAGTGGAAGGAAAACAGGCTGGTTTTCACTGTCACTAACTGTTCTAGAGATCTAAAAGATTTGGTTAGGTTTTCCTGGGAGAAGTGTCAATGCCAAGATAAATTCTGTGATGACAGCTGTGACGCAGCCCTTTCATCCTGTGTTCTGGGAGGAGAGATGCCACAGGCTGGCGAGTAGGATGCTACTGTTGTCTGGTGCTGGTTCCCACACATCCTTGAAACCTGCAGGAACTGCTTTCTCAAGTGAGGCCGCCCTCCCTGAGGGCTGGGCCGCTCCCACTCAGGGGGCTCCACGCAGATGGTTTGCAGTTGCTGGAGTGTTGATAGATACCAGCCATGTCTGTGCATCTAACGAGAGCAGGAGCTCTGTGAGCATTCACT
This sequence comes from Balaenoptera ricei, assembly GCF_028023285.1. Lineage (NCBI taxonomy): Eukaryota > Metazoa > Chordata > Mammalia > Artiodactyla > Balaenopteridae > Balaenoptera > Balaenoptera ricei. The sequence goes on along the minus strand of NC_082642.1, from coordinate 153,549,672 downwards.
GTTATTCTGGATCAGACCCTGTGCTGAGTGCCATGCATGTATTATCTTAATTAATTGTGTAGCAACACTATGAGGAGGGAACTCTTATCCCCATTTAAAGATGAGGGGATTGCGGTTGATGGAAAGACACAAAGACATAATTTGTGCCTGCTTCTTCAAGACTCATCAGATTTGGGGGAGCATCTGCTTATTGAAGACCAAGGGCTGAGAGAACACTAGAATGTTTGGTTGCTTGTCATCTGGATCAACTGTCCTTTCTCCAAAAGAGGCCTCTGTTTGGTTCCCTTGACAAAGTCCAGTAGTGGCAGGAGGCTCCGTGAAGGTCCACGAAGAAGCAGCTCCAGAGAAAAGGATTTCTGAGAGATGAGGTTTGTTCAGCAAGGGCCCCACGACAGGGGATGTGATCACTGTCTCCCATCTCGATCAAGGATTAGAGTTTTAAGACCACAGCCTCTGGGTCTTATGTGACAGAAGTGGGAGGAGCTTTTCTGTCTTCAGATGAGCAGCCACCTGGGGGAGGCTGGGCCAGCAACCCAGACCTACTGCTGCTGGATACACCAAGAAAGGGGTGTGCTCAGACTTAGCTGTGGAAAAGTGGTAGAAAAGAGCAGAAAAATAAAATTCTTAAATACTCATTTTTGTTTTAAAATAGCTTCAACATCAGTATATATTAAGAAAACTCAAATTCAAAACCCAGTACAGTGAAAGAGCAGACAAGTTTAAGAATTGAGTATTTACTTCCTAAAATGTTCACCACCATGTTCCTTTATATTTTACAGAAAATTACATACTTTTCAATCCATGGAAAATTTGCAAAAATCAATGATACGTTCTTGCCACAAAGAAAAAAACTCAGTAAAATGTTAACACGTAGAAATTGCCCAAGCCACATACTCTACCATAATGCAATAAAATTAGAAATTGATACTAAAAGGAAAATCAAATTCAGTATAACCACATGTAAATTTTATAACATTCTTCAAAGAGGAAACTAAAACTTCATTTATGGACCCTTTTAGATTTAATGAAAATGACTATACTATTTAGCAAGAGCTTTGTACTATGGCCAGTGCTGCAGTCAGAGGAAAATTCATAGCCTTAAATGTTTTTATTAGACCAGAGAGAATGAAAACTAATGAGTTAGGCATTCACATTAAAACTCTAGATAAGCAAAATAAATAGGAAATAATCATGATAAAAGCAGGAACCAATTGATATTGATATGAAATTTAAAACACTGGAAATTTATAAATAAGTCCACAAGTTTATACTTTGAAAAGCCTAATTCAACTGGCTGATCTTTAATAGAACAAAATGAAGTGAAGGGAGAAAAATATGTAACACTAGGAACAATTTCATATTAAAAGGAACCTGATAAGAATTATAATATTACAGTATGTGCATTTCCTGCTAATTTGCAAATGTCGATAAAATGCAGAGTGACTCCAGAAAAGATGGGGTACCAGAATAAAATGGTAGCCTATGGAAGAAATTGAAAAAACTGCCAAAGAAGTATCACTGAAAAGGTGCCAGGCCCCAGATGGCTTTACAGCAGGTTTCTATCAAAGCTTTAAAGATTAGATAGTTCCTCTGTTATTTAACCTTTTGCAGGATATAGAGAAGGATGAAAAGCCTTCTAATTTATTTTATGAAACCAGCATAGCCCTAATATAAAAATAATGACGTTATCAGTTAGGATTAGGTTTAGCTGTGAGTTAAGGGAGACCCAAAGTGAAGAGTGGCTTAAACAGGACTCGTATAAATGTCCACAGGTAGGTAGTCCAGAGCTGGCATAGCAGCTCAGAGCCAAGATGTTCTTAGAGATCCAGGCTACTTCCAGCTCACTGTGATGCCTTTTCTAGGGTGTGACCCTTGTCTTCACGCTCTAAGATAGTAGCAGCTAGCTCCAGCCATCACATCTGCATTCCAGGCATCAGAATGGGAGAAAGGATGAAGGTGAAAAAAGGTCAAAGGTCAAGTACCAGCTTTATTGAGGATCATCTTGATGGATGCCATAAGGTATATATTATTTTAACCTTTTATTTTGGAAATTTCAAATGTATAGAAAAGCACAGAGTCATATAGATTATATCATACCCAAAAGATGTCTATTTGTTAACATCTTTATAGAAATATAATTCATGGACCATAAAATTTACCCATGTAAAGTATGCAATTCAGTAGTTTTAGTATACTCACAGAGATGTGGAACCATCACCAAAATCTAAGTTTAGATTATTTCCTTCACTCTAAAAAGAAAGCCTGAAGCCATTAGCAGTCAGTCCCTTCCTCTTCAGCCCCAAGCAACCACTAATTTACTTTCTGTCTCCACAGGTTTGTGTATTCTGGGTATTTCATGTGAATGGAATCATACATTGTGTGGTCTTTTGTGACTGGCTTCTTTCACTTAGCATAATGTATTTAAGGTTCATTTGCATTGCAACGTTTGTCACTACCTCATAACTGCTTTATTTGGGGGGGGGGGTAGCATATTTTAAGATTTATTCAGTCCCATAGTTACTTTCCAAAGTTGTCCAAGAAAACTAAAGAGAAGCAGTTGGGAAGGGAAATGATGAGACGTTTGAAGTTTGAGTCAGTCCGATCTCAGTATATCCATCCCAGCTTAGTTCTAACTCATTTGAAGATAACTGTAGTTTTTCCCTGGTTTAAAATGGCAATTCACAAAGTAAGAATCAATCAAGCTGTTTCCCAGTGAATGACACTGAGCTTCACCAAAAAACTACCCTTAAGGAGCAAAAAGGCTACAAAGTAAGGAATCATTAAACTGACATTCCTGAAATGGGGAATTCCTTTTTAAGGTGAGCCATCCATACACTCATTGCATTTGAGGCAGCTACTGACAAATCCTCAACAAACCTAGAAATGAATTACTTAGTTCCCACAACCAGCCAAAGGACAGGTGCACACTTTCTGCCTGTCTGTGCACCACATACAAATGCACTACCACATGACAACGTGGGGTTTTACAGTTTTTTCCACAGCAAGACAGTCTTTCCACAAAGTCTAGAGCAGGGCTTTGGTTTTGGTTCTTTCTGGTATTCTAACATTGATACCTGTTGGGACATTGTGAATAAGAGGTTAGTATCAGTGCTTTGCCGTGTCACCATGAGCCCGGGTTCAGCCAGAGTCGTTCTGGTTCTGAACTGCATGGAGCTGTCAGTACAGGGGTCTCTTAGAGTCCAGTCTCTTGCCCTCTTTGGCTCTCTGTCTCTCTCTCTCTGTCACATCTACTTCTGCCTCTGCTGACATCTTGGCATGCTGGCTGTCAAGTGCAGCACCGCCTCTTAGTCTCCTCCCAACGGCCATGCCTGGACCAGCCCCTCAGCCGCCTCGTGCTCCTTCTGTCTTGGCCTTTCTTTCCCTCCCCCTCCCTCGTAAGTTTTTTTTTTTTTTTACATTTTTAGACGTATTTTTTAAATTAATTTATTCTAACAGTCATTAATTCCACAATTATTTATTAAATAGTTTTATATGTGGGGCATTGTACTAAGAACTAGGGCACTGAGATACTTATTTCTTGTGTAACTCTAAGCAAGATAACTGAATTCCATAAGCCACAGTTTTCTCATTTGTAAAATGGGACCAATGATAATACTTATTCATAAGAACATCATGAGAATTAAATGCAGTACTATATGTATATATGTATATTACTGCATTTTATTTATATAGTGTTTGAATATATACATAGGAATACATAAAGTACTTGAATTAAAAAAACTGTAGAGTCTTAAGTTGTCACTCAGTAGGTTGTTAATTTTAAAAAAATTTTTATTGAAGTATAGTTGATGTACCATATTATATAAGTTACAGGTGTATAATATAGTGATTCACAATTTTTAAAGGTTATACTCCATTTATAATTATTATAAAATATTTGCTATATTCCCTGTGTTGTACAATATATCCTTGTAGCTTATTTTATACCTAATAGTTTAGATGTATTTTTAATTAGTGGGTAATGACCATCTTTTATGAGAGGATTCCAAATGGTTAGTTCAGACATGCATTTTCTTTATAGAGTAAAAAGCTGGAGATAAGCGTTTGTGATCTACAAATAGAACACTCTTAACTTAAAAAAAAATTCATGCAGTTTTTTTCAGATACAAGAGCCAGATGTTTTTGTTTGGACTATCAAATGGAAATGAACTGCCTGCATTCCTGGGCGTGCAGACCTAAATCCATTCTAGAATATGGATATAAATATATTCCATGGCAGCTTTTATTTATATTTGAATAGACTACATGGAAGTTAGAAAAATGTTCTACCACAATAAGTATAATAACTTTATTGAGTACTTATTATGTGCCAGGTGTCTTATGCTATAAACTTTACATAGCTTATTTCATGTTGTCATTATCAGAAGCTTGTAAAGTAGATATTATTTTTTCATTAGTCATTTTAATTTTATTTTATAAGTTGGCTGATTTTATTGAGGTATAGTTGATTTACAATATTATGTAGGTTTAAGGTATACAGACAACACATTGATTCACAATTTTTAAAGGTTATACTCCATTTATAGGTATTATAAAATATTGGCTATGTTCCCTGTGCCATATAATATGTCAAGCTTTATATTCTAGCTTATTTATTTTATGCATAGTAGTTTGTACCTCTTAATCCCCTGCCCCTCTTTTGCCGCTCCCCATTTCCCTGTCCCCACTGGTAACTACTAGTTTGTTCTCTATATCTGTGAGTCTTTTTTCTTTTGTGTTATATTCACTAGTTTTACTTTTTAGATTGTATATATAAGTGATTAACATACAGTATTTGTGTTTCTCTGACTTATTTCACTAAGCATAATACCCTCTAAGTCCATCCATGTTGTTGCAGATGGTAACAATTCATTCTTTTTTATGGCTGAATAATATTCCATTGTTCGTATATATGTGTGTGTGTGTGTGTGTGTGTGTGTGTATGTATATACACACACCACATCTTCTTTATCCATTCATGTATAGATGGGTACTTATTTGCGTCCATATCTTGGCTTTTGTAAATGCGGCAATGAATATAGGGGCATATATATCTTTTTGAATTAGTGTTTTTGTTTACTTCGGATAAACACCCAGGAGGGAAATTGCTGGATTGTATGGCAGTTCTATTTTTAATTTTTTGAGGAACCTCCATTCTGTTTTCCATAGTGGCTGCACCAATTTACATTCCCATCAACAGTGTACGAGGGTTCCCTTTTCTTCACATCCTCTACAACTTTTGTTATTTGTAGACTTCTTGATGATAGCCATTCTGATAGATGTGAGGTGATACCTTGTTGTTTTCTCCACACCCTCACCAATACTTGTTATTTATTGTCTTTTTGATAACAACCATTCTGACAGGTGTGAGGTAATATCTCATTGTAGTTTTGATTTGCATTTCTCTTATGATTAATGACATTGAGCATCTTTTCATGTGCCTGTTGGTTGTCTGTATGTCTTATTTGGAAAAAATGTCTATTCGGGTCTTATGTCCATTTTTTAAATCAGGTTGTTTGTTTTTTTCATGTTGAGTTGTGTGAGCCATTTATGTGTGTTGGATATTATCCCCTTATTAGTCATATCATTTGCAAATATATTCTCCCATTCAGTACATTGTATTTTCATTTTATTGGTTTCCTTGGCTGTGCAAAAGCTTTTAAGTTTAATTAGGCCCCATTTGTTTATTTTTGCTTTTTTTTCTTTGCCTTAGGGGACAGATCCAAAAAAATATTGCTATGACTTATGTCAAAGAGTGTTTGCCTATGTCTTCTAGGAGTTTTATGGTTTCAGATCTTACATTTAGGTCTTTAATCCATTTTGAGTTTATTTTTGTATGTAGTATTAGAAAATGTCCTCATTTTATTCTTTCACATGTAGCTGTCCAGTTTTCCCAGCACCACTTATTGAAGAGATTGTCTTTTCTCCATTGTATATTCTTGCCTCTTTTGTTGTAGATTAATTGACCATAAGTGGGTAGGTTTATTTCTGGGCTTTCTATTCCATTCCATTGAGCTATGTGTCTGTTTTTGTGTCAGTACCATACTGTTTTTGAATACTGTAGCTTTGTAGTATAGTCTTAAGTCAGGAAGCATGATTCTTCTGTTCTTTCTCAAGATTGTTTTGGTTGTTCAGGATCTTTTGTGTTTCCATAAAATTTTTAAATTTATTTGTTCTAGTTCTGCGAAACATGCCATTGGTATTTTGATAGAGATTACACTGAATCTGTAGATTGCCTGGGGTAGAATGATCATTTTAACAATATTAATTCTTCGAATCAATGAGCATCGTATATCTTTTTATCTGTTTCATCTTCAGTTTCTTTCATCAATGTCTTATAGTTTTCTGAGTACAGGTCTTTTACTTCCTTAGGTAGGCTCTTTCCTAGGTATTTTATTCTTTTTAATGTGATTGTAAATGGGATTGTTTCTTTAATTTCTCTTTCAGATAGTTTGTTGTTAGTGTATAGAAATGCAACAGATTTCTTTATGTTAATTTTATATCCTGCAACTTTACTGAATTCATTGATGAGCTCTAGTAGTTTTTCGGAGGCATCTTTAGGATTTTCTGGGTATAATATCATGTTACCAGCAAACAGTGACAGTTTTATTTCTTCCTTTCCAATTTGGATTCCTTTTATTGCTTTTTCTTTTCTGACCACTGCTGTGGCCTATGTTGGGTGGGTGGGTGTGTGTTTGTGTGTATTTATTAACAATTGTTAATAAACAATTGTTAACAATAGTTATATCTTCTTCTTGGATTGATCCCTTGATCCTTATGTAATGTCCTTCTTTGTCTCTATCAGTCTGTTTTGACTGATACAAGTATTGGAACTTCCCTGGTGGCACAGTGGTTAAGAATCCGCCTGCCAATGCAGGGGACATGGGTTTGATCCCCGGTCCAGGAAGATCCCACATGCCACAAAGCAACTAAGTCCATGCGCCACAATTACTGAGCCTGTGTTCTAGAGCCCACGAGCCACAACTACTGAGCCCGTGTGCCTAGAGCCTGTGCTCCATGACAAGAGAAGCCATAAATAAATAAATAAATAAATGAATAAATGAATGAACTAAAAAAAAAGTATTGCTACCCCAACTTTCTTTTGATTTCCATTTGCATGGAATACCTTTTTCCATCCCCTTACTTTCAGTCTGTGTGTGTCTTTAGATCTGAAATGAGTCTCTTGTAGGCAGCATATATATGGGTCTTATTTTTGTATCCATTCAGCCACTATATGTCTTTTGATTGGAGAATTTAGTCCATTTACATTTAAAGTAATTATTGATATGTATGTTCTTATTGCAGTTTTTTTAAATTGTCTTGGAGTTGTTTTGTAAGCCTTTTCTGTTCCTTCTTCTTTTGTTTTCTTCTCGTGATTTGATGACTATCTCTAGTGTTATGTTTGGATTCTTTTCTCTTTTTTGTGTGCATATCTATTATTTTTGGTTTGTGGTTACCATGATGTTTATATATAGCAATCTATGTATGTATGTGATTGTTTTAATTTGCTGATCTCTGAATTGCAATGCATTTTAACAACCCTGCATTTGTACTCTCTTCCCCTCACAATTACTGTTTTTGACATCATATTTTACATATAATTATTTTGTGTATCCCTTAACTACCTATTGTGGATTTAGATGATTTTATTACATTTGTCTTTTAACCTTCCCTACTAGCTTTGTGCATGGATGATTTACGACCTTTACTGCATATTTGCCTTTACCAATGAGATTTTTCCTTTTGTAATGTTCACATTTCTAGTTGTGACCTTTTCTTTTTTGCTTAGAGAAGTCGCTCTAACATTTTTGTAAAGCTGGTTTGGTGGTGGTGAACTCTTTTAGCTTTTGCTTGTCTGTAAAACTTTTGATATCTCCATCAAATCTGAATGAAAGTCTTGCTGGGTAGAGTATTCTTGGTTGTAGGTTTTTCCCTTTTATCATTTTAAATATATCATGCCACTCCACTCTGGTCTGCAGAGTTTCCTTTGAAAAGTCTGCTGATTGATAGCCTTATGGGAGCTCCCTTCTATGTAACTTGTTGCTTTTCCCTTGCTGCTTTTAATATTCTCTATCTTTCATTTTTGCCATTTTAATTACAATATGTTACAGTGTGTTCCTCTTTGGATTAATCTTTTTGGGGATGCTCTGCACTTCCTTGATTGGATGACTATTTCCTTTTCCAGATTAGGGAAGTTTTCAGCTATTATGTCTTTAAATATGTACTCAGTCCCTTTCTCTGTCTCTTCTTCTGGGAACCCTATAATGCAAGTAGTAGTATGTTGATGTTGTCCCAACGGTCTCTTAAACTGTCCTCATTTCTTTTCATTCTTTTATTGTTTTTCTGTTCAGCAGCATTGATTTGCACTACTTTGTGTTCCAGTTCACTGATCTGTTCCTCTATAATTTAATCTACTGTTGATGCCTTCTACTATGTTATTGATTTCCATTATTGTTCATCTCTGTTTGTTTGTTCTTTGTATTTTCCAACTCTGTTAAAAACTTCTAACTTCTCACCTTGTGTATCCATTCTTCTCCAAAGTTCTTTACTCATCTTTCTGATCATTACCCTGACCTCTTTCTTGGGTAGATTACCTGTCTCCGCTTCACTTAGTGCTTCTGGGATTTTATCTTGCTTCTTTGCTTGGAATATGTTCCCCTGTCTCCTAATTTTGCCTAACTTGCTGTTTTTATTTTTATGTATCTGGTGAGTTGGTTATGTTTCCCAGCCTTGTAGAAGTGGCCTTTTGTAGGCTATGTCCTGTGCGTCCCAGCAGGGCACTCCCCTCTGGTCACCTGAGCTGTATGCTCTAGGGGTGCCCCCTCTGTGGGCTGTGTGGGGCCTGTTGTGGCAGATTGATGACTGTGGGTCATCTGGTAGGCTTGCTTGGCCCCCGGTCTGGTTGGCTGCAGGCCCTGTCTTGTGCAGAGGCTGCTGGCCACTGGTTGGCAGGGCAGTGTAATAAATCAGCTGGCTGCAGGATCTGGTGTGTCCTGAAGCTCGTGTTAGCCTGCCAGTGGTGGGTCCAGGGCCCAGCCAGCCCCAGGGCTGGTGCCAGCCTGCTGGTGGGCAGGCTGGGTCTGCAGTCTGTGGGGCTGTGTTTGTCCTGGGCTGTTGTCCACCTGCTGGTGGGTAAGGCTCATCCCAAGGCTAGAGCAGGATCGCTGGCAGAGAGGCCAGAGATTCTGGGGCTGGTGCCTTGGTAGGTGGAGCTGTGTCCTGGGGGGTCCCAAGTCTAGTGCCTGCACACTGGTTTATGGGGCCAGGTTCTGCACCCCCTGGTGAGCAGGGCTATATGTCCAGGGGTGGCTGTGGGGTCAGGGGAACTTAAGGCAGCCTGTCTGCTGGTGGGTGGGGCTATGTCCCCACCCAGTTGCTTGGCCTGAGGCATCCCAGTACTGGTGCCTTAAGGCTATTGGGTGGGGGCAGGGCTGGGTCCTGAAACTAGAGGGAGGATTCCGAAATGATGCTTGGCAGCAGCAGTATCCGTGTGGCAGAAAGAGCTCCGCAAACTGCTGCTGCCTGTGTCGGTGTCCACAGGGTGAGCTCCAGTTGCCTCCCGCCTCTCTGGGAGGTTCTCTGAGATCAGCAGGTGGGTCTGACCCAGGCTCCTTTCAGAATACTGCTTCTGCCCTGGATTCTGGAGTGTGAGCTTTTGTGTGTGCCCTTTAAGAGAGGAGTCTCCATTTCCCCCAGCCCTCTGGGACTCCTGAAACTAAGCCCTGCTGGCCTTCAAAGTCAAACGTTCTGGGGGCTCATTTTCCCAGCATAGGAGCTGCGGAGCCCACTGTGGGGCTCAGACCCCTCACTCCCTTAGGAGGACCTCTGCAATTGTAATTATTCTCACGTTTGTGGGTCACCCACCCCCAGGGTATGGGACCTGACTGTATTGCAACTCTGCCCCTCCCACCCATCTTGTTGTGGTTCCTTCTTAATATCTTTAGCTATAGAAGATCTTCTCTGGTAGGTTCAGGTCTTTTTCGTCAATGACTGTTCTGTAAATAGTTGTAATTTTGGTGTGCCCATGAGAGGAGGTGAGCTCAGGGTCTTTCTACTGTACCATCTTGGTTGATCTCCCTAGTACCTTATTACTGTTTATTGCAAAATAATATTCCATTGTATAGACATACCACATTGGGTTTATTCATTCATTAGTTAACAGACATTTGAACTGTTTTCACTTTTTCGCTATTAAGAAAAAATTCTGCTGTGAACATTCATGTACAAGGTTTTGTATGGACATATGTTTTTATTTCTCTTAGATATACATCTAGGAATAGAATTACAGGATATGATGGCTCTGTGGTTAACCTTTAGGGGAACTGCAAAATGTTTTCTAAAGCATCTGCACCATTTTACATTCCCACCAGTAATGCACAAGGTTCCAACTTCTCCACATCGTCGTCACCGCCTGTAATTGTCCACCTTTTTTATTATAGTCATCCTAGTGGGTGTGAAGTGGTATCTTGTGATTTTGACTCTAATTTTCCTAATTACTAATGGTATTGAGCATCTTTTCATGTGTTTATTGGCCATTTGTATTGATATATCATCTTTGGAGAAATATCTATGCTGATCTTTTGCCAATTATTAATTTGATTATTTGTCTTTTTACTATTGAGCTGTGAGAGTTCTTTGTATATTTGGCATATAAGTCTCTTTTCAGGTATATGATTTGCAAGTATTTTCCCCCATTCTGTGTGAGTTGTCTTTTCACCATCTTGATGGTATAATTTGCAGTATAAAAAGTTTTAAGTTTTGATGTAGACCAGTTTATCTATTTTTTTCTTCTGTCGCTTGAGCTTTGTTTGTTAGTTTGTTTTTGGCCACACCATGCAGCATGCGGGATCTTAGTTCCCAGACCAGGGATCGAACCTGTGCCCCCTGCATTGGGAGCATGGAGTCTTAACCACTGGACAGCTAGGGAAATCCCTGTTGCTTGAGCATTTGGTGTCCTATCTAAGGAACCACTGCCTAATCCAAAGGTCATGAATATTTGCTCCTATGGTTTTTTTTAAAAGAGTTATAGCTATTAGATTTATGTCTATAATCAATTTTGAGTTAATTTTTTATATGGTGTGAAATAGGGAATCTAACTTCATTCTGTTATGTGTAGATATCCAGTTGTCCCAGCACCATTTGTCAAAAAATCTATTTTTTTCCCCACTGAATTGTCTTGGCGCCCTTGTCAAAAATTAATTGACCATAGGGACTTCCCTGGTGGCGCAGTGGTTATGAATCCACCTGTCAGTGCAGGGGACCCAGGTTCGATCCCTGGTCCAGGAAGATCCTACATGCTGCAAAGCAGCTAAGCCCATGCACCACAACTACTGAGCCCATGTGCCACAACTGCTGAAGCCCACGCACCTACAGCCTGTACTCCGCTACAAGAGAAGCCACTGCAGTGAGAAGCCCACGCACTGCAACGAAGAGTAGCCCCCGCTCGCCGCAACTAGAGAAAGCCCCGCGCACAGCAGTGAAGACCCAACACAGCCACCTCTTTCCTTTAAAAAAAAAAAAAAAATTGACCATAGATGTGTGGGTTTCTGGACTCTCAAGTCTATTCTTATGTCAGTACCTCACTTTAGATTACTGTACTTTTTTTTTTTTTTTTGCTAGTTTTGTTAAGAAAAGGTAATGAGTTTTTTTTTTTTTAATCAGTCATCAGTTTTATACACATCACTGTATACATGTCAATCCCAATCGCCCAATTCAGCACACCACCATCCCCACCCCACCGCAGCTTTCCCCCCTTGGTGTCCATACGTTTGTTCTCTACGTCTGTGTCTCAACTTCTGCCCTGCAACCCGGTTCATCTGTACCATTTTTCTAGGTTCCACATACATGCGTTAATATACGGTATTTGTTTTTCTCCTTCTGACTGACTTCACTCTGTATGACAGTCTCTAGGTCCAACCACGTCTCAACAAATGACCCAATTTCGTTCCTTTTTATGGCTGAGTAATATTCCATTGTATATATGTACCACATCTTCTTTATCCATTCGTCTGTCGATGGGCATTTAGGTTGCTTCCATGACCTGGCTATTGTAAATAGTGCTGCAATGAACATTGGGGTGCATGTGTCTTTTTGAATTATGGTTTTCTCTGGGTATTTGCCCAGTAGTGGGATTGCTGGGTCATATGGTAATTCTATTTTTAGTTTTTTAAGGAACCTCCATATTGTTCTCCATAGTGGCTGTATCAATTACATTCCCACCAACAGTGCAAGAGGGTTCCCTTTTCTCCACACCCTCTCCAGCATTTGTTGTTTGTAGATTTTCTGATGATGCCCATTCTAACTGGTGTGAGGTGATACCTCATTGTAGTTTTGATTTGCATTTCTCTAATAATTAGTGATGTTGAGCATCTTTTCATGTGCTTCGTGGCCGTCTATATGTCTTCTTTGGAGAAATGTCTGTTTAGGTCTTCTGCCCATTTTTGGATTGGGTTGTTTGTTTCTTTAATATTGATCTGAATGAGCTGTTTATATATTTTGAAGATTAATCCTTTGTCCGTTGATTCATTTGCAAATATTTTCTCCCATTCTGAGGGTTGTCTTTTCATCTTGTTTATGGTTTCCTTTGCTGTGCAAAAGCTTTGAAGTTTCATTAGGTCCCATGTGTTTATTTTTGTTTTTATTTCCATTACTCTAGGAGGTGGGTCAAAAAAGATTGTGCTGTGATTTATGTCAAAGAGTGTTTTTCCCTAAAGAGTTTTATAGTGTCTGGTCTTACATTTAGGTCTCTAACCCATTATGAGTTTATTTTTGTGTATGGTGTTAGGGAGTATTCTAATTTCATTCTTTTACATGTAGCTGTCCAGTTTTCCCAGCACCACTTATTGAAGAGACTGTCTTTTCTGCATTGTATATCTTTGCCTCCTTTGTCATAGATTAGTTGACCGTAGGTGTATGGGTTTATCTCTGGGCTTTCTATCTTGTTCCATTGATCTATGTTTCTGTTTTTGTGCCAGTACCATATTGTCTTGATTACTGTAGCTTTGTAGTATAGTCTGAAGTCAGGGAGTCTGATTCCTCCAGCTCCGTTTTTTTCCCTCAAGACTGCTTTGACTATTCGGGGTCTTTTGTGTCTCCATACAAATTTTAAGATGATTTGTTCTAGTTCCGTAAAAAATGCCATTGGTAATTTGATAGGGATTGCATTGAATCTGTAGATTGCTTTGGGTAGTATAGTCATTTTCACAATATTGATTCTTCCAATCCAAGACCATGGTGTATCTCTCCATCTGTTGGTATCATCTTTAATTTCTTTCATCAGTGTCTTATAGTTTTCTGCATACAGGTCTTTTGTCTCCCTAGGTAGGTTTATTCCTAGGTATTTTATTCTTTTTGTTGCAGTGGTAAATGGGAGTGTTTCCTTAATTTCTCTTTCAGATTTTTCATCATTAGTGTATAGGAATGCAAGAGATTTCTGTGCATTAATTTTGTATCCTGCAACTTGACCAAATTCATTATAATTAGCTCTAGTAGTTTTCTGGTGGCATCTTTAGGATTCTCTGTGTATAGTATCATGTCATCTGCAAACAGTGACAGCTTTACTTCTTCTTTTCCAATTTGTATTCCTTTTATTTCTTTTTCTTCTCTGATTGCCGTGGCTAGGACTTCCAAAACTATGTTGAATAATAGTGGTGAGAGTGGACATCCTTGTCTCGTTTCTGATCTTAGAGGAAATGCTTTCAATTTTTCACCGTTGAGAATGATGTTTGCTGTGGGTTTGTCATATATGGCCTTTATTATGTTGAGGTAGGTTCCCTCTATGCCCACTTTCTGGAGAGTTTTTATCATAAATGGTGTTGAATTTTGTCAAAAGCTTTTTCTGCATCTATTGAGATGATCATATGGTTTTTATTCTTCAGTTTGTTAATATGGTGTATCACATTGATTGATTTGCGTATAGTGAAGAATCCTTGCATCCCTGGGATAAATCCCACTTGATCATGGTGTATGATCCTTTTAATGTGTTGTTGGATTCTGTTTGCTAGTATTTTGTTGAGGATATTTGCATCTATATTCATCAGTGATATTGGTCTGTAATTTTCTTTTTTTGTAGTATCTTTGTCTGGTTTTGTTATCAGGGTGATGGTGGCCTCGTAGAATGAGTTTGGGAGTGTTCCTTCCTCTGCAATTTTTTGGAAGAGTTTGAGAAGGATGGGTGTTAGCTCTTCTCTAAATGTTTGATAGAATTCACCTGTGAAGCCATCTGCTCCTGGACTTTTGTTTGTTGGAAGATTTTTAATCACAGCTTCAGTTTCATTACTTGTGATTGGTCTGTTCATATTTTCTGCTTCTTCCTGGTTCATTCTTGGAAGATTATACCTTTCTAAGAATTGGTCCATTTCTTCCAGGTTTTCCATTTTATTGGCATAGAGTTGCTAGTAGTAGTCTCTTAGGATGCTTTGTATTTCTGCGGTGTCTGTTGTAACTTCTCCTTTTTCATTTCTAATTTTATTGATTTGAGTCCTCTCCCTCTTTTTCTTGATGAGTCTGGCTAATGGCTTATCAATTTTATCTTCTCAAAGAACCAGCTTTTAGTTTTATTGATCTTTGCTATTGTTTTCTTTGTTTCTGTTTCATTTATTTCTGCTCTGATCTTTATGATTTCTTTCCTTCTGCTAACTTTGGGTTTTGTTTGTTCTTCTTTCTCTAGTTGCTTTAGGTGTAAAGTTAGATTGTTTACTTGAGATTTTTCTTGTTTCTTGAGGTAGGCTTGTATAGCTATAAACTTCCCTCTTAGAACTGCTTTTGCTGCATCCCATAGGTTTTGGATCATCGTGTTTTCATTGTCATTTGTCTCTAGGTATTTTTTGATTTCCTCTTTGATTTCTTCAGTGATCTCTTGGTTATTTAGTAACGTATTGTTTAGCCTCCATGTGTTTGTGTTTTTTACGTTTTTTTCCCTGTAATTGATTTCTAATCTCATAGCATTGTGGTCAGAAAAGATGCTTGATATGATTTCAATTTCCTTAAATTTAATCAGGCTTGATTTGTGACCCAAGACGTGATCTATCCTGGAGAATGTTCCATGCACACTTGAGAAGAAAGTGTAATCTGCTGTTTTTGGATGGAATGTCCTATAAATATCAGTTAAATCTATCTGGTCGATTGTGTCATTTAAAGCTTGTGTTTCCTTATTAATTTTCTGTTTGGATGATCTGTCCATTGGTGTAAGTGAGGTGTTAAAGTCCCCCACTATTATTGTGTTACTGTCAATTTCCTCTTTTATAGCTGTTAGCAGTTGCCTTATGTATTGAAGTGCTCCTGTGTTGGGTGCGTATATATTTATAATTGTTATATCTTCTTCTTGGATTGATCCCTTGATCATTATGTAGTGTCCTTCCTTGTCTCTTGTAACATTCTTTATTTTAAAGTCTATTTTATCTGATATGAGTATAGCTACTCCAGCTTTCTTTTGATTTCCATTTGCATGGAATATCTTTTTCCATCCCCTCACTTTGTCTGTATGTGTCCCTAGGTCTAAAGTGAGTCTCTTGTAGAAAGCATATATGTGGGTCTTGTTTTTGTATCCATTCAGCAAGCCTGTGTCTTTTGGCTGGAGCATTTAATCCATTCACGTTTAAGGTAATTATCAGTGTGTATGTTCCTATGACCATTTTCTTAATTGTTTTGGGTTTGTTTTTGTAGGTCCTTTTCTTCTCTTGTGTTTCCCACTTAGAGAAGTTCCTTTAGCATTTGCAGTAGAGCTGGTTTGGTGGTGCTGAATTCTCTTAGCTTTTGCTTGTCTGTAAAGCTTTTGATTTCTCCATCAAATCTAAATGACATCCTTGCCAGGTAGAGTAATCTTGGTTGTAGGTTCTTCCCTTTCATCACTTTAAGTATATCATGCCATTCCCTTCTGGCTTGTAGAGTTTCTGCTGAGAAATCAGCTGTTAACCTTATGGGAGTTCCCTTGTATGTTGTCATTTTTCCCTTGCTGCTTTCAATAATTTGTCTTTAATTTTTGCCAATTTGAGTACTATGTGTCTCGGCGTGTTTCTCCTTGGGTTTATCCTGTATGGGACTCGCTGTGATTCCTGGACTTGGGTGGCTATTTCCTTTCCCATGTTAGGGAAGTTTTCGACTATAATCTCTTCAAATATTTTCTCTGGTCCTTTCTCTCTCTTCTCCTTCTGGGACCCCTATAATGTAAATGTTGTTGCGTTTAATGTTGTCCCAGATGTCTCTTAGGCTGTCTTCATTTCTTTTCATTCTTTTTTCTTTAGTCTGTTCCACAGCAGTGAATTCCACCATTGTCTTCCAGGTCACTTATCCGTTCTTCTGCCTCAGTTATTCTGCTATTGATTCCTTCTAGTGTAGTTTTCATTTCAGTTATTGTATTGGTCAACTCTGTTTGTTTGTTCTTTAATTCTTCTAGGTCTTTGTTAATCATTTCTTGCATCTTCTCGATCCTTGCCTCCATTCTTATTCCGAGGTCCTGGATCATCTTCACTATCATTATTCTGAATTCTTTTTCTGGAAGGTGCCTATCTCCACTTCATTTAGGTGTTTTTCTGGGGTTTTTTCTTGTTCCTTCATCTGGTATATAGCCCTCTGCCTTTTCATCTTGTCTATCTTTCTGTGAATGCGGTTTTTGTTCCACAGGCTGCAGGATTGTAGTTTTTCTTCTGCTGTCTGCCCTCTGGTGGTTGAGGCTATCTAAGAGGCTTGATGGGAGGCTCTGGTGGTGGGTAGAGCTGACTGTTCTACTGTAGCTTTATAGTAAGTTTTGAAATTGTCAAGTTTGAGTCCTATAATTTTATCTTTACTTTCAAAATTCTTTTGGCTACTCTAGGTCCTTTGCATTTCCATATGAATTTTAGGACCAGCTTGTCAATTTCTGCCAAAAAAGGTAGCTTGTATTTTGATAGGGATTACAAAGAATCTGTGGATCAATTTTGGTAGTATTATCGTCTTTACAATATTATGTCTTCCAGTTCATGAACATGAGAAGTCTTTTGATTTATTTAGACCCTGTTTAGCTTCTTTCAGCAATGTTTTATTGTTTTCAGTGTACAATTCTAATACTTGTTTTGTTAAATATGTAAGTATCTTATTCTTTTTGATGCTGTTGTAAATGGAATTGTTTTCTTAACCTAATTTCAGGTTCTTCATTGCTAGTGTATAGAAATACAGTTGATTTTTACGTATTGTTTTGTATCTAGCAGTCTTGCTGACATTTATTACCTCTAAAAGGTTTTGGTGGTTTTGAGGGTTTTTTGTTTTGGTAGATTTCTCAGGATTTTCTACATACAAGATCATGTTATCTACAAATATAGATAGTTTTACGTTTCCCTTTCCAATCTGGATGTCTCGTTTCTTTTTTTACCCAAGTGCCCAGGTTAGATCCTCTGGTTTTGAGTAGAAGTGCCAAGGGCAGACATCCTTGTCTTGTTCCTGATCGTGGAGGAAACCTTTCAGTCCTTAACCGTTAAGTATGATGTTAGACGTGGGTTTTTCATAAATGCTCTTATCAGGCTGAGGAAGTCTCCTGCTATCCCCAGTTTGCTGAGTGTCTTTACCAGGAAAGAGTGTTATATTTTGTCAATTGCTTTTTCTGTATCTATTGAGGTAATCATGTGGTTGTTTTGACGTTTATCCTGTTAATATGGTATATTACATTAATTGATTTTCAGATATTAACACTGCATTCCTGGGATAAACTGGCAATGTGTACACTTGGCCCTCTGTATCCACGTGTTCTACATCCCATGCATTCAACCAACTGCAGGTCAATTTGCCATTTTATATAAGGGATTTGAGCATCTGTGGATTTGGGTATCCACGGGGCTGGTGGGGTGTGGGCATTGTCCTGGAACCAATGTCCTACAGATACTGAGAAACAACTGTATAATTCTTTCTTTTTATATGTTGCTGGTTTTGCTTCGCTAGAATTTTGTTCAGGATTTTTTGCATCTATATTTACATATTCAAAGAAGCAATTGGTCATGGCATCTATTCTTGATTTTCAAAAACTCTTATTAAACTAGAGAAATACAGAATTTAAAATATATAAGAAAATGGATTTATAAAAATTAGTAGGAAATAAGCTATATAATAAAGTGTTAGAGATCTATCTTGTTAATTTTGAGAGCAAGAGGGTATCTGCTCTCCTAGTAAGTATTCAAATTTGCTGTTTGGCCAGTGCAGTAAGATCAGAAAAGAGAGGGATTTACTAGATGCATTATGAAGCCTCATAGTGATGGTTATTTGTGCTTATAACGAAACAATGTTCACTGCAGCACTATTTACAATAGCCAGGTCATGGAAGCAACCTAAATGACCATCAATAGACGAATGGATAAAGAAGATGTGGTACATATATACAATGGAATATTACTCAGCCATAAAAAGGAACGAAATTGGGTCATTTGTAGAGACGTGGATGAATCTAGAGACTGTCATACAGAGTGAAGTCAGTCAGAAAGAGAAAAACAAATATCGTATATTAACACATATATGTGGAACCTAGAAAGATGGTACAGATGAACCAGTTTGCAGGACAGAAATTGAGACACAGATGTAGAGAATAAACGTATGGACACCAAGGGGGGAAAGCGTATGCACACCAAGGGGGGAAAGCGGCAGGGGGGCTGGTGGTGGTGGTGTGATGAATTGGGAGATTGGGATTGACATATACACACTAATATGTATAAAGTGGATAACTAATAAGAACCTGCTGTATAAAAAAATTAAATTAAATTTAAAAATTAAAAAAAAAAAAGAAACAAACCCTTCTAATCTGGATTTAACTGATTAGATCAGGTACTTCAACTATGATAACCCAGGAGGGTAGTTCCATCTGACATAGTGATAATCCAATCCAGGACCCCTTCCATGGGTTCATGCTAAGGGAAAAGGATACAGATCTGTTTGCACAGCTTGCAGAGATCATGGGGACTGTGAGAGTAGGTGAGGAAAATAAAAATCCCTAGACTTCCCTTGGATCCCAAACAGCTTTTGTCTTCTTGTCTAGATGCATCCTAACAAGTTTTCCACTGAAACTAAACTGAGTGAGTTTCTGTTCCCTATATTAGGTATAAACACTGCAAAAGGAGACATAAAATTATCATTATTAGCAGATAATATGATTGAAAACCTTGAAACCCAAGAAAATCAACTGAATAAAAAAACTATTATAACTATAAAGGCACTTCAATAAAATAGCCCGTTACATATATAGATCTGTAAAAATAGCTTTCTAAACAATAGAAGATTTAATTTTATCAATGTTTCCATTCACAGTAGAAATAAAACTATAAAATACAATGAATAATTTTAATTAAACTTGTTAATAAAACATGTGCAAGACTTAAATCTATAAAACATTTAGAAATACTTTTTAAAGTTGAGGAAAATGCCATGTTATTATATATAGACTCAAGTGTAAAGATATCAGTTCTCAGATAAATTTTTAAATTTTAACATTTAACTTTGTTCCACGCACAGCTTAATGTAATATTTTCTTTAGATCTAAGGTTCATATGGAAGAATAAATATGTTACGATATTCAATAACATTTTGAAAAAAAAAAAAAGTAATACAAACCAGATGTGAGATAGTATTATATGAAAATTAAAAGTGTGGTAGTAGTGCCAAAAGAGACAGGTCAATTAAATAAATATAAAATCCATAATTGGACCCATGTGTATATGTAAGAATTCAGTATATGAAACAAGCAATTTTCTAAGTAAAATTGGCATTTCAAACCCATGGCAGGAGAATTGATAATATTATAAATTGTGTTAAAAAATTATATTACCAGGGACTTCCCTGGTGGTGCAGTGGTTAAGAATCCACCTGCCAATGCAGGGGACACGGGTTCGAGCCCTGGTCCAGGAAGATCCCACATGCTGCGGAGCAACTAAGCCCGTGCGCCAAAACGACTGAGCCTGCGCTGTAGAGCCCGTGCTCTGCAACAAGAGAAGCCACGGCAATGAGAAGCCCTCACACTGCAACAAAGAGTAGCCCCTGCTCGCTGCAACTAGAGGAATCCTGCACGTAGCAACAAAGACCCAACACAGCCAAAGATTAATTAATTAATTTAAAAAAATTATATTACCAATAAGCACCTCCAAAGGAAGTAAATACCAAAGGTATAAAGATATGAAAATAAATAATGACATCATAATACAAGAAGATATAGATAATATGTAACTTGGATGGTGAAACTTTTAAAACATGACACTGACAAAAACCATGAAGAAAAATATTGATGGAAAAAGTAAAAACCTTCAATACATTACATTTTTCTATAAGTTAAAAGAGAAAAGAGACCAATTAGGAAAAATATCACATAATGACATGAAGTGTACATATAAGAGCACTCACACAGGTCAGTAAGAAGAACACGTCAGAAGAAAAATAGGTCAAAATATGAATAGACAATTCAGAAAAGAAAGAAAAAATCAGGGACTTCCCTGGTGACACAGGGGTTAAGAATCCGCCTGCCAATGCAGAGGACATGGGTTCAATCCCTGGTCTGGGAAAATCCCACATGCCGCAGAGCAACTAAGCCTGTGCACCACAACTACTGAGCCTGCGCTCTAGAGCCCACAAGCCACAACTACTGAGCCCGTGTGCCACAACTACTGAAGCCCGCACAGCTAGAGCCCGTGCTCCACAACAAGAGAAGCCAACGCAATGAGAAGCCCACGCACCGCAACAGAGAGTAGCCGCCACTTGCTGCAACTAGAGAATGATCACGTGCAGCAACGAAGATCCAATGCAGCCAAAATAAATAAATTTATTAAAAGAAAGAAAGAAAAAATCACGTGGCCAATGAACTCATGAAAAAAAGGTCAGCCTCATTAATTTCTTCATGTATGCAAACATTTATTAAGCAATACTATATCAGCCACTGTTCTGGAACACCTAATGATAGGGGTAAAAAGCATGATTTCTGTGGGAATAAAATTATGTAAGTTCTTTCTTTGATTCAGAAATGTATGAAATCAGAAATGTGGGACTCTTTTTTTAAAAAAAAACTGTAATGCCAGTCACATGACCTATAATCCTTTTCCCATTCAAGCTCTATGTTACACATTTCTGTGCTTTCCTCACAATAGAAACTAAGAATACAAAGTATTTATAACTCAGGGAAATAAAGAACCTATTCCCAATGAATCACATTGAAACAAGCAAGGAACACTAAGTAAAACTTAAAACATGGTTCTGCTCCATGATAATCAAATTTTCTGTGGTGTTACTCTTTGCTAATAACTATTACACATCAGTCAATTAATTTATAGATTAATTAATTAGACAAAAGATAAGTACTGTCTTCCTGCCAAACTTAACCTGAACAATCTTTAAAGACCTTCCAACATATTCTTTAACTTCTAGGTTTAAACAAATTGCTTGATAAAATGAGATATGCTGTCTTTTTCAAATTTTAAATTAAAAAAATTAAATAAAATAGTGTTTATTAACTATGTGCTTTTTATTTTTACCTAAATTATAAATAAAACCACATCTTTTCTCTTGCTTGCTTTCTTGTTAAAATGGCAATACTACCCAAAGCAATCTACAGATTAAATACTATCCCTATGAAAATACTCAGGATATTTTTCACAGAACTAGAACAAATAATCCAAAAATTTATATAGAACCATCAAAGACCCAGAATTGCCAAAGCAATCCTGAGGGAAAGAAAGCAGGAGGCATAACTCTCCCAGACTTCAGACAATACTGCAAAGCTACAGTAGTCAAAACAGTGTGGTACTGGTTAAAAAAAAAAAAAACAGACATATGGATCAATGGAACACAACAGAGAGCCCAGAAATTAACCCATATGCATATGGTCAATTAATCTTAGACAAAGGAGGCAAGAATATAAAATGGGAAGAAGTCTCTTCAGCAAGTGGTGCGGGGAAAGTTGGACACCTGCATGTAAATCAATGAAATTAGAACACACCCTCATACCATGCACAAAAATAAACTCAAAATGGCTTAAAGACTTAAACATAAGACGTGACACCATAAAACTCCTAGAAGAGAGCATAGGCACAACATTCTCTGACATAAATCATGCCAATGTTTTCTTAGGTCAATCTCCCAAGGCAATAGAAATAAAAATAAACAAATTTACAAGCTTTTGCACAGCAAAGGAAACCATAAGAAAAATGAAAAGACAACCTACAGAATGGGAGACAATATTTGCAAATGATGCTGCAGACAAGGGCTTAATCTCCAAAATATACAAACAGCTTATACAACTCAACAACAAAAAACCAAACAACCTAATCGAAAAATGGACAGAAGACCTTAATAGACATTTCTCCAAAGAAGACATACAGATGGCCAGTAGGTACATGAAAAGATGCTCAACATCACTAATTATTAGAGAAATGAAAATCAAACTACAATGAGATACCAACTCACACCAGTCAGAATGGCCATTATTAAAAAGTCTACAAACAAATGCTGGAGAGGGTGTGGAGAAAAGGGAACCCTCCTACCCTGTTGGTGAGGATGTAAGTTGGTGCAGCCACTATGGAAAACAGTGTGGAGGTTCCTCAGAAAACTAAAAATAGAGCTACCATATGATCCAGCAATCCCACTCCTGGATATATACCCAGACAAAACTATAATTCAAAAAGATACATGCACCCCTATGTTCATAGCAACAATATTCACAATAGCCAAAACATGGAAACAACCTAAATGTCCATTGACAGATGAATGGATAAAGAAGATGTGGTACATATATACAATGGAATACTACTCAACCGTAAAAAAAGAACAAAATAATGCCATTTGCAGGAACATGGATGCAACTAGAGATTATCATACTAAGTGAAGCAAGTCAGAAAGAGAAAGACAAATACCATATCGTATCACTTATATGGCACAAATGAACCTATCTACAAAACAGAAACAGACTCACAGACATAGAGAACAGACTTGTGGTTGCCAAGGGGGAGGGGGTCAGGGAAGGAAGGACTGGGAGTTTGGGATCAGCAGATGTAAACTATTATATATAGGATGGATAAACAACAAGGTCCTACTGTATAGCACAGGGAACTATATTCAATATCCTGTGATAAACCATAATGGAAAAGAATATTTTAAAAAAGAATATATGTGTATAACTGAGTCACTTTGCTGTACAGCAATTGGCATAACATTTTAAATCAATTATACTTCGATAAAAAAATTAAAAAAAAGAAATGAAAGGGGAGAAAATAACAGCCGATACCACAGAGATACAAAAATATCCTCAGAGAATACTATGAACAGTTATATGCCAACTAATTTGACAACCTAGAAGAAATGGACACATTTCTAGAAACATACAGCCTGGCAAGACTGAGTCAAGAAGAAACAGACAATTTGAACAGATCGATAACTAGAAGTGAAATAGAATCTGTAATTTAAAAACTCCCGGCAAACAAAAATCCAGGACTGGATGGCTTCACGGGGGAATTCTACCAAACATATAAATAAGACTGTATACTTCTCAAACTATTTTTAAAAATTGAAGAGGAGGGAATACTCCCATATTCATTCTACAAGGCCACCATTACCTTGATACCAAAACCAGACAAAGACACTACCAAAAAAAAAAAAATTACAGGTCAATATGTTTAATGAATATAGATGCAAAATCAACAAAATATTAGCAAGCTGAATCCAACAATACATAAAAAGGATCATACACCATGATCAAGTTGGATGTATTCCAGGATCACAAGGATGGTTCAAAATACACAAGTCAGTCAGTGTGACACACCACATTAACAAAAGACAAAAGCCACACGATCTTCTCAATAGATGTGGAAAAAGCATTTGACAAAATTCAATACCCATTCATTATAAAAACTCTCACCAAAGTGAGTATAGAGGGAACATGTCTCAACATAATAAAGAACATTTATGACAAACCCACTGAGCCAATATAATACACAATGGTGAAAAGCTGAAAGACTTCCTGCTAAATTCAGGAATAAGACAAGGATGCCCACTCTCACCACTTCTATTTAAGATAGTATTGGAAGTCCTAGCCACAGCAATCAGACAAGAAAAAGAAAAGGTATCCAAATTGGAAGGGAAGAGGTAAAACTATCACTACTTGCAGATGACATGACACTTTATATAGAGAACCTTATAGTTTCCAGCCCAAAACTATTAGTACTAATAAATTAATTCAGCAAGTTTGCAGGATACAAGATTAATATACAGAAATCTGTTTCATTTCTATACACTAATATTGAAATATCAGAAAGAAAAAGTAAAAACAAAACAAAAATCCCATTTAAAATCACATTTAAAAAATACCTAGGAATAAACTTAACCAAGGAGGTGAAACACCTATACTCTGAAAACTATAAAATACTAATGAAGAAAACTGAAGATGATTCAAAGAAATGGAAAGATATCCCAGGCTCTTGGATTGGAAGAATTAATATTAAAATGGCCATACTGCCCAAAGCAATCTATAGATTTCATGCAATCCCTATCAAAATACCCAGGACATTTTTCACAGAACTAGAACAAATAATCCTAAAATTTATATGGAACCACAAAAGACCCCAAATTACAAAAGCAATCCTGAGGAAAAAGAACAAAGCTGGAGGTATAATCCTCCCAGACTTCAGACTATATAGTAATCAAAACAGCATGGTATTGACACAAAAACAGACACATGGATCAATGGAACAGAATAGAGAGCCCAGAAATAAACCCATTCACCTATGGTCAATTAATCTATGATAAAGGAGGCAAGAATATATGATGGAGAAAAGACAGTCTCTTAAACAAGGGTGCTTGGAAAACTGCAGAGTTACATGTAAAACAGTGAGATTAGAACATTCCCTCACACCATATACAAAAATAAATTCAAAATGGTTTAAAGATCTAAATGTAAGACATGAAACCATAAAATCCCTAGAAGAGAACATAGGTGAAACACTCTTTGACATAAATTGTAGTAACATTTTCTTGGATCAGTCTCCCAAGGCAAAAGAAATAAAAGCAAAAATAAACAAATGGGACCTAATTAAACTTAAAAGCTTTTGCACAGCAAAGGAAACGATCAAGAAAACAAAAAGACAGCCTACGGAATGGGAGAAAATATTTGCAAACGGTGCTACTGACGAGGAATTAATATCCAAAATATACAAACAGCTCATACAATCCAATATCAAAACTAAACACTCCAATCAAAAAATGGGCAGCACCAACAAGGATCTACTGTATAGCACAGGGAGCACCGCTCAGTACTCTGTAATAACCTAAATGGGAAAAGAATTTGAAAAATGAATAGATACATGTATATGTAAAAAAATAAAAAAAAAGGGCAGGGACTTCCCTGGTGGCACAGTGGTTAAGAATCCGCCTGCCAATGCAGGGGACACAGGTTCGAGCCCTGGTCCGGGAAGATCCCACGTGCCACGGAGCAACTAAGCCCGTGCGCCACAACTACTGAGCCTGCGCTCTAGAGCCTGCGAGCCACAACTACTGAGCCCGTGTGCCACAACTACGGAAGCCCGCACGCCTAGAGCCTGTGCTCCGCAACAAGAGAAGCCACCGCAGTGAGAAGCCTGCATACCACAACGAAGAGTAGCCCCCCTGGCAGCAACTAGAGAAAGCCCGCACGCAGCAACGAAGACCCAATGCAGCCAAAAATTAATTAATTAATTAATATTTAAAGAATGGGCAGAAGACCTGGATTGACATTTTCCCAAAGAAGACATACAGGTGGTTAACAGGCACATAACTGGTGCTTAACATTGCTAATTATTAGAGAAATGCAAATGAAAAGCACAGTGAGGTATCACCTCATACCTATCAGAATGGCCATCATCATAAGGTATACAAATAACAAATGCTGGAGAGGGTGTGGTGCAAAGAGGCTCCTTGGGCACTGTTGCTGGGAATGTAAATGGGTACAGCCACTATGGAGGTTCCTTAAAAAACTAAAAATAGAGCAATGACCCAGCTCTATTTGACCATATGACCCAGCAATCCCACTCCTGGATATGTATCTGGAAAAAATGAAACCATTAATTCAAAAAGATACATGCACCCCAGTGTTCATAGGAGCACTATTTACAATAGCCAAATGCCCATCAACAGATGACTGGATTAAGAAGATGTGTAATACACACACACACACACACACACACACACACAATGGAATATTACTCAGCCATAAAAAAAGAATGAAATACTGCCATTTGCAGCAACATAGATGGGCCTAGAGAATATTATGCTTAGTCAAATAAGACAGAGAAAGACAAATACTACATGATATCACTTATATGTGGAATCTAAAAAATAATACAAATGAATGTATGTACAAAACAGAAACAGACTCACAGATACAGAAAATAGCCTTGTGTTTACCAAATGGGAGAGAGAAGAGGGAGGGACAAATTAGGGGTACGGTATTAACAGATACAAACTACTATATGTAAAATAGATAAGCTACAAGGATATACCATAGGGCACAGGGAATTATACCCATTATATTGTAATAACCTATAATAGAAAATAATCTGCAAAAATACTGAATCATGGGAATTCCCTGGCAGTCCAGCAGTTAGGACTTAGTGCTTTCACTACCAGGGCCTGGGCTTGATCCCTGGTTGGGGAACTAAGATCCCACAAGCTCCGTGGTGTAACCAAAAAAGAAAAAAAAAACCGTACCACTCACTATGCTGTATACTTGAAACTAACACAATATTGTAAATCAACTATACTTCAAAAAAGAAAGAATTAAAAAAAACAATTTAAAAAAATTTTGGAAGTTCCCTGGTAGCCTAGTGGTTAGGATTTGGGGCTTTCACTGCCGTGGCCTGGGTTGAATCTCTGGTTGGGGAACTGAGATCCTGCAAGCCACGTGGTGTGGCAAAAAAAAAAAAAAAAATGTATGGGTTCTAATGCATTGCTGATGGGACTGTAAGTTGGCATATATCTGGATGTATGTACACACACATATACAAATACATTTATGGTTCAGATTAAGGGAAAAATAAAAAATATCTACAAAAATATTTTTTAAAGGTAAAGTATGCTATGATAATTTTCATATTACATGTGACGTTAAACCTTTGTCAACGTATACAGTTCATCCTGGGATTTATATAAACCTGAAACAAACAAGCCAACAAAACGGAGTAAAGGCTTAGAGAGTGCTTAAAAAACAGAGAGCTAGAAAAAGGCGTGAGACCTGGGAAGAAGAGATTGTGTAACTCAGAGCATCCTCAGGACTCAAGGATGGTCCTCACCTAGGCGTTGGCCAGCACACCTAAGTCCATGACCATGGGTCCCACCCACCCTGGGCAGTAATATCTGTGTCCAGATAAAGCCTCTCAGGCGAGAAGAGAGGAGTAAGGAAGGCTGCTGTTTCCTTCTTTGTTTTGCTTGAGTCTCTAAAGGTAG
Source organism: Balaenoptera ricei (assembly GCF_028023285.1). Lineage (NCBI taxonomy): Eukaryota > Metazoa > Chordata > Mammalia > Artiodactyla > Balaenopteridae > Balaenoptera > Balaenoptera ricei. Next base: position 153,522,270 of record NC_082642.1, on the reverse strand, counting down.
GAGAAGCAGAGTCTCTCATGTCTGACATGTAGCTAGTAACAACAGCTAACACTTATCTAGTGCTTACCATGCACCAGGCAGTGTTCTAGATGCCTTATGTGTATCAACTGCTAATTCTCACAACAAGCCCGTAAAGAGAGTATTCTTATGTCCCCATCTTACAGATGAGGAAACTGAGGCATTGAGAGGCCAGTGTAACTTGCCCAAGGTCACCTAGCGGTGAGTGCTGGAGCTGGCACTCCCAGTCGCTGCTAGTCCCAAATACGCCCCTGACTATGGGGAGGGAGGTGACCAGGCCACTTCTCAAGAAAGCCCTTCCAGGCCTGATATGCATGTGATTGATTCAGTTGTCCAAGTGGCCAACATCTGCAGGTACCCTGGTCCTCAACCTTGGTTGCATGTTGGAAGTATCCAGGGCAGGGCTTTTAAAAGCCTACAGGCCACAGTTGGACTGATTAAGCACTGAGGAGAGAGCCCAGGCTGGCAGCTGTTGATTCTCATTCAAAGCCAGAGGACCACAGCCTGTGCTGGGGATTCGCTCATTGAAGACTTTGATTTCTGGCAGTTCTAAAACTTCGCCCTCGGATATGGAGCAGTAATTTGGGGGGACAAGGTTTTGCAACCCCACCCCTGGGCCCAGCTCACATCACACAGCATGAGAGACTTCAATAAGTCTCCCGGGCCCTGCATGGGGCAGGTGCTCAACAAAAGTTTGTTGAATAAGGGCCTGGAGAAGAGCTGATGAGATCACCAACCTGTGGTTAGTACTGCTGAATTGGCCATTGTTTTGAAGAACAGATGAGCTTAAAACCTAAATTAGCTCAACCATATTTAGTTAGTGAGTGCATATAGTCCCCAGGCCTGCCTCTGGAGCACGTAGACAGATAAATCAGATCTTCCCTCATCTATGAAATACCTTCCGCCTTGAAGGATTCAAACAGCTGGCACAAGAGCCGGCCCCTAACACGTGCTGGGTAAACGTGGCCATTGTCATCCCCTCAAAGTGTGCAACGAAGAGGCAGGGACAAACGGAGCAACCTAACCAGCAAATATCTCTTGGCCACTCACCGCGGGGCAGGCATTATGCTGGGGACGGGCCCTGTGGTCAAGCAGATGATCCCTGTTTTCACTGGCCTCTCACTTTAGGGTAAGACAGACTAGAAAATAGAGTTACAGGGTCTGAGAAATTCTGAATTTAGATTTGTAATATCCTAAAAATAAATTTTCGTTTTCTCCTATTAGTTACTACGTCTATACTAAGGAGTCATGTTCTTTTCTTTTTATTGCCATTGAGAAAAATGTAAAAGCATAAAATTTATTTTCTTCTGCGGCATAACGAGACTGAGTGATTTCATAGTATGCTACTCTGGATCTTCAGATGAACCATTAACTGCTCCACCCAACTTTAAGAGGGAAATTCTCAGAGAAGGAAACTCATAAGATGCTGGTGGATGTAATCAGATTAAGACCAGGAAATTGATTCCAAGATGAGAGGATGAAAGGTGGTCCTGATATTTTAAAGTAAATATTTGGCTTAGTAAGAAAAAATGGCATTTAAAAAGTTATTTTACATGGTAGGAGATATTTTCTGGGAAGGCCTTTACCTTGGAAAACAATCTGAAGGCATCACCGAGTTTTCTACAATTATGGAACTTTTGGTGTGGCTTTCACATAAAAAAGTGAATAAAGCAAATTATCTGTCCCAACATTCGAGAGCAGCTCTGGTTTCTATGCTGCTTCCAGACAGAGAGGGCCTTGAAACCTAAACCAGGGCCCTTCCTCTGCTGCACGGCCTCCAGGGCCTCTCCCCGCCTCCAGCACAGGGGAAAGCATATTCCTTTTAATAACTAGTACTTTTTATATTTTTACTTATAACCAATATCTACATGATTTGCAATAGTTTAATATTAGTTGAATATATTTAAATATCTCCTATAGTAACCTGATAAGAAATGAACACATAGTATAAGCCACCTATGCACATAATTTTTAAAAATCAATACAACGTTCAACTATAATACAGAGAAGAAATAAAAGTAATGTGGTATAGGGACTTCCCTGGTGGCGCAGTGGTTAAGAATCCACCTGCCAATGTGGGGGACACAGGTTCGATCCCTGGCCCAGGAAGATCCCACATGCCGTGGAGCAACTAAGCCCGTGCGCCACAACTACTGAGCCTGTGCTCTGGAGCCCGCGAGCCACAACTAATGAGCCCGCGTGCCACAACTACTGAAGCCCGCGCACCTAGAGCCCGTGCTCCGCAACAAGAGAAGCCACCACAATGAGAAGCCCACTCACTGCAACGAAGAGTAGCCCCCGCTCGCCACAACTAGAGAAAGTCTGTGCACAGCAACGAAGACCCAATGCAGCCAAATTAATTAATTAATTTAATAGAAAAAAAGTAATGTTATAAAATTATATATTTCAACAAGTAGATGCTTAGACATAGATAAACTAGAAGACATCAAGACAGAATATTGAAATACTCAGTGCCTATATGCACAGGATCACCATGAATGCGACAGCTACAAATGTAGCTGATTCAGGTGTGTTGTGCTGATGGATGATACCACTTTCCAAAATGGTGAACAACTCTTGGTAACGTTCAGAGAAAAAAGTAGAGTCAAACCTCAAACCTTGGGAGCTCCCTGGTGGCCTAGTGGTTAGGATTCCAGGCTTTCACTGCTGTGGACCCAGTCCAATCCCTGGTCAGGGAACTGAGATCATGCAAGTTGCAAGGTACGGCCAAAAAAACCCCAAAAAACCAAAAACCCTCAAACCTCTATTTGCATGGTAACACGTTCCTGGAAAATTCAAGGACATTAAAATTCAAAAGGTACTCGATATTTATATACATAAAATGAAGTTTTAGTGTCTCAACCCGTACTGTCCAGTTCATAAGCCACTAGCCACATGTGACTGTTGAGCAGTTGAAGTGTGGCTACTCTGAATGTTGTAAGCTAGATTTAGAATTTTTAAAAAAAGGACATAATATATCTCAATAGTAACATATATAATGTTTATATTGGTTGAAATATTATTTTGGATATACTGGGATATACTGATATATATATTATTTTGGATATACTTGCCAAAATTAATTTTAATTGTTTCTTTTTACTTTTTTAATGTAGCTACTAGAAAATTTAAAATGTGATATGTGACTTGCATTATCAGACAGCAGCACTGATGTGTAGACTGAGCTTGGTGGGACTTTGGAAAGTTGCTGGGCAATGGGCCAAGCCTCACTCTATGGGATTACCCAACTCATTGCACAATATCCCACATCCCTGGTCTTCCCCACCTGACTCCCAATCGCTGTTAACAACCATAAACATCCTCACGTATCTCCAAAACACCCACCCTGCCCCACAGGATGAAGCTCCCAGGGCCCGCCCCCTGCCCAGCCGCCTCCCACTCTCAGCTGCACGGTCCATGCTTCCACGTCCCTGAACTCCTTGGACACCACTCACACCCCAATTTTGCCCCTGGATTCATCTTTGATGATGTTTCAAATCTCCCTCTGGCAGCACAGACTCAGGTCACTTAGTATATTTACCAACATGGTTCAAAAGCTGGGCCATAAAACAAATCTCAATACATTTAAAAGGATTCAAAGTATGCTCTCAGATCACAATTGAATTATATTAGATCACAGTAGTTCAATATAATTGAATATCACAATAAGATATTTAGAAGACCTTTAAATATTGGACACTAAATATACTTCTAAATAACCCATGGATCAAAGAAGATATCATAAGGGAATTTAGAACATATTTTGAACTGAATAAAAAGGAAAACACAACACATCAAAATTTGTAAGATGCAGCTAGAGCATGATTTAGAGGGAAATTTACCATTTAAATGCATATAATAAGACAATAAGTTTAAAACAAATGATCTAAGAAGCTAGAAAAAGAAGAGCTATAAACAATAGAAAAATTTAACAAAGCCAAAAGTTGGTTCTCTGAAAAGATGAGTAAAATTGATAAACTGGCAAAACTAATGAAAAAAAAAAAAAAGAAAATACAAATAACCAATAGTAAGAATGAAGAAATATCTACTGGTCCTTTACATATTAAAACGATAGTAAGGAAATATTTAAACAACTTTATCCCAACAAGTTTGACAATTCAGATTAACAAAAAATTCCTTGAAAGACACAAATTACCATAACTGATTCAAAAAGAAATGGAAAATGGGAATGGCCCTGCATTTTTAAAATATAATCACTATATAAAACTTTTCCACAGAGAAAAATCCAAATTATCAAACATTTAACACAGAATAATACTAACATTATGCAAACTCTTTCAGAAAAGGGAACACTACAATTCATTTTACGAGGTCAACAAAACCCTAATACCACATCCTGACAAAGACATTCCAACAAAGAAATTTACAGACTGAACTCCCTCATGAACACAGATGCAAAAGTCTTCAACAGAATTTTATCAAATATAATCCAGCTATACATCTTGAACAAATAGGGTTTCTTGGAGATTCAACACTTGAAAATCAATGTGATTTACCACATTAACAGAATAAAAAAGAAAAATCATATGATCACTAAAAAAAAACTGACAAAATTCAACATCTATTAATGATTAAAAAAAACCAACAAAACCCTCTCAACAAACTAGGAATATGAAGGAAACTTCCTTAACTGGATAAAGGGCATCTAATGGAAAACCTAGAGCTAACATCATACTAATGGTGAAAGACTAAATTCTCTTCCCCTAAAACTGGGAACGAGGTGAGAACGTCTTGTACCAGAGGTCCTAGCCAGTGTATTAAGAAAAAAGTAAAAGGCATAAGATTAGAAGGGAAAAAGTAAAATTGTCTCTATTTGCAGACATGGTTGTCTACATAGAAGATTCTAAGGAATAAAAAATACTACTAGAATTAATTAACATTTATCAAAGTTGCAGGATACAAAGTCAATATACAAAAATTATATGTGTGCCAGCAAAAACTTTTTTAGAAAATAAAGTTTAAAAATAGCATTTCCAGTAGTATCAAAGTACATAGAATACTTAGGGATACATTTAATGAAAGATATGAAACACCAGACTGAAAACTGGTGTCTCATCAATGAGAAAAATTTTAAATGATATAGAGAGAAAAATTGATGAGAAAAATTAAAAACGATATAAATTAATGGAGAGATATATCGTGTTTAGAAATTGGAAGAATCCATATTGTTCAAGTGTTTAGTCTTTCAAAATTGATCCATAGATTCAATGCAATCCCAAAACCCCCAGCAGGCTTTAGACAGTCTGCTTCTAAACTGTATTCGGCAACGCAAAAAACCTAGAAGAGCCAAAGTTATTAGGAAAAAGGAAAAATGCTGATGCTGGATTGTGTTCATCTGCAAGGGCTGCCATAGCGAAATACCACCAATGGGCTGAGTTAAACAAGAAGTTTATTGTCTCACTCACAGTGCTGGGAGCTGGAAGTCCCAGATCCTGGATCAAGGCCGCTGTGGGTTGGTTACTCCTGAGGCCTCTCTCTTTGGCTTGCAAACAGCCTTCTCACTGTGCCCTCACAGGATCCTTTCTTTGGGCACGTGCATCTCTGGTGTCTCTTCCTTTTCGTAAAAGGACACCATCCTACTGGATTAGGGTTCTGACCTGATGGTCTCTTTTAACCTTATTTACCTCCTTAAAGGCTCTGCTCCCAAATACAGTCACACGGGGGGTTATGGCTTCAGAACTTAGGGGGACACAAATCAGTCTATCACGTGGCTATGACCCCTAAAGAGTCAGATTTAGTTGGTCTGGGAACCCTGGTCCTGAGATGCTTCAAGGCTTCCAGGGATTCTAATGAGTAGAACACAGTGGAGAAGCACTGGGTGAAGACTAAGGTCTCAACCTGTGGATGAGCTGAGCCCGCAGGCTCCCCCGGGCCCTGCAAACTCCAGCTGAGTGACGAGAGCAGCTGGACCCACCCTGAAGGATACTCTGTGAACAAGTCTGTGACAGGAAAGGGTTCTATTTCAGACACTTCCTCCACCTTGCATGGTCCTGGGCTCAGCTGTGTAATGTACTCACAGCCCAGAGCGAGGCCCACTAAATAGAAGCCACTAGCCAGGCATTAAATGCCCATCTGCTCCACTCCAAGATTCTGACTCTTTCCACTAAACCCTAGTGATCTTCAGGCTGTGAGGAAGCACAGCAGTAAAAGAGGAGGAGGGAGCCGCCTGTATTACTTAGCCCCAGTGTTTGGATGTTAGTGGGGCTTATTCATTTTGGGGGGCACCGGCCGAAAGCCGTTCAGTGTCGGCCTGGCCACCTCTTGCTTCCTCCTCCACAAGGACACCCCCTGGTCAGGGGCTTTGACAGCCAGCCCACGTAACAGACACGGAAGGGTTAAAAACCAACCAGCCAATTTCTCCTCTAGTTGCTTCCTCAGGATTAAAGAGACTATTTTTAGGATTGATGTGGTGACAACTGGCAAGATTTGTGGAAGGAGTTTCCAGTATTCGCATCTCCTTTGTCTGAGCTCCGGGCTCATCTCACCCCTTGTACTGTCCCCCCCCCCATTTTTTTAACATCTTTATTGGAGTATAATTGCTTTACAATGGTGTGTTAGTTTCTGCTGTATAAGAAAGTGAATCAGCTATACATATACATATATCCCCATATCTCCTCCCTCTTGCGTCTCCCTCCCACCGTCCCTATCCCACCCCTCTAGGTGGTCACAGAGCACTGAGCTGCTCTCCCTGTGCTGTGCAGCTGCTTCCCGCTAGCTCTCTATTTTACATTTGGTAGCGCACACACATCCAGGCCACTCTTTATATTTTCTCTCGGTGGCGACAGGGGTCTGCAGGTTCCTCCCGCCCCTCCCCCCACTCCCGTCCCAGCAGAAAGCGGCTCTGCCTCCTCAGACTGACAACTTAGGGCGGCTCCACAGGCCCTACCGCTGCCCACAGAACAGCTCCCGGCCTGCCGGGCCAGCACGGGAGGCAGAAGTTGCTGAGACAGCAGTGGGAGGGTCAGCGAGAAGACAGGAAACCAGGGCCGCCACAGAGCCCCAAAGCCAGCGCCCCAGGCCCCCGCCTCCCCGAGACGGGAAGGCCATATTAGGGCTCTTTGGGCTCCACATTCACAGGCTTGGTCCCCAGGCTGGCAGAGCCTCAGGGCTTTGGTCAGAGCAGCAGGCATGTGGAGACAAGCTGTAGAGTCCCTTCTGCACGATCATTTTCCTTTCTTCTCCTCCCTGTCCCCCGAGGCCCTTGTCCGCCAGCTGCCGTGTCAAGGGAGCACAGGCCCTGTCAGGGGCGCCGCTCCAGACGCCTAATGACCTGCCTCTGGGGCGGTCAGGCTGCCCTGACATGCAGAAGCTTTTTTTTTTTTTTTTAAATAAATTTATTTATTTATTTTTGGCTGCGTTGGGTCTTCGTTGCTGCACGCGGGCTTTCTCTAGCTGTGGCGAGCAGGGGCTACTCTTGGTTGCGGTGTGCGGGCTTCTCATTGCGGTGGCTTCTCTTGTTGCAGAGCATGGGCTCTGGCACATGGGCTTCAGTAGTTGTGGTGTGAGGGCTCAGCAGTTGTGGCTCGTGGGCTGTAGAGCGCAGGCTCAGTAGTTGCGGTGCACGGGCTTAGTTGCTCCGTGGCATGTGGGATCTTCCCGGACCAGGGATCGAACTCGTGTTCCCTGCATTGGCAGGCGGATTCTTAACCACTGCGCCACCAGGGAAGCCCACGCAGAAGCTTCTTGAGACAGAAAAAGCCAACCTCTTTTAAAGTGGGGCACAGGGGAAAAGCGTTAGGATATAAAAGAGTTTGCTATCGGAACTTAAGTCTAAAATCCTTTGACCACTCGAGAAAAAAAATTACAGAAATATATAGGAAACAATTCTCTTTTGCCTTTGAAGTGAGATCATAAACTCATTCATTTATTTATTGTGTTTCTATAACTTCTTTCCGTTTTCTAAGCGGAAACCCCTGTTAGGTGCTATGGGGAATATAAAGGTAACTAAGGTGTCAGCAGGATTTCTTGGATTTCTGAGTCAGGCAAGGTTAAGTTGAATCCATTCCTTTTTTTGCCCGGCCTCGTCAAAATCCAAATTTCCCCTCAATATATTGGCAAGTTCCACGGGGATTTCTGTCCTCAGAGCGGCTCTTGCTCCGGGTTTCTGCTGCTCTGACACCTCAAATGAGTCATGAAACTCTTCTTCAATCTGTTCCTTCCACAAAACCTTGCCCTACACAGATATGTAATTGCGATATATGTCATGAAGAAGTGGGAGGGTTGGGAAGTAGGAGTCTGTATTACAGAAATGCAAACAACTTCAAATGGTGAGTTAGACATCCTGTTTTTTAAATGCCCTCCAGGACTTTCAGGTCCCGTCAGAACTGAAAAACAGGTATAGGACCTATTCCCTCACAATAAAAGAATATAAAGCTGGACAAATAGGAAGCAATTGCTTTTGGACTTTGGATAAAAACCATCATAGGACCATGATGACCCTGGAGGAAAGTGAAACCTGAGGTGAGTGCAGACTCACCATGGCTTTCTGCCTGGGGACACTTTCCAACCCGGGGCACAGGGAAGGGGCCCGACAGCAGCTGGGCTCTCCACTGGGGACAAGTAAGAGAGACTGGAGTTCAGGCCGCTGAGGTGGCTGGAACCCGCAGGGCAGGGTACAAGAGAGGAGAAAACCTGCACAGAGAAGGGGCTTCAGAAACTGCCATCGAAGTTCCCTTGTACCTCAGCCAAATGCTAAGCTGTGTGTGTGCGGGACAAGACCCCACAGGCCTGGCAGAGAACAGCTCCTGGGGGGCCGCGCGATGAGGGGAGCTTTGGGAAATCACACAGTGCTGGAGTTCCGACCAGCCAGAGCGGAGACACCTAGCCTAACAACCCGGCCATTTAGTTGAGACTCCTCCAGCCCCAGGGCAAGGGCCATCTGTCCCTCACAAAGCCTACTAACAAGACTGGGAAGGTTAAGCTCTATCAGCAAATTAACTGCCTTTCAGCATAAAACTACACATTTAAGGGAAGACAATGAACTACAGACTCTCAACAGTGGAGTATCCACAGTATCAAGTACATAATCCAAGGGAGTTAGTGTTTAATGGGGACACAGTTTCAGTTTGAGAAGACCAAAAGTTCTAGAAATGGATGGTGGTGATGGTTGTACAAAAATATGAATGTACAGTTGACCCTTGAACAAAATGGGTTTGAACTGCATGGGTCCAGTTAGATGTGGATTTTTTTCAATAAATACTATAGCACTACACAATCCACGACTGGCTGAATCCATGGATGTGGACCCTCACATACAGAGGGCAACTGTAAAATCACACATGGATTTTCAGCTGAGGGGGATGATGATATCAGTTATTCACGGGTCAACCGTACTCAATGCCACTGAACTGTACACTTAAAAATAGTAAAGGGACTTCCCTGGTGGCGCAGTGGTTAAGAATCCACCTGCCAACACAGGGGACATGGGTTTGATCCCTGGTCAGGGAAGATCCCACATGCCGCGGATCAACTAAGCCCGTGCACCACAACTATGGAGCCTGTGCTCTAGAGCCTGCGAGCCACAACTACTGAAGCCCACACACTCTACAGCCCACGTGCCACAACTACTGAGCCCATGTGCTGCAACTACTGAAGCCCGTGCACCTAGAGCCCGTGCTCTGCAACAAGCGAAGCCACTGCAATGAGAAGCCAGTGCACCGCAACAGAGTAGCCCCCGCTCGCCGCAAGTAGAGAAAGCCGCCTGCAGCAACAAAGACCCAATGCAGCCAAAAAAAAAAAAAAACAGTTAAAATGGTAAAGTTTATGTTATGTACATTTTACCACAATTTTAAAATATGCCTTCTAAGACTACTGCTTCCAGGAATAACAAGGATAAGAGGTGCTCTCCTGCTCAAAACACTGAAACACCAGAAAAAAAAAAAAAAAAACAATGATACGCAGACACTGGGCATCAGGCAGCACAAGACTAATCCTCCAGAAAGGGGAAAAAATGAGGTGAGCCATATAATGTCCCCAACTTACTGTATGGACAGAGTTTCCAGACTACAGCATAGGGAGTGGAAACCCCAATGGAGGCCCGTGGGCTCCCTGAATTGAGGAAATGGAGCTGAGAGTCGCAAGAGGCCAAGGCAGCCAGAGTTGAGAAGGCAGAGTACCCAGAGAAAAGGAAATCATACAGAGAGTCCCAGAGATTTGCAGAGGGTCCCCCTTGAGTCTTCAGCTGAGTACTGATCAACACATGCAAATAAAGAAACTAACAGAGTGGAGAAAGAATCACTCAAAAGGACTGGAGGGAATAACCCCTATGCTTCACTCAGGACCAGAAATTGTCCCAAACAGCCAGAATACAAAGGTTTGTAATTTACAAGGCATCAGATAGAATACTCAGAAGGTACTGCTACAGTAGTAAAGAAAAAAATAGCCCCAGCTAAAATCTACTCTAGTCTGAACTAACAAAGTTTAAAGCAAATGATAAACGTATCAAACTACTTCCAAGTAACTTAACTACACTGCAGAACAAAGCTCAAGAATATTTATAGGTATAGAAAAATATCTGCCATACAATAAGATAAAAGCTATACTGTCAAGCATTCAATAAAAAATTACCAGACATGCAAAGAAGCAGGGAAACATGACCCATAATGATGAGAAAATTAATCAATAGAAACAGACCAAAAAAGAGTATAGATGATAGAATTAGACAAGGACATTAAAAGTTATTATAACCTATACACTACCAAATGTAAAATAGCTTTTTTTCAAGTGATTAAAATAGTTAATCATTTAACCAAAAGAAAAAATAGTTATTATAACCATATTCAAGAAGGTAGAGGAAACGCTAAGCATGTTAAGTAGAGACACAGAAATACTGAAAAGACCTAAAGTGAACTTCTAGACTTGAAAATTACAATGTCTGAGATGAAAAATACTTTTGGTGGGATTACAAACAGATCAAACACTGTAGTAAAAAAAATATTAGTAAGCTTAAAGACATACGAATACTACCCAAAATGAAACAGAGAGAAAAAAAAGACTGAAAAAAATGAACATAATATCATTGAGCTGTAAGATAACTTCAAGTAGCCTAATATTCCTGTAATTGGACACCACAGGAAAAAAAGGGAGAAGAACAAGAAAAAGATTTGACTAAATAATGGCTGAGAGGGACTTCCGTTGTGGTCCAGGGGATAAGACTCCACACTGCCAATGCAGTGGGCCCGGGTTTGATCCCTGGTTGGGGAACTAGATCCTGCATGCATGCCACAACTAAGAAGTCTGCATGCTGCAACAAAGACCCAGCGCAGCCAAAATAAATAAATATTTCTAAATTTTAAAAATAATAATGGCTGAGAATTTTCTAAATTTGATGAAAATCATAAACCCACAAATCCAAGAAATTCAATGAACCATAAACATAAGAATCATGAAGAAAACTAAATCAAAGGCACATCATAATCAAAATGCTTAACACCATTGATAAAGAGAAAATCTTAAAAAGCAGCCAGAGAAAAAAGGTACGTTACATATGGGGAAGCAAAGATAAGAATGACATGAGACGTCACACTGGGAACAAAGTGACCCCAAAGACAATGAAGCAAATATATTTAGAGAACTGAAAACAAAAAGCTATCAACACAGGCTTGTATATTCACCAAAGATATATTTCACAAAAAGGTGAAATAAAGAGTTTTTCGGATATTTAAAAGCTGAGTGAATTCATCACTAGAGGACCTGATTCACAAAAAATGTTAAAGGAAGTCCTCCGGGCAGAAGTAATACCAGAATGAAATCTGTATCTACATAAAGGAAGAAAGAATACTAGAAATACTACATACGTAAATATAAAAGAGAGTTTTCCCCCTATTTAAAAAATCTCCTTAAGAGATCGTTGCCAAAACTTTGAAGTTCTTACCCCCTCCCAACACACACATGTAACTATGTAAGGTGATGGATGTGTTGACTAACCTTATTATGGTAATCACTTTGCAGTATAAAGCTGGGAGGTGGGAAGAAGTCATTGAGATGCATAGCCTTAGCTATTAAAAAAGTACAAATCAAAACTACATGAGATGGCATTTCAAACCCACTAGGATGGCTATAATCAAAAAGATGAGAAATAGCAAGTGCCAACGAGAATGTGGCAAAGTTGGAACACTCATACATTGCTGGTGGGGATGTAGAATGGTGCAGCCAGCCACTCTGGAAAACAGTCTGGCAGTTTCTCAAAAAGTTACATGTAGAGTTCCCATGTGACCCAGCATTTCCACTGCTCGGTACATACCCAAGAGAAATAAAAACATATGTCCATATAAAGACTTGAACATGAATGTTCATTCCAGCATTATTCATAAAAGTCAAAAAGTGGAAGCAGACAAAATGTCCATCAACTGAAGAACGGATAAATAAAATGTGGTGTATTCATACAATGGAATAGTATTCAGCAATTAAAAAGAAACAAAGTACTGATACATGCTATAAAACAGATGAACTCTGAAAACATTATGCTAAGTGAAAGAAGGCAATCACAAAAGGCCGTATATTCTATGATTCCATTTATATCAAATGTCCAGAATAGACAAATCTATAGAGACGAAAGTAAATTAGCAGTCACCTAGAACTTAGGAGGATGGAGGAAATGGGAGCGACTGTTAAAAGATATAAAGTTTCACTCTGGGGTGATGAAGATATTCTAAAATTGATTGTGGCGATTGTTGCACAACTCTGCGTATACTGAAAATGATGTAATTATATAGTTTAAATGGGTGAATTGTATAGTATGTGAATTATATCTTAATAAAGTTGTTAGAAAAGAGGCAGTTGACTGTTTATAACAAAAACAATTGCAATGTATTATAATTAGAGTTTATAATTTATAGGGTTTAAAATGTACAGCAACAATAACACAAAGGCCAGGAGGGGGAAATGGAAGAATACTGTAGTAAGGTACTCATAAGAAAACTGGCACGGTATTATCCATATTTGAAGGAAGTTAAAAATGCATATTATAAATCATAAATCAACAACTAAAATCAAATAGATAATAAACCAAAATATTTAATACACAATTATTCAAAAATATGGCAAAAAGAGGAAAGTGGGAATGAAAAGATACTACAAATAGGAAACAAATAGCAAGATGGTGGATTTAAACCCAACAATACCAACAATTACATCAAATGTAAATGTCCAGACACCCTAATTAAAAGGCATAAATTGTCAGGTTGGCTAAAAATGTAATACCTAACCATATGCTGCTTACAAAATACCTAGTTTAAATATAAAGACAATTCGGTTAAAAGTAAAGCAATCGGAAAAGATATACTGTTCCAACACTAACCAAAAGAAAACTGGAGTAACTATGTTAATATAAGACAAAGTAGATATGAGACCAAAGAATATTACTGGAAATAAAAAAACGGCCATTTCATAATGATAAGGAGTCAATTCATCAAGAGGACATATACTAAATATTTACGTACCTAATAACACAGCTTCAAAACACACAAAGTAAAATCTGTTAGAACTCCAAGAAGAGAGAAATCCGCAATTACAGTCAGAAGTTTCACACTCTAATTGGGAGAACAAATTGACAGAAAATCAGAAAGTATATAGAAGGCTTGAACAACACTATCAACTAATTTCACTGCTTGATTGACATTTATAGAACACTTGACCTACCAACAGCAGAATACACATTCTTTTTAAGTGCACATGGAATGTTTGCCAAGTTTTGGCCCTATATCGTGGGCCATAAACCAACTCAATAATTTTAAAAGGATTCAAATCATACGAAGTATGCTCTCTGACTCATGGAAATAACAAAATTAATAAATTAGAAATAACAAAAAGATATATGAAAAACCCCAAATATTTGGAAACTAAATAACGTATTTTTAAAACAACCCAATGGGTCAAAGAGAAAATCAAAATCAAAATTAAAAAGTATTCTGAACTTAATCAAAATGAAAACACAACAATCCAGGTCCAGATGGGTTTAATGACAAACTCTACCAAACATTTATGAAAGACACAGTACCAATTCTACACAAACTTTTAGAAAATCAGAAAGGAGGAATACTTCTAAACTCATCGTATGAGGCCAAAAATAACCGTGTTATCAAAACCAGAGGAAAGACATTACCAGAAAAGATAATATAGACTAATATTCCTCATGCACATAGACGCAAAAATTCTAAAACAAATTAGAAAATCAAATTCAACAATACGAAAAAGGATGGTTAAATGGGATTTATCCCAGGAAAGTAAGACTGCCTGAATATTTTAAAGTCAATCAGTATAATTTACCATATTAACAGACTGAAAAAGGAAAACTGTATGACCATCCAAATGGACACAGAAGAGGCATTTGGCAAATCCAACATTAATTTCTGACTTAAAAAAAACTCTCAGCCAATTAGGAATATAAAAGAACTTGCTCAATCTATCAAGGGCATCTATGGAAAACCTACATTCTTAGTGGTAAAATATTGAGGGCTTTCAGAATACGTGGTGGCAGAAGTTTCTGTTGCGGCCTGGGAACCTGAGCTCTTTTGGCTGCAGGGGAAGAAGTGTCCAGCAGATAAATAGCTAGAGATCCAAGTCAGCCCAGCAGGGGCAAATTCTGACTCCGACATTTTCCAGCTACGTGACCTTGGGGAAGTTATGTAACCTTTGGGGTTTGTTTCCTCACCTGTAAAACGGGGGTAAGAGTTAGCTCTGCTCTGCAGGGTACTTGGGAGAAATTAAGTGCTGCGATGTGTGTAATCACTCCATGCAGTAGCCAGAACATTCTACTACACTTGAGAAACAGTCATTCATGAAAAGCATGTTGGGCGACAGTGAGGGGCAGAGGCTGTGTCTGGGGGAGTTGAGGAAGGTTGGATGGGGGCTGGAGGTACCAGATTCGGAGGCCGCCAAGGCCAGTTTGCAGTGGTGGCTCCGACCCTGAACTGGGGTGTTTTTCTAAGTGTTTATTGAGCAGCTAACTCTGTACAAGTACACTCATTAATCCTCATTATACGCATGTGGAAACTGAAGCTCCAAGAGGTGAAATAATTTGCCAGCCACACCACTGAAGGGATGCAGGCAGTGTGGCAGGAAGAGAGGGGAGGTTCCGGTGCCAGCCCGCGGTGCGAGCACTGGAAGGGGGCCGGCTGCTGCGGGCCAGGGGCTATGTTAGGCCCCGGTGTGGGAAGTGAAGCGGGGACGAGGCTGACGACCGGGTGGTGGAGGGTGGCAGTGAATGAAGGGGTCAGGCCTGGATACGTGGACCCACCGGTGTCCCCAGAGCCCTCTAAGGCAGATCCGCTGAAGGCAGCTCCTTGGGGCCTGACTGGGCCCAGAATTTCCAGTGACTGGAGGGGGATGGGAATGGGGCCGGGGCGCCCAGGTTGGAAGCAAAGGTTCAGTCAGGAGGCTGATGGAATGCAGTTGAAATGGTATCAGAAACGCCCCCTGCCTGGCCTGGAGGCGGTCCTCTGTGACTCTACGTCCACACGCAGAACCGAACAAGGGGTCACCTGCAGGCCGCTCTGCCCGCCAGGTGCTGACACACAGCCACGTCGGCTGCTCTAAGGCCCAAGACCCAACCCCTGCCCCGGTGCCCTGTCCCTGCCCTGGGAGCCTCCCACCTCTGCACAGTCCGCCAGAGCAAGGGGCAACACTGACTTCCTGCTCTCCTCAGACGCCAGCGGGTCCCTCCCTGCAGGCTCTGTTCCTGCTGTCTGTCTGCCTGGATGCCCTCCCTTCTCTTTCCTCCGAGCTCCTCGCCGTCTCCTTCAGGGCTGATGTTACCCCTGGCCATTGTCTAGAATCGTGACCCTCCCCTCCCATACACACTGCTTTCTGGCCGCATTTTTCTCCAGATTACCAGAGACATACCAAATACCTACCTACCATCACAGTTGGCGCCGGCCTCCCCTACTGGAACGTCGAGGGCCTGAGGCTGGGCCTCTCATCGCTTCCGTTCCCTGTCGCATCTCCAGCACCTAGAACAGTGCCTGCACGAGCTAGATAGAGATTTGACGCATGAATGAATGGACAGCCCACTGAAATGTCAGGGCCACGTGACTCACCCCCAGAGAGCACAGCAGGGATGGACGGAGGCTCCCTGGGAGACGGGAAGGGGCGACAAGGCCCCTGTCCCCCAGGAGAGGTCCACAGTGGGGACAAGGAGACATAGGCTCAGTCGTCTCACACGGGCCCAGGAAACATGTTTGATGGCCACGTCCCTCACAGGGAAGGGGTGTAGCAAGTGCTAGGCCTCAGCTGTCAAAGGTCTGGCCAATTTAAAGGTTGTGGTAGTTTTGAAACTGGAAGCAAAAGCAATGTGACCTCCAATGAGGCCCCAATAAAAGCCTGAGTCCCGCTGGCACTGGGACAGCAGAGAGCGTCAGGAAGCATAATGTCTTATCTGTTCAATTGCTTTCTTTTTTGGGAGGCTGTTGGCTCACCCCGCTAGAACGGGGTGGCACTTCAGGACACGAAGCTTGGAGCTGGTGACAGGTTTCTTGGAACTGGCAGCAGGGAGATCTAAATTAAGACCTTTCTATCACACCAAATAAATAGTAGCTGAAATAGAGCGCTCAAGGAAGTAGGCAAAATGCCTTTATACATAACTTCTGAAAAGTGGAGAGAAAAAGTTACGAAAACAGAATGGTATTTATTCACTCGAATCCCAAGGTATTTGCTGAAAACAATGACACCTCTGTTTGACACAAAAATACATGTGAGAAAGAGCAAGGCCTTCTCTTTGAAGTGTCCTGCCACAGAGGCCCGGGCACTCAATACTAACTGCCCTGCTGTGCAGGCTCTTGTGGCACGCCGAGGGCTGGCCCAATTTCAAGGGGCGGGCAGATGCGTCAGTTGCCTCTGGCTTCGAGTTGTCCTCGTGGTTGTTTCTTGTTTGACCCTCCTGAAGCACACCTGCTCCGGATCTACCTGCAAGCTCTCGAGGCAGGGCGTCGCCAGAGGCGAGAAGGGGGCCTTCCTTGGTTTTCAGCAGCGGAGGGCCTGCAGCAGGGCCAGGCGAGATGGGGGAGCAAAGCTGCTGTGGGCGAGGCTGACGCGGTGACGGACTCTGGGCCTCTGACTCTGGTCCAGCACGTCCTGGGCACTGCAGTGAGCAGCGTCTTCTCCCCAGGATGGGGCCAGGGCGGGGGGCGGCAGGAAGCAGCCACGGCAGTAAGAGTGAAGGCCTCCACCAAACGGAGTCGTGGGGAGGGACTCATTCAGCCTGAATCGCCTCAGAGGGCTTACGTGTTAAAGTCCCCTAATCACCAGGTCAAGTGTGAAATGAGAAAGACACAAAGGGCAACTTCAGTGCCATCAGACGGGCTTTTTCTCGTACAGACAAGACTCCTGCTTTCACAAATTCTTTGCGGTGGGTGGGGCCCTTATATGTAGCATTTGCCAATTTCTGTGGTGTAAATACTCCCACCAGAGCTAATTTCAAGCCATCTATGTGACACCTATGTAATTTCTAAGGTATCTATGTGACACCATTGAACAGAGTTGGGAAGAGATGCATAGAATCCCATTACGTAGTATTTCCACCCTACAGACACTATATACATCAGTAACCAGCAAAAGCATGAATAATAAACTGTAGTAATTAGGAAGTAATTGCTTTTGTTTTCTATATAATTAATTTTAAGTTTACGTAATTCAACTCTTAAGAGTAGTTTAACAGCCAGTTCACAAAAGTCCTGAAAACCTAACAACTGGCTCTTGTTACTGGGGCCAGTTTGAGAAGACTCCAGCACCCCAGACCTCACCCACGCCAAGGATGCCAGCACCGGTTCTTGCAAAGGGGACGGTCCTCCATGCTAGCACCAGGCAACTGCAAGATGACTGGCACCACTTGCCTAGCAAGGTGTGGTCTGGCTTTCTTCCTCTCAACTCGGCAGCAATGACGAATTTGGCATCAGGCTCACTTCCTCACCACCCGACAGAGCAACTTCCCGAAGGCCCGCTGGCGGGCTGAGGTCCCTGCTGGGAGGCTGCAGGAGCCGGCAACCCAAGGAGGGGGCACCTGTTCCACGGTGGGGCGTTCAGGTCACTCCAGGCCTCTGGTGGGAATGTAATCTAACAGCTGTGAGGGCCATGCACACAGGAGCAGGACCAGCTTTCCCATGAGCTTCGCCAGGGACCACATACTCACTATGCCTCTGCGGCCCAGCGGTATCAGCTTTGTCTTGCTTTTTACACTTGCTGTTCAGTTTTACTGAAAACAACAACAGAAAAGTGCACGCATTTTTCACGTACAGCTCCATGAATTTTCTCAATGACTCCGGTCAGCACTGCTCAGCTGAAGATTGCAGACCATTTCCAATGCCCTTTCCCTGTCTGCAGCATCACCTCACAGCTAAGGATGCTGACCTCTCCTACCAGTTTCCAGTTCTCAAAACTCACATAAAGGGAATTCTATTTTGTTTCGTTACTTTGGCTCAGTACTGTTCGTGAGAATCATCTGTGTAGTTTTGTGTAGTAGTAGTTCCTCCATTTCATTGCCGAGTATTCCATCATGTGAATAGGCCATGATTTGTCCATTCTATGTTGAGGGACATCTGGATGGTTTCTAGTTTGAGGCTATTATGAATGAAGCGAGTATTAAAATACTTGTACTACGGCATGCATTTCTGTTAAGCGCGTGCCTTGGGGTGGGACTCTGTCATAGGGTACTACAGTATTAGCTGTCAGTCTTTTTTTATTTTAGTCATCCTGGTGGGCATCTATGTCACTGGTTTTAATTTGTATTTCTCCGATGATGGATACTGAACAAATTTGGCTATCAAAATGCCCATTTACCATCTGGGTATTTGTGAAGAGCCCATTCAAATCTCTAGCTCATTTCTGAATATATCACCTCTTTCTTAACATCATTTTCTTTTCTCCTTCTTAACATTTTTAAATATATTCCGAAGCCTTTGTTGGAAGTATTAAAAATTTCCTCCACTTCATAGCTTGACTTGATAGAGTTCTTAATTGTAATGATACAATTTATCAGATTTTTATCTTCATGGCTAGTGCTTTTCATGTCCTAATAAATCTTTGCCAAGGCCAAGAAGACTGTTTTCTGCAGAAGCCTTATTATTTTACTTTTCTTATTTAGGACCACTGGAATCCACTGGAATCCATCCATTTGGAATTGATGTTTATATATGGTTTGAGGTCAAGCTTCATTTCTTCCCATATGTATGCCCAAAATTAGTGTTCTTAATGCGGCTAAAAACTTTTTTCTGATTATTGATGGTTGTCTCATTAGGATTTTGTTGTTTACTAATGCTGTTTAATTTCTGGATTTTGGCTGAATATCTTATCTTTTTTTCTTTCACCTTTAAAGGGTAAATAGGAAGAGACAATATAAACTGGAGGTGATGGTAATAACAGTTCTCCCCCCAAACCGGGGAGCTGGGACCACATGCCTCCTCCGCTGGGGTGAGCCTGCCCAGGCCTCTCCCATGCTCCAGTACAAACCCCCAGCCGAGCCAGGCATGGAACTCTGGTCCTAAAACCAAACTGAACGGAAAAGCTACCTCAAAACTGCTCATCCAGGTGATTTGGGAAAGCCACAGGTGAAATCCTTTGCTACAGAATCATGATGTCACCAAAGTCAACTCAGGGAGATTTCAGGAACAAAGCTGTTATTTTTTTTTCAAAACGACTTTGAGGTGATTTGATCTCCTTGCTCTTTTCTCTACTTGACTACGTTCCACAGTCTAGGCTACACTGAGGAAATCTCCTAATCGAACAAAGCTTTTCTTACACAGGACCACCAAGCTCTCTCCCTGTGCAATTTCCAGGCCCTGACCTTAGTAACAATCACTGGCTCCCCTTTATCGCAGGTTTATGTGCTAGGCACTAAGCTAAGCACTTTACAGGGATTTTATTATTAATCTATACACCTTCCTTGAGACTTTTTTTTTTTTTAAACATTTTTGAGGTTTTTTTTTTTTAAGAAATTCACGTTCTTTTATTTATTTATTTATTTATTTATGACTGTGTTGAGTCTTCGTTTCTGTGTGAGGGCTTTCTCTAATTGTGGCAAGCGGGGGCCACTCTTCATCGCAGTGCGCGGGCCTCTCACCATCGCAGCCTCTCTTGCTGCGGAGCACAGGCTCCAGACGCGCAGGCTCAGCAATTGTGGCTCACGGGCCCAGTTGCTCCGTGGCATGTGGGATTCTCCCAGACCAGGGCTCGAACCCGTGTCCCCTGCATTGGCAGGCAGATTCTCAACCACTGCGCCACCAGGGAAGCCCCCCCTTGATACTTCTTTAAAGCCCTTCTCAGCACCTGAAATTACATTCTAAATTTGTTTACTGTCTGTAACTGGAAGACAAATTTCACAGTCCTTGTCTCTCCTTCACTGCCCTATCAGGATGTCGAGCCCAGGGCCTAGCGCACAGGAGATGCTCAGTACACATTTGTTTTCATTGCTGTCCAGGGTTGCCCACCCTTCTCAGCAAAGCACTGAAGGTATATGGCTACTTGAAGGTGGACGTGTCCTCTAAGTAGATCACGTCAGGGTGAAGAGGAGAAAAAGGGATTAGATACAACCGATGATCCATTCTTCTTAGTTATTTTTTTAATAAAGTTTGATGATTAACGTTTATTAATCAAGTTTGATGAAAGTTAAAACACCTGAAATGTATTTCCTATTTCTTCACGAAGGGTCATACTGGAGATGGTTTTGGTCCTCATTCAGACAAGCCTTCCCATCTACGTCACTGTCTTCCCTTTTTATCAGCCTCATCAGCAAGTACCTCATATGTTGATGAAAGAAATTTCCACCTTGCTATTGTCTCTTTTACCTGTTTCCTTTAATCCATTTCTCCAGAGAGCGACATCTGATTGAAAAACTACCTAAAATAATTTTGTTGCTTCAGTTTTGTGGTGTGATCACTTTTCCCACCTGTTTCCACTCTACAGTCTTTGAAATTACCTTAAAAATGTAGTAACATTTTGCAATGCTGGGTACCACTTCAATTTTATATTGGATTATGTATTATTTATAGCATAGATTAAACTTTTCAGCAGGGAAAATAATCCAAACTCTTAGGAACAGTCACTGTTTTAAGTTATACACTACTTTCAATTAAACGCTATCGGAGTAAAGACACAGACTGATAATATTGGCTTTTTTCAGTCATCTCTTAGTGGTCAGCACACCAGAAGGTCCTCTAAAAGGGAAGCCCTTCTCATGAATCCACAAGGACCAAAAGGTCCTTGAAATCTGGCCCCATCTAAAACATCCATAAGCATATTTGGTCCACGCCAAATGGTTTCGGACAGGACCAAATATCAAGGACCTTTTGGTGTGGACCAAATGTCTCCTAACCATCCACAAGTACCTCAAAAGAGTCAATACTGAGAAATGCAATTTGATTAACTTTAACATTTTCACATGTATTCACGTGAAAAACCTCTTGTTCTAGCCTAAACAGTAAACTCTACCATCTCTGTATAATCTTTGCATTCACAAATTTCAACAGCCAGTCTTGTGAACTCGAGTTTAGCAACCTCTGTTTAGGCACAGAGGACGTGTTCGATCCGGGCTCTAAAACGTCCCAAGACCTCTTGGTTAGACTCCTCAGACGTACCACGGCTCTTCTTTCCAAATGAAGTCCCCTTTTAAAATGTCAGCGTAATGTATGTCTTGAATTTTCAAGTAGAATACTTTAAATTATTTGACAAAGAACAGATAACATGACAGTAAACTGATGTTATTTTAGAATGCTTTTTATTTCGACACTTACAGGATGTGTGTAAGGCATGTTCACAAGTATTTGTTTGAAGTTATGTACAAAACACGTTCTCTCTCTCTCCAGCTGCTCTTCTTTCCCTTTGTACCTGCTGCTACAAACTGGGCCCTGTGTATCTCCATATCTACAAGTCCTCAGTTATTTTGAACATGCAGACAATGTTTTAGGGACCTGCTTCAAAATATGGAGGAAGCTTCTATGCACTAAGTCACTAAGACATCAAAACTCACAGGGAACCAAGGCAGAGGGAAGCAACCAAATCAGCTCATGAACTTGGGGCTGTGAGCTTCTAGGGGGTAACAAAGAACACACGGAAAAACATTTTTTGACCCTTCCTGTTTGAGAGAAATGGAATGTGTCCACAATTCATGTTTCTGTATTTACTACTACTGCCTATGAAGTCACTAAAGAGAACTAATTTTTTAACAGTTTCTAATGCAGTTACAGCTTTGTTCTCAGGCCACAGTACAAGAGTGCATGCATTACTCTACACAAATGTCAAACACCGAACAATTGTAACAGGGACACCTCAGGACTGTCTAATTACACAAGTGTCTCTTTTTGGTGGTAGGATAAGGAAAGTGCCCACTGTGTGCTAGACAGAGACACCCGAACACTTGTTGTCTAACTCATAAAGAGGGACAACATCACTAATGAGAACAGCGAAGTATTCAGAATAAGTTCCCAATGTGGGGCTGGGATAATGAATATGGAGCCTCAATTTTAGGGGTTAAAAAAGTCTTGGCTGATGTTAATAAGTTTTTTGTGTGATTTTCAAAAATCATTATGTCTTTAAAAGATGAAAAACAAGCACTTATAAATCTACTGGGGAGAAATAAAATAATGAAATGAAAAATCAAAATCACATGAAGAGGAGATCTGAATCTTTTGGTCTGAATCAGCCAATATTTTAACATTAACTACAACCTATTCAAATGTGGTTTGCTTAAGCCCATTTTTTAAAATGCAGAATCTTTAAGGAAAAATGTAGGCATCTGTTTAGGAATACTGATCTCAAAAAACTTTAACGTGGGGCACCTTAAAAGGTCAAGGATACTTATAATTTAAGTCCTGCTTTGAGGCACTCACCATATTTTCCTTCCATCGCAGAGAGCACCTCTGCAGCAGCCCCAGCAATATAAGGATGTGGTTACACATAACTTTATCAGCCACCATTTGGCGATTATTAAGTGGCTAATCAGAGTTGGGAAATTACTTACTGTCAACTATATTAAAGATTTCCATTTATTAGCACTGTGACACACGGTGCAAAGAATCTTCACATGTTGCTTTTTATATCAAAGGTAGTATATCGTTATTCTTCCAACTCAACAAACAGTATACTCTTTAGTGAATTGTAACTACCTAGAATAGTGGGTGGGCCTCTTCCGGAAGGGCAGGCTACTCTTCTGACAGGAGATCACGAGCCAGGCAGGCTGGGCAAGTGCTCTGCTCTTTAAGCCACTGCTTGAAGCACTGAAATGAGAAAAGACAATTAGCCAGTGCCTCTAGGAGCACATGGAACCTCAGCCCTCCCGGACCACTCACCTCAGCAGACACGGCTAACTTCACTGTGACACCTGGTAGGGCCTGGAGCCACCCAACACCCAGGGACACCAGAGCCTGCTCAGGGTAGGAGTCTGGACCAAGCTCCAGGAACAGAGAAACCCACCTCAGAATGTGACCTGAACACTCAGGGCCTGACCTTGGGGCATGGCCTTGCCCTCCCATCCCCCCACACCCTGCTCCAGTCTCGTGCTTCAGCCGCCCTGACTTCTAGAGGCTGGCCCTTGGACTCAGCCTGTCTGTCTGGTCTTGTTCCTTGCCCATCCTACCAGCCTGCACGCCACACAGCCTCACCGGAGCCTGTTTACCCAGCGTGCTCCCGGCTGGCCTGCTGCTGCTACAGAGCCGAGTGTGTGTGTAAGTTCGAGAGCCCAGGCAGGATACCCCTTCCCGGGAAGGGGGAAGAAGGCAGGCCACGCGGGAGACAGCAAGCTGTCTGGACTCCTTCTAGTGAGCATACTGTGTGCATCCCTTTTCTCAGGGATTCCTACACTGACAGGGCAGAGACCTGATCTGCTCTAACCCAGCAGCAGGGGTGCAGGACAAATGCTCACAGCACCCAAAACACCACAACAGTTACCACAGATCTTGGAAGGGCACAGGCCACAACGTCCCAGGATCAGGCACAGTGGACCCCGTTAGGCTTAGTTTCTCTCCTCTAAAATGTTAAACTGACTTCACATACTGCACTGAACTGACAAACTGCTGCACTGTGTGCCTGTCTGACCAGGCATATAAGAAACTGATGCGTAGAGAAAACTGACTTCTAAGGAACTAGTGTTGCTTTGACTTTCAGCGACTGATGGAGCCAACTGCTCTTTCTCACTCATGACACAGAGGAGAGGACAGTGTGCACAGCGCACGCTGCGGGGCCCAGGAGTCCGCGCCCCTTCCTGCAGCGTCGCTCTCTGGGCGGGAGACAATCATCACAGACATGAGGAGCTTTAGAAGGTGCTCTGAAAATGCAAGTACTGAAGCCTAGAAAACAAAGTCCCTTTTTATTTTCAAAATACTCCATAGTCAAAAGGCATGACATGAGGATGGCTAAGGAGAATTCTTACCCCTTTGTGAAACTTGTGCCCACATTTCAGCACACGTACATTTTTGGATTTGAATACTTCTAGGCATATTTCACAGGAATTTGCACTGGACACCTGTGGAAACAAATGCATCTCCATAGTAAAGAATAACTAAATGTCTTCTTACTACATGAGCTCTTCTTACAAGTGGCCTTCCAGAACTTTCACAGCTAAGGTGGCAGATTATTCTCAATTATAGTTAAGGAGACTGAGGGAACAACTTATTTTTTAATAACATTTCTTAGGAAAAAATAAAGTTTTAATTTTCTCAGAGAAAAAACTGTTTTATGTGGTTAACTCATTCCCAGCTAAAATACTACAAATATCTACTTACCCCAACCCATACCTAAAGTATGGTACTAGCTGAATATTACAAATTAATTGTTCATCTAATTATCTAACAGTTGGAGACAGTAATAAATTATGACATCTCTACACTATGGATTATCACGGGGCTGATTAAAATCATGACGGAATTCCATAATCCTTGACGTGGAAAGTTAGTCACAAAAACTCTCTGAATAAAAGTAGGCTACAGAACAGTATGTATCGTATGAATATATAATTCAATTTTTTAAAAATAAAGAGAATGTGTATATATAGAGATGCCTAGAAAAGAGTCTGGAAAGATATAAAATGTTAACAGTGGTTACTGGCTACTTTTGGTTGAGAGATTTAACTTTTTTCTTTGCTACTTTTCTAAAGTTTCCATGAATGTGGATTACTTGTATAAATCAAAACAAAACGAACTGATGGCTCATTCAGCAAACATCCATGGTCAGGGATTGTGCGGGGCACAGCGACGCAGAGATGAATGGGAGGGCTTGCGGCCCTAGCCGCTCACAGTCTGGTGAGCACAGACAGCGTGTTCTGTGTGAAAGCAGAGTGCCACCCTAGAACACCAGGCATGAAGCTCTCCCTACAGCTCACAGCACTCACCCCACACCGCATCATTAACTTCGACTCTCACTCCCCCTCTTAACTCTGAGCGCCCTGAAGGCAGGAAATGGCCTTGCTTACCTGTGCTCTTAGCAGCTGGCAAGGAACCTGGCCCCAAACTGAGACTCCATAAACTGTCAAGAAAGTGAATGAATGCAGCCCTGGCAGTGGGTTAAGGTCAGGGGGTACAGCTGGGGGCAGTGCCTGAAGGCTATGAAACCCTGAGCTGCTGCACGGGGTTTTCTGTCTTTCCCATGGCACTGTCGCCGCTGCAGCAATGGGACAGATGTGCTCTCACTCCTCTCTGCGGCCCCCCAGGGAAGGGTCTGGGAGGAAATGGAGGCGTCAACCCTGGGGAAAGGGCAGGTTAAGGCCTCTGCAAAGTTCAGAAAAATCCACGGTTAACTTGACTATTTCCTAGTATGGAAAAGTGGGCACACAATATATTTCTAATTGAAAAAAAAAACCACAAATATATGTACAGTTGACTAAATTCACATATACACACAGATACAAAAGAGTTTAGAAAAATATATACTGATGTGACAGTACTGGTTACCCTTAGAGGGTGGGTTTTGGGGTTCTTTATATGCTCTTTTTATTTGGATCTTCTATTATGAACCACAAAACTTTTGTAATTTAAAAATACAAAGCAGGGACTTCCCTGGTGGTGCAGTGGTTAAGTATCTGCCTGCCAATGCAGGAGGCATGGGTTCGAGCCCTGGTCCAGGAAGATCCCACATGCCGCGAAGCAACTAAGCCTGTGCACCACAACTACTGAGCCTGTGCTCTAGAGCCCGTGAGCCACAACTACTGAAGCCCACACGCTCTAGGGCCCGCGAGCCACAACTAATGAGCCCATGTGCCACAACTACTGAAGCCCATGTGCCTAGAGCCCGTGCTCCGCAACAAGAGAAGCCACCGCAATGAGAAGCCCGCCCACCGCAACAAAGAGTAGCCCCTGCTCACCGCAACTAGAGAAAGCCCGCACGCAGCAACGAAGGCCCAATACAGCCAAAAATAAAATTTTAAATTAATTAATTAATTAATTAATTTTTAAAAATACAAAGCAAATTACTTCAAATTTTTTAAAAACTACCTATGATTAGCAAATTAAGTCCCAGTTTCAATACATATTATTCTTATAAGTCAGCTTTTACACCTTTATTACTATCAACATCAACCATGAAGTAGAAAGCAATCTCTTTCCAAAAGGTGATTATGGTCTATCTTGGGATGGCCAACAAGCACACAGACGCACGCGTGCGCACACACACACACGCGCACAAAGGAGTTCACACGCACACTCACACATCAATGAGAATGCCAAGAAGTTGACCTGGTTGTTCGACCACAGAGCACGTGACCAGCAGGAACACCCCTGAGAGAGGGAGGGGCCTCCAGCCAGGCCCTGCAAGGAATGCTCTGCATGATCACAAGCTTTCCCTCTGGGGTGAGACCCTCTGGGACCTGAGTGTATGTGAGGCAGGAAGTCTCCAAAGGGTAGCGGAAAGTGAAAATGTATGGGAGGCATAAAAACGAGTTCACAAAAAAGATTCACTGCTTAGCTCAAGTCAGCAAACCAGCGCTCTTTGTGCAGTCTTGCACTGCTGACTCCACTATGCGGCCTGCAACTCTTCTGATTTCAATTTCACCTGAACTGTGATACTATAGTTGGACAAAAAGGGGAAATGTGCTCTACACCAGAATTCAATCTGGAGCCCACGGCTGTGAGCCGCCCAGGTGACCACCTCTCTTTCAACCACACGTTCAGTCCCTAATGCACAGTCCCCAGCATGAGCTGGTCAGTGTGTTGAGGACGCTGCGCTCCAATCGAAGGAAGGAACACTGGCAAGATGCGTGCATCACCTGTGCCTCGGATTCCTCATTCATAAAGACAGTTATAACGCCCTATCAACTGACACCACAGACAGAACAGTACTTTATAAAAAGTTCTGTGGGGCTTCCCTGGTGGCGCAGTGGTTGAGAATCTGCCTGCCAATGTAAAGGACATGGGTTCGAGCCCTGGTCTGGGAAGATCCCACATGCCGCGGAGCAACTAGGCCCGTGAGCCACAATTACTGAGCCTGTGCGTGTGAAGCCCGTGCTCCGCAACAAGAGAGGCCGCGATAATGAGAGGCCCGCGCACCGCAATGAAGAGTGGCCTCCACTTGCCGCAACTAGAGAAAGCCCTCGCACAGAAACGAAGACTCAACACAGCCATAAATAAATAAATAATTTAATAATAAAAAAAAAATTCTGTGTAACTGTAACATTCTCATTGTCTGAAAGGACAACAAACAATCTAAATCAGTGTATCAAACTAAAGGCAAGTTAATTTAATGGGCTCATTCCTGTGTGCCCCCTGCGCTCCTTGAGGGGAGAGAGAAGGGAAGCAACCAGACTTTCCCAAGCACAGCGCTTGACTCTGCC
The DNA here is from genome assembly GCF_028023285.1 of Balaenoptera ricei. Taxonomy (NCBI): domain Eukaryota; kingdom Metazoa; phylum Chordata; class Mammalia; order Artiodactyla; family Balaenopteridae; genus Balaenoptera; species Balaenoptera ricei. The sequence continues at coordinate 153,494,492 of NC_082642.1, read as the reverse complement.
TATTCTACGGCAGCACTTCATCCCCACAACGACCCAAACAAGCAGATATGATTCGAGCTCACAGTGTTATTAAGTGATGGAACCAAGTCTGTGTTATTCCAAAGCCCATGGTCACACGTAGAAGAAAATTATCCCAAAATCAATTTTTCCAACTATTCACACTTGATATAAAAAGTGAATTTATATGACCATTCACAGGCCCAGTTCCCACAATGTGGTCACAGCTCTTCTTGTCACTACACGCAGGGGCCCCGAGCTACCCGTAAAAATGGAGAGACAACCTCGCCATTCACTGGCTCTCCTAATGAAACACTCAAGTACGTCTAAACTTGGTTTCCAATTTCAAGATCAAATAAATTCAATCTAGAAAAATGGGGCTAAATCATGGATTAGTAGTTCTGTTTCCTTCTTGTTCTTCATCAGAAGAATAGCACTGACTCTACGGTCACACATGCAACACTCACAGGGACGTCGTCTGTCCTCTGCCCCTTGCTTCTGGGTGATGATCCAACAACCACGGAGGGCGGGCCCTGGGTGGCCCTGGTCACAGAAGCAGCAGAGCTGGGCTCAGATGGCCTCCTGTCCTTTCCTGGATTTGGCTGCAGCAAGAACATGGAGCAGGGAAGCAAGTTCAGTTACCCAAAAACTTGACCCTCTTCTGTCTACTAAATTGTTCTCCATTTTGGGGTTGGAAGCATTTTTTCCCACAATTCTCTTATTTTATAAATAAATAAGAATAAAGTGGAACATTTTATTGAATCTAAATGAAATACTGACCTTTTTCTTTTTCTCTTCATCTAGAATGTGTTCTGTCACTATTTGGACAATTTCGTCAATACTCAATCCTGAGAGCGAGTTCTTGTTTTTGTTTCTCACTTTTTTAATAAAACCAGCAAGCTCGGTGCTGAAAGGGAAAGTGGGGATAATGTCAAGAGAAAGTTAAAGTTTTCTGCTGCAAAGAAATATTATGGGCCAATATTAACCCAACAGCAAAAAGAAACAAAATTAAATACACACAAATAATTCATTTGTAAACAACAGTAACTACAGAGAGCAGCAAAATCACTCTTTCAAAGCACTATGAAAATTCCAATATTATTTCTAAATATTTGTTCTAATAGACTTTCAAAGTAACGGTGTATCTGATAGATCCATTTGAGATCTCCATCTCTACTTAGAAACCTGACTTCTTACAGCCTGGATATCCTGTAGCTTTAAGCAAAATCAATGAATGATCAGACGCCACTGGATCTGACTTGAAATCAATAAAATCTCTTTCTATCTAAGAACAAACTAGTTTTGTTGACTTCTTCCCTTTAAAAATCTAACCAACAACAAAGTTTTCAAAGCCTGAGTTTTTCATAGGTAGCAGTGGATGTGATTTATATCGTTGATCAATAGGAACTTGGTATCTGTAGCACTAATACCTCATATGCTTTAACATGCAGAAAATTAGGATGCATATCTATTTGGTGGTTTATATTCTGCCAGATTTAGTCAGGATTGCAAACAATTTTATTTGTAATGTACTTTTGGTAATTACAACTTGACTATTTTTACTGATTTGCATGGTAACTGCTATTGAGAGAACTTACAATGTTTATCAAACCTAGGCAGGGCTAAACATGCCCATGTGCAGACAAGATATACTTATTTCCAAATGGGCAGGGCTTCACTGACAAATGCAAAACATCAAGTTTGGCCGTTAACTACTGTGTTTCAAAAGTATAATCTCAAAGACTGTGACTAATATTGTGTCAAAGACAGAAATAACATGGAAGGTGCAGAGGGTCATTCCTGGATGTGGATTCCTCTCTTCTGAGCTGTATCCCAGAGACATTCCCTCCACTTCACCTTCTCTCCAGGCTGAGACCAGGAGTACCTCTGTCCCCTTGCACCAATCTGGAGTGAGGTCAGAGGCTGATGCAGAAGCACTGCTGAAGTGCCTGAATGACAACTCTGGCTGACTTAGTTAAAAGCAACTCTACCCATTTGCAGCAACATGGATGGACCTAGAGACTGTCATACTGAGTGAAGTAAGTCAGACAGAGAAAGACAAATATATGATATTACTTATATGTGGAATCTAAAAAAATGGTACAAATGAACTTATTTACCAAACAGAAATAGTCACAGACATAAAAAACAAATCTATGGTTTCTGGGGGGGAGGGGATGAATGGGGAGACTGGGAGTGACATATACACACTACTATATATAAAATAGGCAACTAATAAGGACCTACTGTATAGCACAGGGAACTCTACTCAATGCTCTGTAATTACCTACATGAGAAAAGAATCTAAAAAAGAGTGGATATACGTAAATGTACAACTGATTCACTTTGCTGTACAGCAGAAACTAATATGCCACTGTAAATCAACTATACTCCCCCGACCCAACCCCGCCAAAAAAGCAGCTCTCCTCACCCTCATAAGGATCCCTTTGTAACATGCTCACACACCTGACTCACTAGCAGATTACATCTAGCCTTGTCAGCCTCACAGCTCTAACAAATCAGAGGTGCTGTCCAACGAGGTGTAAGTTGCTGTTGCCTTCTTTGCTATATGTGGGATTTTTTTCCCTGAAATAAGGTCAAACTAATGTTTTGCAGTTCATTTAGTGATTCCCTAACTAGTGCTGGAGAGTTAGTGAGTTCACCAAAATCTTAGCAAACTGCCATGGGTTCTGATGAGTGTTGATTAACCAGTGTTCAATGTTTTCAATCTACTGGTTTGAAACTGCTCACTTCTATGTCTACAAAAGGAAAAAGTGCAGCACTTGTCTGAGTAAAACAATTATGCAGTCCTTTCCACTTCAGCCCCTAATTGGCTGTAACGTTATCTAATCAGGAAACCTCAGTTCAATAAAGCACTTAACAGAGTTGCAGACATTTTAGATTCGTACCTGCTGTGACACGGGAACACCACTGACAGGTGCTCAATAATACTATTGAACGGCTTCTTTGGAGACTGGCTTGAACGGGTGGCACGTCCTGGAGCAACAGGTGACTTCCGATCAGCCACCGGGCTTGGCTCTGACCGCGCTGCCTGGCCGGGGCTCTCACACTCTGGCCGCCGGCCGGCTTCCGGCTCACAGGAGGGCGACTCCACTGGGCCATCAGTAGCAGAGACCAGACTTGATTCCTCGGAAACTGCTGTTCGGTCTCCAGTCCTGTGACTCGTAGAAGTGGAGGGGCCTTGATCCTCATGGTCTGAAGACTCGGCAAGTAACTTAGGCTGAATCTACAAGGAACACAGCACAGTGGCTGGATCACTAAGCGTTACATCCGTGAACAAAGACTAACGATTAAGCACAACTATAATGAAGCCTGGCTGCTCAAGTGCACAGGATCTGAATTACGACAAATTAAACGTCTTGTCCTTAAAACCTGCTGGCCACCTTCTCTTTCTCAGAACGCGCTCTTCATGGCTCCACACCGCTGGCTTCCGTCCCACCCGCCGGGCCCCTGCCCAGCTCTCCCCGCAGCCCCGCCGCCGTCCACGCCTGAAGTGCGGCTGCCCCTCATGTTGTCAGAGGTGCGATCTCCACCCCAGCCGTGCTACGCCCTCTCGTGCCTCGCTGACTGTGTGCTCACTGAGGATAACGCCCACTTTTTTTTTTTTTGGCCGCGCAGTGCCGCATGTAGCATCTCAGTTCCCCGACCAGGGATCGAACCCATGCCCCCTGCGGTGGAAGCGCAGAGTCCTAATCACTGGACCACCGGGGAAATCCACAATGCCCACTTTCAAAACGATTCCAGTCTAGAATATCTTCCTGAGATCCAAATCTGCACATCCAAACTTCCTAATGGTCAGATCCACGTGGGTGACTGATTCCAGGGCCACTCACGCCCTACGTCTTCAAACCCCGCCTCAGGGCAGTCCCCTCACCCTGCCCTTCCTCCGGTGCCACCTCACTGACAGAAACCCAGAGTCATCCTCGACTCCCCAACATACTCACACGGAGCCCCAATCTCACAAGCAGCACCATTCTTTCAACTGACCTCCTGCACACCCCTCAAATGTGTTCTCTTCCCTCCAGCCCCACTGCCTCCCTGAGCCAGGACACGGCTGGGGACACTGAGCTGTAACTGGCTGGCTGGAAATCGCTCACTCAGCTCCCTCTCCCACCACATCTCCACACTGCAGTCAAGCTGATCGTCAAGCACAATGCTGACGTCGTTCCCTAACTTGAACCTTATACTGGCTTCTTAGTGACCTGAGGAAAAGTCCACACTGCTGAACACACCTTACACCTTAATAAGGCTCCCTTTGTTCCGGCCCGTGGGTACGATATTATAATCTTTCTCCCTATCGTCCCCTTTGTCATCGTGGACTTCTTTTATAGCTATGAAAGGAGGGTATTCTCTTTTTTTCTAGCCTCCAAATATGCTGCTTCTTCCACTTGGAACACTCTGACCCTGCAAACATCACACCACACACCCCTCCTCAAACACACACCCCCTTACTCCTTTTGCCTGGTTAATTCCTATTCCAGATCTCTGACTCACTGAGACTTCCAACAGCGGAGCTTCTGCCGAGGCCTAGGCCTCTGGGTTAGATTAGTTCCTCCTAATTTATGCTGCTATAGCATTCTATGTTCCTGTGAAAAATCTTGGCACATTTTGCTTATAATTATAGGTTTAAAGTCTCTCTTTCTTAAACCCATATGCACTTTGAGGGCACAGACCACATCTAATCTTGATCACCACTAAATACCCAATGAATGAACAGCAGGGAAATGACACACAAAGTAAATCATTTTTAGGGGTACTTATTACTCAAGCTCCTGGCACACTGAGAGTTCCCAAGGTTTTGAATTTTAAAATTACATAAGCTAGAGTTAAAAATTAATAGTAAAATATTCTATTGATATCTAATGCTTTTCCCCCTTCCATATCTGCTATAAGAACTTGGAAACACTATAAATAAGTGATCTTTAATTCTAAATAAAACTCTGTTTCTTACTCAGTTCAATGGAGAGAAAAAACTTTTTCTATGGAGAGAAAAAAACTGGCGCTCAATAGAAAATTTAATCAGTCCAAGGTGGCTAACCTTTTTAACGTTTTAAACCATTTTTTTTTTTGCAGATGAATCCACAGTAAGTATGAATGCTTAGTGTGCAAGGTATTGGGGAGAAAAAGATGCTCAAGATGAGGCTTCTGACTGCAGCTCCAGAGCCTACAATCTAAGACGCTGAATGCACTGACCGAAGGGTCACAGGGTGAGGGGCAAATAAGTGCAGCCCTCACAGGGCTTAACCTAGCACTTAATGAAAACATTAAGGCAACTGTTAATCCATCTCATGCCCACTCCCAAAACAATAACAACAAACTACTTTTGGCCAGTTAAGAAAGAAATTGTGCTTCACTCCTTTTCTGTTCTCTTTCCTTCAAAAAAAAAAAAAGATGTAATAGACTTACTGTGTTACAGGTAGGAAACGAAAGCTCAGAAATCTGCACTTTAGAAAGTTCACTGAGCCGAAAACCATTTTTAATTGCTTGAATTTGTTCTTCAAACTGAGACTGTAGGTAGAAGGAAAAATGTTAAGTTTTTCTAACAAATTCCAAGAGAAAACCACAACTGTCAAATAATATTTTTTTCCCCCTTACTATACATACATAACAAATGCTCAACCGTTTTCCAAGAAATATAACTGAGTTGCAAGGAAAGAGGTTCAAAATAAGTCCTTATTAATCGGAATGCTCTACAGCCTTATAAAACATAACTTTTCTAATCTTAACAATCAAGGGCTGAGTTTAAAGAGAGTTAAGAAGATAGCATTTCTTTCATGAAAAATTCTTAATTACAACAAAAAATAAATATTGTCTTGAACAGCTCAAAAAAGAAATAGTTTCAATATGACATGACCTCCTTAGAATTATAACCATCAGATAGATTTTGACAGAATTATAAAATACTTTATAACTTACCTTTGCTTTCTCAATTTCTTCTCTAACATTAGAAAGAAATGATTCCCATGAATGTATGTCATATTCCATGACAGGATATGCTGCAGAATCACTGAGAAAGTAGAAAAATTTATAAAACTGCTAATGTCCACTTAAAAATTTTTTTAAATTGAAAGTACTAAAGTACAAATGAAAATAAACATTTACACACGAGAGAAACATGATCACACACAAAAAAACAACTATTTTTAAAGAACTGTATATCTTACAAAGTCACTACACTTTAGGAAACTTTAACTGTTGATCTAATCCAGATCCCAAAACTGGTAGGCAGAGAGCAAATATTCTCCTGAATTTTAATTTCAGTCCCCAAATTTGAAGATCAGACACTCTTCAGCTGACATCTTCATATTTAACATCAAAGGCTATCTTTGTATTGAAAAACAAACCAAAAAAAAGGCCGCCTGGAAACATCCCAATAAAACCCTCATCCCCACCTTACTGTAAAACACAGTGGTGGGTGTCTAACAGGCTGTGAAACTTCTCAGCGCCTCATGAATCTGCTCCACTGAAAGTGACAGACAAGCTTTCTACTCCTAATTGAGAAGATCAGGAACACTACCAATCCGCGATGGTGTCAGTTCTCAGTATACATCATAAAGGAAAACCACAACATTGCTTTTATGGCTTTCCTCTTTTGCTATCCTATGGTGGAATGAGCAGAATTAGCACAGACTCCCTAAGAAAAATCGCCGTGTACTGTGAGGCTTAATAAGGAGTCAATACCATTAGATAAAATGAGGCCTGAGATGTCTGTTTCCCAGATGCACCACAACGCGTAGCCTACAGTTGTGCTGCATACTGGCAACTGAACACCACGTGGTCTCAACCTCAGCTGTACTAGTCCTGTAATCTGAATCAGCATATCAATTTACCTTTAATCAGAAAGGTTTTCTCACGTGAAAAAAACTTAATCTTGAAAAATGAAGAAATAAAGAACTATACAATAAAACTGTTTTTCCATAACCCACAGAATCTCTGGTTCAACACTGAGGGTTTGAAATTTAAATCAAAAAGCACTAGGAATTAAGAAGTCAAAATCCGTGTGTGGTCCCATTTGTTTATTTTTGTTTTTATTTCCATTTCTCTAGGACGTGTGTCAAAAAGCATCTTGCTGTGATTTATGTTACAGAGTGTTCTGCCTACGTTTTCCTCTAAGAGTTTTATAGTGTCTGGCCTTACATTTAGGTCTTTAATCCACTTTGAATTTATTTTTGTGTATGGTGTTAGGAAGTGTTTTGCAGAGCAAAGGAAACCATAAACAAGATGAAAAGACAACACTCAGAATGGGAGAAAATATTAGCAAAGGAAGCAATGACAAAGGATTAATCTGCAAAATATACAAGCAGCTCATGCAGCTCAATATCAGAAAAACAAACAACCCGGGCTTTCCCTGGTGGTGCAGTGGTTAAGAATCTGCCGGCCAATACAGGGGACACAGGTTCGACCCCTGGTCCGGGAAGATCCCACATGCCACAGAGCAACAAAGCCCACGCGCCACAACTACTGAGCCTGCGCTCTAGAGCCCACGAGCCACAACTACTGAGCCCGCGTGCCACAATGCCCACGTGCCTAGAGCCTGTGCTCCACAACAAAAGAAGCCATGACAATGAGAAGCCTGCGCACCACAATGAAGAGTAGCCCCCGCTAGCCACAAACAGAGAAAGCCCGCACGTAGCTACGAAAACCTAACACAGCCAAAAATAAAAACAAACAAATAAATTTATAAAAACAAAACAAAACAAAAAACAAACCCAATCCAAAAGTGGGCGGAAGACCTAAACAGACATTTCTCCAAAGAAGATACACAAATTGCCAACAAACACATGAAAGGACACTCAACATCACTAATCATTAGAGAAATGCAAAACAAAACTTTAGTGAGGTATCACCTCACACTGGTCAGAATGGCCATCATCAAAAAATCTACAAACAATAAATGCTGGAGAGGGTGTGGAGAAAAGGGAACTCTCTTGCACTGTTGGTGGGAATGTAAACTGATACAGCTACTATGGAGAACAGTATGGAGGTTCCTTAAAAAACTAAAAATAGAACTACCATATGACCCAGCAATCCCATTACTGGGCATATACCCTGAGAAAACCATAATTCAAAAAGACACATGCGGGCTTCCCTGGTGGCACAGTGGTTGAGAATCTGCCTGCCAATGCAGGGGACACAGGTTCGAGCCCTGGTCTGGGAAGATCCCACATGCCGCGGAGCGACTAAGCCCGTGAGCCACAATTGCTGAGCCTGCGCGTCTGGAGCCTGTGCTCCGCAACGGGAGAGGCCACAATAGTGAGAGGCCCACGCACCGCGATGAAGAGTGGTCCCCACTTGCCGCAACTAGAGAAAGCCCTCACACAGAAACGAAGACCCAACACAGCCATAAATAAATAAATTAATTAATTAATTAATTAAAAAAAAAAAAAAAAAAAAAAAGACACATGCACCCCAATGTTCATCGCAGCACTATTTACAGTGGCCAGGACATGGAAGCAACCTAAGTGTCCACTGACAGATGAATGGATAAAGAAGATGTAGCACATATATACAATGGAATATTACTCAGCCATAAAAAGAAACGAAATTGAGTTATTTGTAGTGAGGTGGATGGACCTAGAGTCTGTCATACAGAATGAAGTAAGTCAGAAAGAGAAAAACAAATACCGTATGCTAACACATATATACGGAATCTAAAAAAAATGGTTCTATTGAACCTAGGGGCAGGACAGGAATAAAGATGTAGACGTAGAGAATGGACTTGAGGACATGGGGAGGGGGAGGGTAAGCTGGGACGAAGTGAGAGAATGGCATGGACATATATACACTACCAAATGTAAAACAGATAGCTAGTGGGAAGCAGCTGCATAGCACAGGGAGATCAGCTTGGTGCTTTGTGACCACCTAGAGGGGTGGAAAAGGGAGGGTGGGAGGGAGATGCAAGAGGGAGGGGATATTGGGATATATTTATATGTATAGCTGATTCACTCTGTTATACAGCAGAAACTAACACAACACTGTCAAACAATTATACTCCAATAAAGATGTTTAAAAAAAAAAAACCAAACCTCTGTGTGGAATATGATAAAAGGACCAGATGAAAAGTAATCCCATGTGCAAAAATCTATATAGAAAAGTGCTAAATGCTAGACTGAAGGAGACCCTCTAGGATTCCCAGGTAAACCTTATTCCAAAAACAAAGCAAAAGAAAGAAAAACAGGTAAAGATTACAGAGGGTTGAAAAAAAATGACCAGATGTAAATATCTTTTGAAGTGACATTCCCATCTCTCCCATTAAGACTGTTAAGTAACTATTCTTACGGAAGGCAATTGTTTAAAAAGCCTTAAAAATGTGATCTTCATTCCAGAAATTTATTTATTGCATGGAAATGACTAATAATTTAGCTATAAGGATAAAACTTTAGTTATAAGGATACTTGCTACAGTACAGCTTTTATTAACAAAATGTGCAAACAACCCAACTCTCCCACTACAGTGGTATTTAATAAATCATGACACGTTTGTACACTGGAATACTATTTAACCTTTTAAAATTAGGTTGGAGAAACACAATTATTGATATGAAAGGAAGCTTCCTGTACACTACTTAGTGAAAACTATATATAAATTTTTTTTTCAAATACTTAATGGATTTACTGCAAAATATTAGCTAGTTATAGCTCAATTTAGAATTAGGATAATTTTTATCATTTTTGTTTACATGTTTTGATTTTTCTATAATTGAATATGTATTAACTATATTAACTATTAAAAATAAAGTAGTCCTAATGTAAGTTTTTTAAATCAGCCCTAACCTTTTTTTACTCATTGACACTTCTGGAAAGACACCTGCGACATCACAATACCTGCTCATTAGCTTCAGGTTCTTAAGAAACCCTTCGGCTTGCGACTCCATGGTCTGTAACTTATATACTTCCACCTCCTTCCAGTTTTCGAGCACAGATACCTACCATTAGATTCAAGAATGTAAGTATTTTAAAACTAAAACTATTTTAAGGTTGTTAAAACAAACATTCTAAACCACTTTCAAGTTTCTCCTTAAATCACCAGAACTTAATTATGTTATAATTTCTCTGAGGTGAACATGAATTAAAACTTTTGGATTTGAAAATAGAATAACAAGATGACAGTAAAATTATATACCTATAATGATACTTTTCTCAGATATGAAACTTTGCACATGGTTTACTGCTTAAGCCATATACAAGCACAGAGCTAGGTTACCTACATGTATATACCTGGTGTGCATAATCTATGGTCCTGTTCATGGTGAGCAGAGGGCCAGGACCCTGCAGAACAACCCCAAGGCTGAACCCTACCTAATTTAAAGGCCTGAGAAACAGACTTGTGGTTGCCAAGGGAGAGGGAAGGGGGGGGATGTGGTGGGAGTCTGGGGTTAGCTGATGCAAACTATTATATATAGAATGGATAAACAAGGTCCTACTGTATAGCACAGGGAACTATATTCAGTATCCTGTGATAAACCATAATGGAAAAGAATATAAAAAAGAATGTGTATATATATATACATATGTATAACTGAATCACTTTGTTGTACAGCAGAAATTAACACAACATGGTAAATCAACTATACTTCAATAATAAATACATAAATAAATAAATAATTACAGAATAGCTGCATTAAAATAAAATAAAATAAAATAAAAGCCTCAGAGAAGCTGTTATCAGAAAGGGCATCAAAAGGCTCTAGGGCATGTTTTTAAAACTTTAGACTCTCTGGCTCCCCGCACAAGCCAACTGGCCATTTTTGTAAAAGTGACTGCAGGAAATGTAGACCTGCCTTGTTTTAATCCAGGTGTCAGTAACCTTGACAGGGCCCACCAGGCAAACCTGTTTGCCAAATGGTAGCAAATGGGAACTGAATGACTTGGGAACAGAGATGCAGGCATAGTATCCACAAAGTAGAAGTACTTGGACTTTTTTTTCCTTCCTTTCTTTAGAAAAGCAGTTGCATAGCTGATATTTCACTGAAAGACTCATGTTTACAGACTGCATAAGCTAAGCTTTTCCTTACTTTCCTAGAATAATCATAGACACATACACTAATAAATAACATTTACTTCTCAATTAGAAAAACAAAGACAACCATATTTCAGGAACTAAATAAAATACAGCCAGAGGTCATTATTATTATTTTTGTCTCAGTAGTTTCTCAAATAGTATACTGACATTGGTATATATTCTTCTGCAGGGAGAAGAGTATATTCTTAATAAATGGATTATTTTCAACTTCCTTTTCTAGCATTGGCAAATAGATTTTATGGTTGGCTACTTCATGGTACATCACTTGATTAAATATGATGAAGCCATTAAAAGTGTAGAGCATGGCAAATGATTGAATTATGTTAAATAAGCAGGTTATAAAATGTGGTGTACACTATGAGTACAGCTATGTAATAAATAAGCACAAAGGTAAAACATTTTAAAGCTACAGGCAAGGAAAGAGTGGCTGTTCCAGGGAGGTAGGATTATGGGTGAAAGGATATCCCTCAGCCTCCACACCTCCCAGCAGTGCTGTCGTGCCTCATGTGTAATTAAACACAAAGTAAACAAATGATATCCTGCCATATCTGTCAGTCACCAAGTGTCCTGGACTCACCTCTGCATCCACAGCCCTTTGAAGACTCTCTTCATAATGCTCTTTCTCTTTCTTTATACGCTCCTCTATTTTCATTTTCTCATTCATAAATGTCTTACTGCAAATATTAAAGAAAAAAAACTTATTGAAAATAACTTAATCAGTGAGATCACAAAGGCTGAAGCCAGGTTAGCTTTTAAGTCATGCCACAAAAAGACACAACATCTTCTAGAGAAACTTCTTGCCTAATATTTGCCTATATAATGCAAGACTCACATGTGCTCTTTGCACTTTACAAATGATCGAAGGAAGATGTGAAATTAAAAGTGAGTACTGGTGGGACTGCTGAGAAACTGGTTCACCATTTTTATGAGGTTAGGTTAAGTCTAATCTGGCTACTGAGTCAGAAATTCTATTTTGACCCACATTACAAGGTAATAACCCAAAGGAAAAAAGTGATATGCACAAAGCTGTTCATGGCATTACATTTATAACAGCTTAAAAACAGAAACAAAAAACCTGGCACAGACTATGATGTAAATGGAAATATGTGTATGAAACAATATTAAATAAGAAAAGCAGAATACAACTGCTTACTACTGAATATACTGGTTACCAGTATGTACAAACACTTCTATTAATAAAGGTTAAAAGGAAACTTTTTATAGGTTCATAATAAAAATTCTTTAATAAAATCTTTAATTGTAGAGCAAGAAACTACCGTAATATAGTTTGTACTGTTATTTCAAGTAACAAAAGTTTTTAAAACACATTTTTAGTTTCAGGTTAATTCAAGGGAAAAGAAGAGTAATCTACAATGATAAATTCAGGACCTTTTTTACACCGACAATGTGAAACAAAAGGAGAAACATCATAAAATAAAAATACTTAAAGAATAAATTTATTTAAATATTAATTTAAATAATAAAATAGAAAGAGAAATTTTTTAAAAGAGAAACATAATTATTTAAAAGAAACAGACAAGTAAAAATATATTTGGATGTCTAAATATGTGTAGACTGTGCCTCCAGTATTAAAAGTATAATAAGATGTTAAAATAAATTTAAGCTTAATTTGCCTGATTTCAAAGGACTGGTCCAGAAGTAATTCACGTTCCTTTTCCTTTCCAGCATTTTCCTGGGTATACCTACAAAAGTATAATCACCAAATTTTAATTAATTTTCAAAGGTTTTTAAAAACACGATCTCACACAGTAAACTCCTATATCCATGCAAACATTTCTTGAATTCTTTACATTTATTTTTGTTTCATTTCTAATATCTTCTAAATAGGCAAAGAATTTGGACCATTTTCCTTTTGGGAAAATTTCCTTCTACACCTGCAGGGCAGATCACCTTTTTCTTCACTCTAAGTCGCATGTCTGCAGCAAAGATCCCCTGTCTCAGTCCTCTGTCAGAAGCACCTCCAGGGGCTTCAACACGAGACAGAGGAGTAAGGTGTCAGATCATCATCAGTTTAACAGTGGTTCTCACTCAGAATGAAAACAGCCTTCTATTCTTTAAAACAGAACCTCAAGTCCAACTGAACACACACACACACACACACACACACACACTCGTATGCACACAGTGGGACAATTCTTCCAAAGTGTGTAAATCTTTGATACTTATGCAATGTCCTGTAGCAGGTGGGTTCTGCCTCTTCTTTCACGCTCACCTATACACCTGTTTAGTCATCTCTACTTGCTAAAAAACCCACATTTCCACTAAGAACCAGGTTAAATGCCATTTCACTTCTTTTTTTTTTTTTTTGAAACACTTAGAGTTGAAACTCTTTATTAGGTACAACTCTTATGATGTTCCTTTTCTGATAATCTTAAATATCCAGTCAATTGTAATCATCAAAGACATATTTGAAACAGCATGACTTGCATATAAGTACGAGTAAGCATGGTGCCAAGTTCAATAAATTGTGCTGTTATAAAACCACCACCTGACAGAAAGGAGACATGCCAGAAATAAGCCAAAAGCTGTCTACACATAAATTTCCTACTGTACTGAAATTCTTATTCTTGTTGATGAATTCAAAACAAAAAGGTGCTTTGAACACATTAAGGAAAAGCATTATGAAATCTCAGAATCTCACTTTTATTTTCTTCTCATTAATTCAATGCCTTAAAATCCGATTTCCAGCTTTATTTATTTTTTGAAACTCTTCTAAGATCATCAATGGCATCTCACAAAAAAGAGAAGAGGTGCCAGAAATCTGAAGAATACCGTTTTTTCATTCCTGATTTTCAACAAAGAGCAGAATATGAGTTTTATAAAACCAAAGAGGTAAGGTAAGCCCACCACTGATTCTAGAAAAAATTCTAGAATCAATTATTTTAAAGATATTAAGATAGCACAGGGAACTATATTCAATATCCTATGATAAATTATAATGGAAAAGAATATGAAAAAGAATGTATATATATATGTATAACTGAATAACTGCTGTACAGCAGAAATTAACACATTGTAAATGAACTACAATAAATTTTTTTTTTTTTTTTGGCTGCGTTGTGTCTTCGTTGCTGCAAGGGTTTTCTCCAGTTGTGGTGAGCATGGGCTACTCTTCGTTGTGGTGCGTGAGCTTCTCATTGCGGTGGCTTCTCTTGTTGCGGAGCATGGGCTCTAGAGTGCAGGCTCAGTAGTTGTGGTGCACAGGCTTAGTTTCTCTGCGGCATGGGAGATCTTCCCGGACCAGGGCTTGAACCCATGTCCCCCTTCATTCTGTGCCAATGTTTCCACTCTGGTGAATGTACGAATGGATGACCTCTTGCCTCATTTCCTTAGTAGAATACTTGCACACGTGCATTTCACACTCAGCGCAGAGCAGTCATAGCTTCACCTGGTCACCGAGGATCAGCCAATCACAGCTGTGGGAAGGCATCCATGATTCGAGTCCAAGCTCACTCTGCTCCTGCAGGACAGGCTAATAAATCAGGAGACGAGGTGCTGCAGCAAGGAATACGACTTTATTCCGAAAGCCGGCAGAACGAGAAGATGACAGACTAGTGTCTCCAAAAAACCATCTTCCATTTCACTTCTTTTACAAAATAGTTCCTCTAAGTTCTCAATACTGGGTGGCTTTTCATGGAATTTCTGCCTTCTTTCATAATTATCTCTGGCTTCTGCCACTGCACCTGCAACTTGCTCAAAACAACAAAATGTGGCAGAAGTGACGCTCTGACAGTTCTGGGTCTGAACCTTCAGAAGGGCAGGCAGCTTCCACTTCTGCACTCTTGGAAGCTCTTAGCCACCACATCAGAGGTCTGGCTACCATGATGGAGACCATATGGACAGATCAAATAGATAGAAGAAGCCACATGGAGAGAGAGAAGGCCTGAAACTGCATAGGAAGAAAGAGGCCAAGTCACCCCAGCATCCCAGCTGAGCCCAGCCACAAGAGGAACCACTGACAAGACCAGCAGAAGAATGGTCCGGCCAAACAGCCCAGACTGCAAGAGCAGGATCAAATAAAAATTAATTTAAGCCACTATGTTTCTGGTGTTTTGTTCAACAGTAGTTAACAATTAAGCTGAGGAATCATATGACATATCACTGTTTAGGGAAAGAGGAGTTAGGAGGGATCACAGAGAATCTTGAAACAAACCTGGCCCATCTGACAATTGCCTGAATGTATTACCAAATCTTTCATATTACAGAACCAAATTTTAATAATTTAAAGATTCAGGATGAAAGTAATAAATAAAATGATCATCACAGAATCTTAGTGCTGGAAAGAACCTTAGATCTAGACAAGCCCCCTCATTCTACAATAAGGAAAAGGGGTTAAAGGTAATGTTCACAGTAAGAGGTGGTGTTCAGACTGGAAGTCGGTTCTTTGTTGATTTGCAGTCTTACCTTTATGTAATTTATCTGCAAACATGGTAGGTTTATAAAAAGTTTTAGGTGCAATAATTCCCCAACAGATGTTCTTTAAAATGAAATGAAAACAATACCTAAAATTTTCACTTTACTTGATATAGCCTGAAATTGAATATCAAAAATGAAAAATAACCCAAAATATACCCCAATAATACATAAAGAAGTAAAAATCATTGACTTTCAAACTTGTTACTTACATTTCACTGGCATTTAAAACCTTTTTCATCTTCTTCTTCAGTGCCTTTAGTCTCTCTTGGATTTCTTTTTTCTCCTGTTCCCATTTTTTAATTTCCTTTTCCAAATCTTCGAGGAACCAATCTAATTCTGTCTTTGAGATCTAAAAACATTTTAGAAAGTACCTAAATAAATGGGAAGATGTACTTTTTAAAAAAAAAAAAGAGCCTGAAAGACTAGAATTGTGGCGGTGTGCTACCTTAACCAATGACTCCAGTTCCACAGGACACACACTCAGGAGCTGGCTGTATGTGCTACCCTGGCCAAGGCTGGGACATCAAGTCGCACAATGCACAGCCTCAGCCCTTAAACAAGGACGGAGAGACACATGACAGACTATCTGGTACTTGGGAAGGGCTTCTCAAAATCAGTGATATCTGATCTCTGTCTTCAAAAATGGGTCTGTCACATGGAGAATGGATTCCAAGTAGTGGCAACTGGTGAGGCAGAAGGTTGAAAGAGTAAGGCATGTCTGTGCAAAAAAAGCAAGAGGTGCTACATGGCTGGAGGACGAGGTGCGTGTTCGGAAGTCAGGGCACAGAGAATGGCATCTGAGGCACCTTGGGTTAAAATGATCAAGGGCCTTGTAAGCCATGCTAAGGAGTGTGGACTTTATCCTGCAGAAAACAGGAAGCCAGTGAAGGCTCTTAAGCAGGGTTGTGAGATGATGAGACTCTTATTTTAGAAAAATAACTGAAAGACAAAGAGGTAGACTCGGGGTAAGAGGGTACATGAAAGACGAGAACAGTGGCTTTCACATTTTCTTGACTTTCTCTGACACTTTCTTATTGTGACCCACAATAGCAAAAGCATTTTAATAATGATCTACAGCATATGTATATACATATATATGTATGCATGTATATACACATAAAACTGAAAAAAATTGCCCTCACCTTCTGAGATGTTTTCTGATATTTCTATTCTATTCTACTATTAAAAACAATTCTAGTCACCATCATTAAACTGACTTCATAGCCCATTATGAATTATAACCTTTAATGTTAAAGACTATATTAGAAGAAGGTAAAATCTCACTGCAATAGCCCAAGTGAGAGACAACGAGGATGACAGTGGTAACTGTAGGGGTGATAAGAAGAAATAAAGGGAACTTTAGAAGACTAGAATGGGTAAGACCATGTGTCCGACTGGATATATGGTAAAGCAGAAGGTGACAGAGTTAAAGATAAGTTTCTACCTTGGATGAATAACTAAACAAAATTCCATTAACAAAAAAGGAGAATATGGAAGATGTACAGGAGAGGGAAATTAACCTAGATATGTATGTTTAAATAAATTTATGAGTAAACAATAAAATATATATAAGAACTTAATAATTTTGACCCTGCAATCATTTTGATGGGACAGAGTAGAAATTTATAAATGTTTGACAAAGACTACAAATCAAAGGGATAAAATTCTGAATTCAAACAGTCTTCCAACATAGCCACACAGAAAGGAATAACGTATTTCCAAGTTTTGTTGATTTACACATCTTCTAACAGGCTATTCTAGAGTGAGTTAGCACACCATCAAGTCAGGTGTGTTCTGCTCCCCAAAGAACCTTTCCCAATATGGGAAACTCCAACCCCATTAATATACTACCAACCAAAAGTCCATTCACCAATTAATTAGTTGTAACTTGGAATGCATTTCCCCATAAGAAGCCATGTTAGAAACATCAGTTAAATAGCCAACACTTCTCTTCCAAGAAGCTCACAGTTACAGTGGTAAGCTGAATAAAACGAGGTCTACAGTGTTAAAGAAGGCAAGTTTCCAGACCATGAAGAGTCTGTTTGACTGCAGAAGAAATAGTCTCAACCGGGGTTCTGGGAGCAGAGACATGCGGTGCTGGAAAGACAAGGAGGGAAGCTAAGACTCCCCTCTGAGAGAGTTTTGAAAAAGACTCTCGTCTGTCTTCAGCAGCCTCCTGTCTTCCTTTTGGCAGTGGGTTCCGCCCTCTGGGGGCCCTTCCTCCCTCAACACCCTCAAGTTTCTCTGGACCCCCGACTTAAGCCCACCCCCAGCTGAGGGCCTGCCAACTCCCAGGCATACTTCCAAAATGTCCTTCCTCTCCTTCCCTTCCCATCCCTCACCCCGAGAGTGCCTGACTGCAGCACGGTGCTCAGGAGAAGCACTTCAACCGGCCTGGAAGTATCCACACTTCACTCTTCAGCCTAAATGATTCTCTAATCTACAGGGAGTCTACACACACGTTTTATTTGGCAATTCCAGTACTTTTCGTTTGCTTTTTAAAATATAAATGTGTTATCTCTGCCTGGTCACAAAGGCCTTTGGTTTGCAATACCTGCCAGAATTTCAGGCAATATGACAAAGAGAAATGAAAAGCTGTTCTCTTGATGCTCTGGACGGTTAGGTACAACACCAGTTGAGACAGCCTTCTTGGTCAGCTTTCTTATGCAGGTGTTGCCTTTTGAAACTTCTTCTGAACCTACAAATTCTCTGAAAGTTTTATGTCATTTTTCAACGTGTCATCTCTTCAATGCCAGCAGATATACAGGCGGTGCATATGCTTGTAAGATGCCAGCCACTTATAAATAAACACGCTACAGACTAATATTTCTAACAATTACTGTGTGAATCAGAATGGAGCAATACTTACAAGAGACTAAAAGGAGCACGTGTCAACTTTACTCTTTTCCAGTTTGAAATTCTACTAGCAACGACGACTGCTTAATGAAGTCCCAACTTCATTTCTGCTTAGGGAGCCTTTCATTTTCCACCTGTGACCAGGTTCCCTGTAGCCTGAACTTCCTGCTTAGGCTTAGAATGTGACCAGGTCACTGAGACATGGGCTCAGCTACAGAAACTTGGAGCCTCCTCCTTCAGAAAAGATGGTGTGGCCTGAAGCCAAGTTACAGACTCCCTGTGAAATACGGCTCTCTAGTCAAAAGAGGCATCAACTTACAAGGACATTTCTCCCTCATCAGCTTCTGACACCAAGGTTTCGGATGTTCCTGGGAAGCAGATTTGCTAACCAGTCCAGGTGCTTAATGACTTTAAAGTCCCACCGCGGGAGTAGGGTTGACCTCAATGGCCTTGAGATGTGCAGGCCAACTGTTCTAAGGCAGCAGAGGTTCAACAGCTCAGGGACATTCCCTCCATCATGGGGACAGTTGAACTCACATTGCCCTTTTGCTGCAATCTTGCTGATCCTGAATGTGCTCAGTCATTACTGTGACGGAGGTGACCACCATGCCTACTAGGCTTACAAGATCCTGTATTCTACTACCATGACCAATGTCCATATGCACGCCTTGCTGCTGACGGCCAAGCCAAACTTGTTTCTTGCCTCTATTCTAAGCCAATGATTTCACCTAGGATTCAGGCCTTTGGCTGGGAGATGATGTACAACCTCAAGGTTATACTGGGACATAAGAACCTACTTGGCAACAAGTACCTAAAGCAGTTCAGGTATCAAAAGGCACAAAGTATTATAAACACACACACACACCCCTACAGCTCAGCCATGAAAAATGCTACATGAGTTCATCTGCCATTTGTACTCACCACCCTTTAATGACATAACTGGCCTAGGGCAGCTATCATGAGCTTGTCTCTGACTACATGAAAAAGAATAATCTGAATGCTTTTCTTTGAAACATTAGAATAGGAGAAACAACAGGCTATATACAACTGCATCCTGTATTTGTACAGTTCACTGACATAATTATAAACACCTCTGAAAGTCTTTTTCTCAATTAGAGAGCATTTGGTTTTTATACCTCATTTTTTAAACCTCAACTATGTTTTAAAATAAATATTTGAAGTGCCTTCAGTAATATATATAATTTAAAAAATACAAAATAAAAAAGAATGCTAAGTAAAGAAAACAGAATAAAAAGATAAGAATGATTATATAAAAACAGAGCCAGAGTAATATAAAAACAAATGGCATGAGGTCCTAACCATTCTTCAGAAACAGTATTAAAACTTTCTGGCAGTCGAAGTCAAATAAAAACAAGCCCACTGCACAAAGAAACCCAGGTAGTAAAAGCAGAGAGGAATGACTTCTCAGGGCCTCATAAAGAGGATGCTACATAAAAGTCCTGGAAGGTCAGCACAGAGCCTGGCACTTAAGGAGCATCCAATAAATATTTGTCAAATGAAAGAATGGGTAATATCCTCAACTACATACTAGCAGTAAATAAAGCAACAATCTTCACAGAACGTCCAGGCCTGATGGCCTTTCATGTAGGCTGACAGAATATGAAGACACAATTCACTAAACCCAGTTCTTCAGGGGCCTAAGTACAACTGTTTGATAACATCGGCAGAGCTCCTAGTCTGTACACTGAGATCCAAAGATGGCTAAGAAACAGTCCTCACACAGAAGGGGACAGTGGCCCCTGCGTCCAGCCCAGCGCCCGCACCAAGCAGGTACGTGGAAACCCGGCCGCGGCCACGACAGGGGAGCATCACGTCCATTTGGAGAGGACTCTCCATGGGCTCTGGAGCAAAGGTGACACAGGAGGAAGAAGGCAAAGCCAGCTGCTCCCCAGCAAACACACCCCCAGGGGTGTGTCCCTTATGTCCCCATCAGCGTCATCTTTCTGGTTCTGGTCCTGTCTGTCTCTTCCTAAATTTTTATGATTATTTAAATATTTACGTACAAGGTCTTCGATTTTGAAAGCCAATTCTAAACTTAAAAAAAAACTGACGTAAGACTCAATGCTGGGGGGTGGAGTCAAGGTGTCGTACTAGGGGGAAGCGAATTCGCGTCTCCTCACAACTAGGGCACCTACCAGGCACCGGTGGGGGACCACAGACACCTAGGGGACAGGAGGAACCCCCAGTGACCAGTTGTTTCAATTATAGTTTTATTTTTCCTAATATATTTTTTATCTTTCTAACTTTAAAAAAAAAAAAAAAAAAAGAAACAGTCCTCACTTTCAGGGAGATCACAGTTTGGTGGGGGAAATATGCATAAAAGATAATTACTACACCATACACAAAAATTAACTCAAAATGGATCATAGGCCTAAGTGGAGAGAGCTAAAACTATAAAACTCTAGAATACAGGAGTAAATCTTGGTGCTTGGTGATCTTGGATTTTACAGTGGTTTCTCAGCTACGACATCAAAAGCATAAGCAACAAAAGAAAAAATAGAGAAAGCGGACTACACTGAAATTTAAAACTTGTGTGCTGCAAATGATACCATCAAGAAACTGAAAAGACAACCCACGGAACAGGAGATAGAAGAAATAAAGTTGCAAATATGGAAGATGGGAGAAAATATTTCTAAATCATATATTTGATAAGCAATTTGTACCTAGAATACATATATATGAAAACTCTTAATTCAATAATTAAAAAACAAATAATGAAATTAATAAATGGGCAAAGGATTAAAACAGACATTTCTCCAAATTTTCCAAAGATATAAAAATGGACATTAAGCACATATAAGATGCTCAACACCATGAACCTTTAGGGAAATGCAAATCAAAACCACAATGAGAAACCACTTTATACCCATCAGAATAGCTAAACTCAAAAAGATAGATAACAATAAGCATTAGTGAGACCATGGAGAGACTGGATCCCTCATACACTGCTGGTGGGAATGTAAGATGGTGTAGCTGTTTTGGAACAGTATGGAACTTTCTCGAACTCTTAAATATGGAGTTAGCATATGACCCAGCAATTCCACTCCTAGGTATATACCCAAAAGAAATGAAAACATATGTCCACAGAAAAACTTGTACTCAGATGTTCATAGCAATATTATTCATGACAGTCAAAAACTGGAAAGAATCCAAATGTCCATCAACTGATGAATGGGTAAATAAAATGTGATACAGCATACAAAGGAGTATTACTCAGCAGTGAAAAGGAATGAAGTGCTGATACATGTTACACGGATGAACGTACATGGATGGACCTTGAAAACATTAAGCTAGGTGAAAGAAGGCACTCACAAAAGACCACATAGGATATGACTCCATTTATATAAAATGCCCAGAACAGGCAAATCCATAGAGTAAATTAGTGGTTGCCTACAGCCAGGGGAGGGAGGGAGGAGAACAGGGAGTGACTGGTAGTGGTTACGAGATTTCTTTTTGGGGCGATAAAAATGTTCTAAACTGAAGATCGTGGTGATGGCTACAACAGCGTGCATACACTAAAAACACTGACTATATACTTTAAATGGGTGAATTTTATGATATGTGAATTATATCTCAATAATGATGTGAACAAAATGATAATTACTGGATAATATAGTGTGAGGCACTCATTATCACCACTGCATTAATAAGGGCGTTTAACCAAGCCTGAGCTGTCGTCAGTGACTGCTTTCTCAACAAAGTGATGCCTGAGTTGGACCCAAAGGGTGAGGAGGAGTGAGCCAGGCTTGGGGAGGAAGAAGGCCACTTGAAGCAGAAGGAACAGTGCTGGGAAAAGGTCCAGAAGTGAGCAAATCACATGACAAGCACTATCCATTACGTAAGGAAGAAGGCAGAAGATGGAGTTAGATACCAATCACAGAAGGTCTTTTAAGCTCTTGGTAATTACTGAGCGTTAGTGAATTACTGGTGCTAACCTACTGTGGCAGAGGGATGGCATTCACAGCCCCATCCTTCACCCCTCCCCAGATCTACACCCTTTCTCATGGGACCTTGGCATTCCCTTCACTAAAGAGGCAGTCTCTCCCACTTTGTCACAGCTAGTAGGTCTGTGTCTTTATTCCTGTCTTACCACTAGGTTCTTCATGACCTTTTTTTTTTTTTCCTTAGATTCCATATATATGTGTTATCATACTATATTTGTTTTTCTCTTTCTGACTTACTTCACTCTGGAGAGAGTGGCATGGACATATATACACTACCAAACGTAAAATAGCTAGCTAGTGGGAAGCAACCGCATAGCACAGGGAGATCAGCTTGGTGCTTTGTGACCACCTAGAGGGGTGGGATAGGGAGGGTGGGAGGGAGGGAGATGCAAGAGGGAAGAGATATGGGAACATATGTATATGTATAACTGATTCACTTTGTTATAAAGCAGAAACTAACACACCATTGTAAAGCAATTATACTCCAATAAAGATGTTAAAAAAAAAAAATCTAAAAAAAAAAGAGGCAGTCTCTTTTCCCCACCCCTTGAATCTGGGCTATGTGACTTGCTTTGCCTGATGTGATATTAGCAGTGACTGTCCTCGCTTGCCCTTGTACTTACTGGAAGATGAAAGACACATGGAGCAGATCTAGTTGTCCCTGTTGTCCCTGCTGAGGTCATTCTAGCACAGCCAAGAACAGGAGAGCCCTAGCTGACCCAAACGTGAAACAGTCTAGCCAAGCCCAATCGGGATCAGCTAACCCACAGACTCACACATTTAATATTTATTGTTATACATCACTGAGGTTTTTGTGGGTGGTTGTTACTTGGCATTATTATGGCGTCGATTAACTGACAGGCTGCTCATGAAATGCTGAGAAATGTTTTTCAACTGGTTGTGGAACTGACATTCTCTTAAGGGAGGACAAATGCAAGGTATTTGGAGCCTGACACTCACCACCTGTTCTCCTGCTTAGTACTGGTGTGACTTGGAGCAAGATGCATTAGCAAGTCTGGCCTCCTTTTTCCTTATCAGTAAAATGGAGAGAATATTATATACTATACTGTAACACTAGTACACTAGGATTGTTTTGAGATTAAATAAAATAATACATGTAAAATATTTATAACTCAGTATGGCACATAACATGAGCTCCATAAATGTTAGATTAAAAAAACTGCTGGTGAAACTAAGGAGCCCGCCTGCCACAACTAAGACCCAGCACAACCGAATAAACAAATAACTAAATAAATAAGTGTTAAAAAAAAAAAAGGCTGGGGACCTCCCTGGCGGTCCAGTGGTTAAGACTTCGCCTTCCAATGCAGGGGTTGCAGGTTTGATCCCTGGTTGGGGAGCTAAGATCCCACATGCCTCGTGGCCAAAAAAACCCAAAAAAACATAAAACAGAAGCGATATTGTAACAAATTCAATAAAGACTTTAAAAATGGCCCACATAAAAAAAAAAAATCTTAAAAAAAAAAAAACCAAAAAAGGCTGAACTTGGCAAGGGCAATAACTGAACAGGAGAACCCCACCTCTATGCAGACGTGAGCTGAGGAAGCTTTGGCAGGCAGGGGCCCAAGATTCTGTTGAAAGAGGATAAAGTTCCAAATTCTACTCCATAAATTATTCTGGGCCAAAATTATTTTGACTGTGTTTTAAGAGTCAGTGTCAACTAAATACCCATCTTAGCTATAAGCAAATCTCATTAAAGCACCTTAAGAACATATGACCTAGGAGAGATGGGGAGTGACTGCTTAATGGGTACAAGGCTTCTTTTTCTTTTTTTTTAATTCCTCTACTTTTTTTTTTTTTTTTTTTTTAATTTATGGGTGTGTTGGGTCTTCGTTTCTGTGCGGGAGCTTTCTCTAGTTGCGGCAAGTGGGGGCCACTCCTCATCGCGGTGCGCAGGCCTCTCATTATCGCGGCCTCTCTTGTTGCGGAGCACAGGCTCCAGACGCGCAGGCTCAGTAATTGCGGCTCACGGGCCTAGTTGCTCCGCGGCACGTGGGATCTTCCCAGACCAGGGCTCGAACCCGTGTTCCCTGCACTGGCAGGCAGACTCTCAACCACTGCGCCACCAGGGAAGCCCCAAGGCTTCTTTTTGGAGCGTTGAAAACGGTTCTGGATTAGATGGTGGTAATGATTATACAACATGATGAATATACTGAAAACCACTGAACTGTATACTTTATAGTGGTTAAAGGTGAATTTTACCTTAATAAAACAAGAAAGAACATATGCCCTTGAGCAATATGGCAACCAGTTATAACCTGCTGGTTGCAGGTGAAACGTACATTGAAAACAACAGGAGACTCTGGCTTTAGAATTGCTATTTTCCTCTGGCAGGGAATAGAGAATGGGCCCATCTCTAGCTCATGATAATCAAACTCCATCAGCTATATGCAATAGCTGGCCCAGATTTTTACTGATGCTTTGTAAATGCTCAGTGCTTTTCAAGTGCTTTGTAAATACGTGATTTTTCTCAAAGAGGGCATGACAGCATTCTGGGTGGGACAATTCTTCCTCCTTCTATACTTATCTCTGGCCATTCCCCACCCCTTTCCAACCACCCCTGTGAGTCCTCACAAAACTATGAAGCAGAGATTACATTATTAATGAGGAAACTGAGGGCCGAAGAGACTGGGTAAATTACTTTAGGTCACAAAGCTATTAAGTGGTGGTGCTGGGGTCACTAGTCAGGCAGTCTGACTCTTATTGCCCAAGTTTTGTTTTGTTTTTTGTTTTTTTATTTTTGGCTGTGTTGGGTCTTCGTTGTTGTGCATGGGCTTTCTCTAGTTGCAGCGAGCAGGGGCTACTCTTAGCTGCCGTGCGCAGGCTTCTCATTGCGGGGCCTTCTCTTGTTGCGGAGCATGGGCTCTAGGCACGCGGGCTTCAGTAGTTGTGGCGCGTGGGCTCAGCAGCTGTGGCTCGTGGGCTCTAGAGCACAGGCTCAGTAGTTGTGGCACGTGGGCTCAGTAGTTGTGGCTCGTGGGCTCTAGAGCACAGGCTCAGCAGTTGTGGCGCAAGGGCTTAGTTGCTCTGCTTGCCTGAGTTCTTAAACGTGATTTGCTACTGCTTGCCTCTCTCTTCTCTATAAGGGGGAAGGGCTGTTGTATCTAATATATCCAAATGTGGGATCAAGAACCTTAAGTAAGTATTAGTTCATAACCTCAGTGATCTAAGAGAGTCAAAGGCCAAGGGAAAGATCAACAAAAGCGGAAATTTCTTTTTACATTTATAAAAGATTTTCCACAAGTGAATTCTGAGTACAGTCATGATTAATAAAGAAGTGGCCACAACTAAACCTCATTTGCTCTTGTGCAGACAGCAACCTAAGGATCTCAGACGAGCAATTTATCCTGCTAGGAAACGGGTATACATTTTACATGGAAAGTCTAATAACCTAACTGGCCTATAATTTGAGGGACTAAATAATGGCTCTTTTTAAAAAATGGACTGACTACTCTTAAGTACAACCACATGGAACCAGACCCAGAGCCTTAGCAAAGTTAAAAAGCAAGTCAAGAGCCCAAGCCCCACCAGCCAAAGTTGCTGCTCTCTCACAGCCCTCCTCCCTGGGTGCTAATTTACTGTACATTTCTTGGTCAAGTGTACAAAGAAGTCTTGATGAGCTGCACAAATACAGGACCCAGTCAGACCAGCAGTTTATAAAGCTGGACAAGCCTCTGCCAGAAAGAAAGAAACCTCACTCCAGATGCCCACCTAAAATTAAGTGGCTGAGTCTGCAAATCTGCCCTCAGCACTTAATCGGGTGAACACAGGCATTCCCGCACAGATTTATTAAAACTGAAAACTGAATTTTCCTGAGGCAATACAAAGTTTACAAAAATACTTTGTTTTGTTAAGCCCCCCAAGTAGCTTATCCAAATTAGTGTTCTGTGAGCCACTGGGCAGGGCTTTACTTTTGCTCATTTTTCCCTCTTCGCAATCAAGAAGACTTCATTCAACTGGGCAACTGAGCAGAAAGGCTGGTTCCTTCCAATTCTTCTCATTCTTCAAATCTCCCCAGTCTCATCCCAAGTAAAAACATGTCCTAAGGAATGTTATAACAGTAACCTTTACATACCAACCCTTTTCTTCTGGGCATACTTAAATCTCAATAAATGAGTTTATTGATTAAGGTCCCACAGCTCATTTTCTTCTATTTAATATGTGACGTCAGCTATTGACTCAGACTTCTGGAACAAATTCTTCCTTTCTTAAATGGACTAACAGCCCTTTGTTACCTCTGTACAAAAGACCTCAGTTTTTACAAGCTGATTATAAAATGGGCAGAAGACCTGAAAAGATATTTTTCCAAAGAAAACATTAAGATGGCCAACAGGCACATGAAAAGATGCTCAACATCACTCATCATGAGAGAAATACAAATCAAAACTACAATGAGATATCACCTCACACCTGTCAGAATGGCTGTCATCAACAAGAACACAATAGGACTTCCCTGGTGGCACAGTGGTTAAGAATTCGCCTGCCAATTCAGGGGACACGGGTTTGATCCCTGGTCCGGGAAGATCTCACATGCCGTGGAGCAACTAAGCCTGTGCACCACAACTACTGAAGCCTGCACACCCTAGAGCCTGCATGCTGCAACTACTGAAGCCCACACTCTCTAGGGCCCGCATGCCACAACTACTGAACCCGCATGCTGCAACTACTGAAGCCTGTGTGCCTAGAGCCCGTGCTCTGCAACAAGAGAAGCCACCTCAATGAGAAGCCCACACACTGCAATGAAGAGCAGCCCCTGCTCGGCACAACTAGAGAAAGCCCACTTGCAGCAACCAAGACCCAATGCAGCCAAAAAAAGATTTAAAAAGAGCACAATAAATGCTGGCAAGGGGGCTTCCCTGGTGGCGCAGTGGTTGAGAATCTGCCTGCCAATGCAGGGGACACGGGTTCGAGCCCTGGTCTGGGAGGATCCCACATGCCACGGAGCAGCTGGACCCGTGAGCCACAATTACTGAGCCTGCACGTCTGGAGCCTGTGCTCCTCAACAAGAGAGGCCACGATAGTGAGAGGCCCGCTCACTGCGATGAAGAGAGGCCCCCGCTTGCCACAACTAGAGAAAGCCCTCGCACAGAAACGAAGACCCAACAAAGCCATAAATAAATAAATAAATAAAATTTTTAAAAAAATGCTGGCAAGGATGTGGAGAAAAGAGAACCCTTGTACACTGTTGGTGGGAATGTAAATTGGTGCAGCCACTATGGAAAACAGAATGGAGGTTCTTCAGAAAACTAAAAATAGAGCTACCACATGATCCAGCGATTCCACTCCTGGGTATATATCCAAAGAACATAAAAACACTAATTCAAAAAGATATATGCACCCCAATATTCACAGCAGCACTATTTACAATAGCTAAGATACGGAAGCAACCTAAGTGTCCATCAACAGATGAATGGATAAAGAGATGTGGTATATATACACAATGGAATATTACTCAGCCATAAAAAAGAATGAAGTTCTGTCATTTGGAAGAACATGGATGGACCTAGAGGGTATTCTGCTAAGTGAAATAGGTCAGACAGAGAAAGACAAGTACTCTATTTTATTGCTTATTTGTAGAATCTAAAGCATAGAACAAACGAATGAATATAACAAACCAGACTCACAGAGAGAACAAATTAGTGGCTACCAGTGGGGAGAGGGAAGGGGGGAAGGGCATGATAGGGGTAGGAGGTTAAGAGACACAAACTACTATGTATAAAATAAATAAGCAGCAAGCATATATTGTACAGCACAGGGAAATATAGGCATTATTTTGTAATAACTTTAAATGGCATATAATCTATTAAAAATATCAAGTCACTATGTTGTACACCTGGAACTAATACTGTAAATCAGCTACATTTCAATTAAAAAAAAAGACCTTAGTTTAAAAAAGAAACGTACCATGATTTCCTCACACCTATAATTCCATTTTCCCACTAATTCAATTGGGCCTTGCCATGAATCAGTATTACTCCAAGAACCAGTCACATGTAACTGAAGGTCAATCTTAACTAATGGAATTCAAGATCAGTAGACTCAACCCAAGATACTCTGGGTGAGTTTACAGTTCTAGTATGCCAACCCTCCATGTGCAATTTTTATACTTCCTGAGTAGTAAGATGAAGATGATGATGATAGTAGTAGTAGTAATAATAGTGGCAGGCAACACTTAGAGAGCTCTTACTATGCACCAGGCAACGTTAAGTACAGTTGGCCCTCTGTATCCTCAGATGTGGAACTTTCTCAATATTACACCATTGTATACAAGGGACTTGAGAATCTGTGGATTTGGATATTTCTGAATGGGTCCTGGAACCAATCCCCTGCCGATACTGAGGGATAACTGTACTTTACAAGGATTAATCTAACCCGGCAAATGGGAGCTACTGTTACCCAAATTTTCCAGATAAGAAACTAAAGCACAGTGATGTTAAATAACTTGACCAAGATCAGAACTAGTATAGAACTAAGCCTGGATCTGAATCCAGTCAGTCTGACTCCAGGCCTCACACTCTGAACCACTATCGCTACACAACCTCTCTCACTATAAACAAGAATTTAGGGACTTGCCTGGTGGCACAGTGGTTAAGAATCCGCCTCCTAATGCTGGGGACGCAGGTTTGATACCTGGTCTGGGAAGATCCCACATGCCGCGGAGCAACTAAGCCCGTGCGCCACGACTACTGAGCCTGCGCTCTAGAGACTGCAAGCCACAGTTACTGAAGCCCGCGCGCCTAGAGCCCATGCTCCGCAGCAAGAGAAGCCACTGCAATGAGAAGCCTCCGCGCCTCAACGAAGAGTAGCCCCCGCTCGCCACAGCTAGAGAAAGCCCGCACGCAGCAACACAGACCCAAGGCAGCCAAAAAAAAAATGCCATGAATTCAGAACACAATGATAAAAAAATTTTAAAAATACTAATAATTTAACTTGGAGCTTAGTCTCCAGAAAATAGTTTTGGGGTTTTTTTTGGTATTTATTTATTTATTTTAACATCTTTATTGGAGTATAATTGCTTTACAATGGTGTGTTAGTTTCTGCTTTATAACAAAGTGAATCAGCTATACATATACATATATCCCCATATCTCCTACCTCTTGCGTCTCCCTATCCCACCCTCCCTATCCCACCCCTCTAGGTGGTCACAAAGCACTGAGCTGATCTCCCTGTGCTATGCGGCTGCTTCCCACTAGCTATCTATTTTACATTTGGTAGTGTATACATAAGTCCATGCCACTCTCTTACTTCGTCCCAGCTTACCCTTCCCCCTCCCCATGGCCTCAAGTCCATTCTCTATGTCTGTGTCTTTATTCCTGTCCTGCCCCTACGTTCTTCAGAACCATTTTTTTTTTATTCCATATGTATGTGTTAGCATACGGTATTTGTTTTTCTCTTTCTGACTTACTTCACTCTGTATGACAGACTGTCCATCCACCTCACTACAAATAACTCAGTTTCATTTCTTTTTATGGCTGAGTAATATTCCATTGTATATATGTGCCACATCTTCTTTGTCCATTCATCTGTCGATGGACACTTAGGTTGCTTCCATGTCCTGCCTATTGTAAATAGAGCTGCAGTGAACATTGTGGTACATGACTCTTCTTGAATTATGGTTTTCTCAGGGTATATGCCCAACAGGGGGATTGCTGGGTCATATGGTAGTTCTATTTTTAGTTTTTTAAGGCACCTCCATACTGTTCTCCATAGTGGCTGTATCAATTTACATTCCCACCAACAGTGTAAGAGGGTTTCCTCAGAAAATAGTTTTAGTTAAGCAAGCAAACTGAATTATGATATATGAAAATTCAAATTCACAGCCCTTTTCTTAGACTGCAACTTGTAGAGCTTCTAAAGCACTGCAAAAAACAGTTACTTTAATATGTCATAAAGAAATTTGAAATAGGCAACGAGAAAGAATCCTTTTGTTTAGCCAACAATGCAGCAGCTCAGCTAATTGAGGCTAGACAAGCACAATTCTCCTAATGATAACCGCATGCTATTAAAGAGGGTTTCAGATAGGATTACCTTGTTTTCTTCTAGGTGCCTTTTCAACTTTTCTTCCAAATCCTTGGTTTCTTCTGAGCCCTTGATATTTCTCTGCTCATAATTTTCACATGCTTCCTTAAGCTGCTCTTGTAAAACTTGGTACTCCTTTTCAATCTGTGAAATACTCCCCTAAAAGTATAATACAAAATTATCTATTAAAAGTAGTTTTAAAAGCCTATTTCTGATCTTGTTCTGAATGCTCTTAAAATAAACAAAGGAGAATATATGGCAGATGAAAATTTACAAGGGAAATGTCACAATAATTCAAGAATTAAAAACCTGTTACACTGTATATCAAAGCCAGCTCTTTATTTATTTATCTATTTGGCTGCATTGGGTCTTTTCTTTTAATATAATTTGCAATGGGTTGTTTATATATGGAAAGGAATTTTATCCAATCAACCTTCTGAATTATCTTACATTTTGGTATTGGGTTTTCGGTTGATCACTTTGGATGTTCCAGGGACACAGTTTTAGCCTCTGTAAATAATAAGACTTATACCTCCACCTTTAAAATCTTATTTTTTTCTCTTATCTGATTTTGTCAGCTAATATCTCCAGGATAATAATAAATATTAATGATGATATATAACCTTTAAGCAAGATGACGCATTTGG
Source organism: Balaenoptera ricei (assembly GCF_028023285.1). Lineage (NCBI taxonomy): Eukaryota > Metazoa > Chordata > Mammalia > Artiodactyla > Balaenopteridae > Balaenoptera > Balaenoptera ricei. The sequence continues at coordinate 153,463,510 of NC_082642.1, read as the reverse complement.
CTTAAGAAAGATACAAGCATGTTGAAAAGTATTCATCTATTCCCATTTGATTATGAGTTTTAGTCAAGAAAAAAACTTGAATTTTTTCCAATACCCTATCAGCAACTATGGAGTTGATCAAATGACTTTTCTCTTAAGATATATTAACATAGTAATTATATTAATAGATTTTCTAATTGAATCATTCTTAAAGCGGTGAAGGTTTTTTTTTTTTTTTTTTTTAAATTTATTTATTTATTTATATTTATTTATGGCTGTGTTGGGTCTTCGTTTCCATGCGAGGGCTTTCTCCAGTTGCAGCGAGCGGGGGCCACTCTTCATCGCGGTGCGCGGGCCTCTCACCGTCGCGGCCTCTCCCATTGCGGAGCGCAGGCTCCAGATGCGCAGGCTCAGTAGTTGTGGCTCACGGGCTTAGTGGCTCCGCGGCATGTGGGATCTTCCCAGACCAGGGCTCGAACCCGTGTTCCCTGCATTGGCAGGCAGACTCTCAACCACTGCGCCACTAGGGAAGCCCCGCGGTGAAGGTTTTTATAATAATTTCTGTATTATTCATGTGAAGAAGCTTTTATTTATAAATTAATACAGGCTCATTATACCAGTTAAAACAATAAAGCCGTTATACTTCACAATCAGTAAGCTAGAAAAAACTTACCTTTTCCTGTGCCTCCCCTTCCCAAATTCGAACAATAAAGACAAAACAATAATTTTTTGTTATGTTCTAAAGCTTATTCTATAATGTTTTGTATGGAATAACTGGCTTCAAAATAGTTTTAAGTTCGTCATTCCCATCTAGTTAAAAGTAATGAAAATTAAACCTTTAACAAGTTTAATACGATTTTGACTCACCTGTTGTGCCTCAAAAGGAGCATACGGCTCAGTATTGACTTCTTGATGCTTTATATTCCAAGACACCTATGGGGCAAAACAAACACATTCAATCTATCTCAACTGCTCTAGTAAAATAAATCCATCATGTAATAACATTTTGAAACATGCCCATAACTTTTTCAAGGTTTCTTTTGGCCAGTTTAGATAATGTTCTATGCTTTCTACAAATATTTGTAACAGGAAAAAGTGATTACTTATAATTAGTACAAGTGAAAATGATTTTGGTTCATTACTGTTAACATAATTCTTCAAAGCTTTCTAGAAAGCAAAAACCTTAATGAGTAGGAGGATAACCAATAAGGGTTTAATGACTTCATGCCTTATGAAGTTAACTACAGAGAAACCTTAGCTTATTCTCGTGCTTGTTAAGAAGGAACTTTTATTCACATCTCTCTTGTTTCTCCCCATCTGGTCGTGTCTTTTAACTCCCTCACTCCTCCCCTGGTTTGGTAGGAGAATTGGGCATGTGCAGCCCAGACTCTTCCTTTTTTCTCTTTCTTGGGAGCTGCCCATGCAGAAAGCACGTTTTCCCCTTCCCTCTCCAGGCACTATGTCTTAGGGGCAGGCACCCAAGTTAGGAGGCCTTCTAGTCCAGCATTGCTGTAACTAGGTGGGAAGCTGGTATGTCATGGGCTTCACTCTTAGGACATGCACTCTCTACAGAAACAGCCACATCTTCCTGCCACACTTTTTATTAATTATCAAGGTGATGTTTTGGCTCCATCTGCTGGTTCCACTATCTTATTTCTCAACTGGTGCAAAACTTGGATAGGAAGAAGGATGTTATTTACTAAACCCAAAAATTCCTTCTGGCATTACCTGTCACGCCTTACAAAAGGGTTCATAAAGTCCATCATTTTAAAGAATTTTAGTAAATATAATGGCAATGAAAAATAAAGAGGAAAATTTAACTTTAGTATTAAGAAGACTTTCTATTTTCAGTCTTACCTGTACGGCAACCATTTGGGTATGTGGAACATCTGTTACTTCATCGGTGCTTTCTGGATTTACTTCCTGCTTGGCAGAATTTCCACAGTGGCCATCATTTCTGTTAGACTCACTTTGGGCTGTATCAGCACCATCTGTGATGCACTGTGACTTTACTGATATTTCCAAAGATTCCTGAAGGATCTGTGTTTCAGAGGCAATCTGGTTACCAGGGGCATTCTCAGCACTGAAATGATGGCCCTCAAAATGCACTTCTGTTATGTCACTGGCTACAAAAGACGGCACCACTGGTATTGATCTTTGCAACTGATATTCAGAAGAAACTCTGGCCAGAGGTGCGTAAATGCTATACTGGGGCAAAGTCGGTAACACATTTATAAACGCTGGTGGTGTCTGGGTAATGTCAAATCCCCGGAAGGGAAGATACGTACAGTATCCTGTGACCAATTGGGGTTGAGTCCAATAGGTTGGTTTCACATCCTCAGGAACTGGTTTGGGAGAATTAGAGGAGACATGCTTGTGACTTGTCTCCTCGGAGACTGGTCTGGGAGAATCAGAAGACACCCCTTTGGGCTTATCATCCTCAGAAACTGATTTGGAAGAATTATCGGAAATTAGTTTCGGCTTCACAGCTTCACAAGGTGACTGGGGAGAATTAGCAGATGTAAGGTGGGGCTTCACATCCTCAGAAGCTGGTGCTGAAGGTAAGTCAGACACTGGTTTGGATTTCACATCTGGTTTAAATTCCCTAGCAGTTGGATTCAGCGGTAGTTTAACTCGTAAATACTCTCCTGTTTTCGAAATTTCTTCTACTTTTGCCTTAATGTTTTTCTTCTTTCTCTTTTTCTTAAGCCGTAACGCAACTTTCTTCAATGCAATACAGTTGTCAATCACAACAAAACGAGGACATCCCAGGAGAAAAGATTTCAAACCTCCTGCTTTTTCTAGTATCTGTCGAGTTTCTTCTGGGAAAAACTCATATTCTTCAGAAAACATCTTGTTACTCATGTCCAAGGGACCATGTTCCTCTAACAACTGAGAGAAATAACTTGGAAAAAATTTACATAAGTTATTATAAGGAAGTACTTGTACATGTTTATCTGAAAAAAATATTTCCCAAAATTTCTCCCAAAGCAAAATACTACTTCACTTCTCACTGATCTTGACACCTCCCCAACAAATATATTATATTCATATTAAATCTGAGAAAGGCTAACTGTAATCAATGACACTATAAATAAAATTTTGTTTACCCCTCAGAAAATAATCCTTTAAAAAATCTTGGGGAAAAAAACAAAAGGAGATTAAAAAGTTATTTTTATAAGTTTCAGTTAAATAATTATTCAATATATTTTAAAAAACAATGGAAAGCAAAGAAACTTATTCAAGAAAATTAACAAGGCTATCAATAACAAGAACATCAAATGAAAAAAGGAAATCAAATTTCAAAAAAATCCTATTGGAATTTACATATAGTAAATCTATTAACATTTCTCTGTTTAGGAATATACAATGATTCAGAATTATTGAAATCAATTAGGTCTGATCAATAAACCACCACAGTGCAGGATCAGATCCACAGTAATGGGGCCAATCCCTTAACCTGCCTCCATCTGTGGACTGGGTTTGTTCACTCCAGTTCTGGGGCCATGTTCTTTTGCCATTCTTGTGCCAGGCTCAAAGAGGCTTCCTCTCCCATTTGAATTTGGTATTCAGTCTGTAACAGTGGCACAGCTAGCAAGAAAGACACATACCATGTACACTAAGAAGGCTTTTTCAAGAGCAAAAACCTCCAAAGGAATATTCTTAGTAAATTAAAGCTAACCAGGAAGATAACTTATTCAGGAGGAAGGTAAAAACAATACTTCTTTGAAGCAAAAGTAAACCACCGTATGTGCAGATGCTGCTGCACATAAATGCACAGGACAATTACAGGTGATTAACCCCTATTCAAAGCAACTGCGATACTGAAACATAAAGACCAAAAGCCACTTCTCTTTGTCTGCACTGCTGACCTAAATACTTAAAAGCCGTCAGTCTCTTTTAAAGTGTTTTTTGATAAACATTTTCCCCTTAGAATAAGCTCTGCAATAGAAACTCCCCTACATACATGTTGTTTTGCAAGGTAACAGGTTAAATATGCGTTTGCCTTAAGATTCTAATCAAACTTCATTTTTAATGAGAAATCTCTAAAAGCAGATACTGTTGAGGGCGGGTAATAAGGTAAAAAGAAGCAAATCACTGTAGCCTCAGGAACAATAACCCTTGCTGAGGGTTCTGGCTGATTGGTATAAATAACACTGACCCCACAATCTGTCCCAAGAGAGACCTTTCCAGTTGGTGTTTAGCTGCCACAAGCAACAGCAGATAATTCATCAGTGGTGTATGTATATTTACTTTTTGCTCTCCGTGATGAATACTAAAGAGAATCATTAAAAAATAAAGCTTTTCTACCTGCACTAAAATACTTAAATCCAAAATGGGATCACTAAAGAACAGAGACCACAGGAAAGAAAACCATTACCAGTAATTCAGCAAAGAGCTTTTCAAGAGTTCGCAACATGAATGATGATATAGATATGGTGATCATTACTGAGTAACTAATAAAAGTCAGATTCCTGAAGAATACTTAAGGATACAAAAAAATGCTCACCATGCATTTTTAGGTGAAAAGGGCAAATGACAAAGCTGAGTATACAGTTAAATAACAGCTTATAAAGTCCAAAACATATATTTCATACATATAAACATTTTAAAAGTCTGGGGACTTCCCTGGTCCAGTGGTTGAGACTCCACACTTCCACTGCAAGGGGCATGAGTTTGAGCCCTGGTCGGGGAACTAAGAGCCCGCATGCCGCACGGCGTGGCCAAAAAAATAAAATAAAAAGTCTGAAAGGATACACACCTTTTTTTCGAAGAAATAGAGCCTCCATGTTTTTTCCACTGGCTAAATAGCAATGAATTTTTCATACATTCAAACAGAACAAAATTTAATTCAACAAGGGTCCCTAGCCCAAAGAAAAATAGTATTATAACCACATTGTGAATAAAATTTTTATAGTGATTGTTATTTGAAATGAACACAAAATGAACTTTAACTCTATTTATATGCTTTTCTAGCCTTGAAAAATAGTCTCTGTAGATAAACATGGGGCCCAAGATAGCACAAATATGATTTCTTCATAATCCAGACTCCAACAGGGACAGTGTTCTTGCACTTCAGAACCTGAGGCAAAGACTGGCCATGCTGTGCTTCACGGGAGTGATAAAAATAATAATAAAGTTAATTTTACCACAGATAACAATAGTTGCTACATTATATACATGTACATGTTTTCATTTTTTAAGGAACCTCCATACTGTTTTCCATAGTGACTATACCAATTTACCTTCCCACCAACAGTGAACAAGGGTTCCCTTTTCTCCACATCCTTGCCAACACTTGTTATTTCTAGTCTTTTTGATAAAAGCTATTCTAACAGGTATGAGATGGAGATGATAGCTTATTGTGTGTTTATTTTTAAACTGAAGTATAGTTGATTTACCATATTGTGTTAGTTTCAGGTTTCACAGCAAAGTGATTCAGTTATATATTTTTTTTTTCAGGTTACTTTCCATTGTAGGTTATTACATTATTGTGTTTTTGATTTGCATTTCCCTAATGATTAATGATGCAGAACATCTTTTCATGTACCTGTTGGCCATCTGTATGTCTTCTTTGGGAAAACGGCTATTCAGGTCTTCTGTCCATTTTTTAATTGGACTGCTTGGTTTTTTTGTTATCGAGTTGTATCAGTTCTACATACATTTTGGATATTAGCCCCTTATCAGATATATGATTTGCAAATATTTTCCCATTTGCAAATGTGTATATATATTTTCATAATTCAATGATGATCATTAGTGTCTTAAATGGTCCTTGATGGACTGTCACAGGGCTAGTGCATGTCACTGTCAGAACAGGGGCAAGGGATAGGAATGGGAAAAATATTTCCAAAAGCATTCCCATCCTACTGTTCTGGTTGTGCCCCTTTGAAAAGTCACTGTTTTCTACATGCTCTTGATTCCTTTTTCTTTTTTTTTTAAAAGAAATAGATTAAGGATGAGGACACAGTTCCCTCTTTCTTGGAAGAGAGCATGACAAGTAAGCAAGAACCACATTTTCTTTTTGGTAGGCAAAGACTGATAGGGAGAAAAAACCCGATTCTTATTGCACAAAGTCATTTTTATTTGCAATACACTGTGATTCAACCAATGATCAATTCTGCGCTCCTGCTACTTGTAAGCTGCATGATAGAACTACATTTTCTACTTTTTCTGAAATCCTCCCCAGTGCTTAACCTTAAGTGGTTAATAAATCTTGACTAATTAACACTACTAAAGAGGTGTTAGAAAAAACTGAATGCAGAATGTCACCTATTGAAATTTATTTTGCTTCAACTATGTGTATCATAAAATGTTAGAACAAGGTGGAAGTCACTGAAAAAAAAATCAGTCCAACTCCCTACTTTAAACTGAAATACTTACATCAAGAAAAAGTTAACAGCAGTTATCACAGTATTCTTGACTTCTTGTCTAATATGTTTCTACTCTACACTCTTTTCATATACAATAGTTTTATTTTTCTTTCTCTTACCCATTGGCCACTAAAAATATCATTCTTAAGCCAATCATTACATGTTTACTTTTGAAAATTCAAGGAAAGAATTATGTTTTGAGGTATGACTTCCTGTAACTTCTTGACTTTCTCCTATTATAAGATGTAAATTCTATCTCAAAATACACAAACAAATCAGCTTATTGGTGTCTCATAAAGTTATTAAATTTCTTCCCACTCAGAGTGGTAATAAATTCTTTAAGAAGCAAGCTCCTGAAAACTACAGTTTAGCTTCAGTTTTGGATGCTTGAAGCAAAGTCCAGCATGTTTTAAGAAATACTAGTATAGTGCATAGTTTTATAGCTGATTCCAGGTTGTCATCCAGTTCTCTGAGAATATGATTTGCTCAGCACTTCAACTCTGAAGAAAAACCATGAAAAGGGATCCAAGAGGATATAACTAGACTGAATAGGAACAATGCAACTGAGAAAAATAGAAGTAACAATATCCAAATTATAGATGAGTGACGGGTTTTCCAGAAGTTCATTTTTTTTTAATTAATTTTTATTGGAGTATAGTTGCTTTACAATGTTGTGTTAGTTTCTACTGTACAACAAAGTGAATCAGCTATACGTATACATATATCCCCTCTTTTCTGAGACAGGAGTTTGTTTTCAAATTAATTTTCTGTTGCAGATCTTTGCCCCTCAACTTCTTTTCCTGAGGAAGGCATCATGCACAACTTATTAATGCCGAGCTAAAAAAAAAAAAAAAAGGCAAATGCTTCCTAGATTTTCCTGAACTCTTTACTCCACTACTGTATCCACCCCACAAAGACCTGACTTTAGTGTTAACTTCTTTTTTCTTTTTTTTGGCCATGCCATGTGGCATACAGGATCTTAGTTCCCCGACCAGGGATCGAACCCGTGCCCCCTGCAGTAGAAGCGCTGAATCATGGACCGCCAGGGAAGTCCCCTAGTGTTAATTTCACATTCATATTTTCAATCCAAAAGTAATTCAGCCCAAAGTTTCTTTAAAAGAAAAGTCTGTTTCTCTTTTCTTAGATAAATGTTGGGAAGTCAAGTTTTCAATACAATACAGAGATACAGGGTTCTATATGTGTTCTATACCATCACAGCTGGACAACTATCTCAGCAGAAGTAATAACCAGATCCTGGTATCCCTTCCCCAATAAAAGGGTAATACTTCACCAAGCTACATTAATTGTCACTGGACTTAGGAGATGCCAAACAACTGCATCATCAACATAAGGACAATGAGATCAAATAATTATACTATTCCTTGTCAAATGTATATACTTTGGAATTCATGATAAAAGATTATGGCTGGAAACTTTGTTTATCAGTCCTATCAGGACATACCAGGACAGTTTTGGAAATAGACAGAATCTACATGAGCAGCTCAAACTGACAAAACTAATAATCATTAGGATTCTAAATGTAATAGTTAAAAATCCTCAATTAACTTTGTGTAATACATGACAAAAGCCATAAAAACACTTTCCTTCCCCAGAGTTTGTGAGCCAATCAGTGATTCCTTTAATAAACATAAAGGGACACAAAGTAAACAACTTAAGATCTTTAACTGGCAGCCTCAGTATAATACTTGTAGGAATGTTAAACTACTTACTCATATAGAGTTGAACATTTTTGTTTTGGGTTAATGTCCCACAGCTTCTTATTACGGACAACATATTCATTACCATGCTGTTCATACAGAGCTTCAAATTCTTCTACATCATGACGAAGATGGTCAGGCACTACAAATGGGCCTGCAGAATTTGAATTGCGTTTGCTGATTAAAAAAAACACACACAATTTTGTGAATAATTAACTTTCAGGTGGCCCAGAATAACATTTAAATTGAAATAAAGACAGTAACATATTACTCAACTGCAGGATGCAAAAAAACACTACCAGAGAATTTAATGCAGAACAGTTACCTTTCCACAGTTACAGTCAAGAGATACCTAACTACTGAGTAAGGTACGAGATACCTGACTACTGAATAAGGTACAAGATACCTGATTACTAAGTAAGGTACAAGATACCTGAGTACTTTTAATTACTTACTCTTGCTACCAAGAGCAAATTTTTTTAAAATTCTGGTTTTAAAACAAAATCAATGTGGCATTCATTGTAACCTGTTAAAGAGAAAAATGAAAGAGTTTATTATAACTGCTATCAATTTAAGTTAAGGTGAGATTGAGACTGGTAAAAGGTACTTAAATAAAAAGATTTTTTAAAAAACAGTATAAGATTCTAGCACTCTAAAAAAATGTAATAGTTTCAGTGTGGGCTCTAAACCAGACTGCTGATTTAAATTCTGGCTCTGCTATGTACAAGCTTTGTGTCCTTGGACACTCAACTACACTGTGCCTCAGTTTCCTTATCTGTAAAATGGATATAATAATACTACTTATCTCCTAGAAAGAAAAGTGGATTAAATGAATTATACATAAAAAGCTCTTAAAATAGTGACTGGTACATAAGTGCTATCAAAATATAGGCTACTATTATTTTAACTTAAAACAATTCCTCCATTCAAAGAATCCATGTAAATGTGCAAAGCCAACTGTTATTACAACTCATTTAAGAAACGTGGGGGAAGAGAGAGATTGGTTCAAGATGGCGGAGTGGGATGTGCGCTCACTCCCTCTTGCGAGAGCACCGGAATCACAACTAACTGCTGAACAATCATCGACAGGAAGACACTGGAACTCACCAAAAAAGATACCCCACATCCAAAGACAAAGGAGAAGCCACAACGAGACAGTACAAGGGGCGCAATCACAATATAATCAAATCCCATAACTGCTGGGTGGGTGACTCACAAACTGGAGAACACTTACACCACAGAAATCCACCTACTGGAGTGAAGGTTCTGAGCCCCACGTCAGGCTTCCCAACCTGGGGGTCTGGCAACGGGAAGAGGAATTTCTAGAGAATCAGACTTTGAGGCTGGCAGGATTTGATTACAGGACTTCAACAGGACTGGGGGAAACAGAAACTCCACTCTTGGAGGGCACACACAAAGTAGTGTGCACATCGGGACCCAGGAGGGAAGGAGCAGTGACCCCACAGGAGACTGAACCAGACCTACCTGCTAGTGTTGGATGGTCTCCTGCAGAGGCAGAGGGTGGCTGTGTCTCACCATGAGAACAAGGACACTGGCAGCAGAAGTTCTGGGAAGTACTCCTTGGCGTGAGCCCTCCTGGAGTCCGCCATTAGCCCCACCAAACAGCCCGGGTAGGCTCCAGTGTTGGGTCGCCTCAGGCCAAACAACCAACAGGGAGGGAAGCCAGCCCCACCCATCACCAGACAAGCAGATTAAAGTTTTGCTGAGCTCTGCCCACCAGAGCAACACCCAGCTCTACCCATCACCAGTCCCTCCCATCAGGAAGCTTGCACAAGCCTCTTAGATAGCCTCATCCACCAGAGGGCAGACAGCAGAAACAAGAAATACAACCCTGCAGCCTGTGGAACAAAAACCACATTCACAGAAAGATAGACAAGATGAAAAGGCAGAGGACTATGTGCCAGATGAAGGAACAAGATAAAACCCCAGAAAACAGCTAAATGAAGTGGAGACAGGCAACCTTCCAGAAAAAGAATTCAGAATAATGATAGTGAAGATGATCCAGGACCTCGGAAAAAGAATGGAGGCAAAGATCAAGAAGATGCAAGAAGTGTTTAACAAAGACATAGAAGAATTAAAGAACAAACACCTAGAAGAATTAAAGAACAAACAAACAGAGATGAACAATACAGTAACTGAAATGACAAATACACTAGAAGGAATCAATAGCAGAATAACTGAGGCAGAAGAACGGATAAGCAACCTGGAAGACAGAATGGTGGAATTAACTGCCACGGAACAGAATAAAGAAAGAAGAATGAAAAGAAATAAAGATAGCCTAAAAGACCACTGGGACAACATTAAACGCAACAACATTCACATTATAGGGGTCCCAGAAGGAGAAGAGAGAGAGAAAGAACCTGAGAAAATATTAGAAGAGATTATAGTTGAAAACTTCCCTAACATGGGAAAGGAAATAGCCACCCAAGTCCAGGAAGCGCAGAGTCCCAGGCAGGATAAACCCAAGAAGAAACACGCCGAGACACATAGTAATCAAATTGACAAAAATTAAAGACAAAGAAAAATTACTGAAAGCAGCAAGGGAAAAATGACAAATAACATACAAGGGAACTCCCAATAAGGTTAACAGCTGATTTCTCAGCAGAAACTCTACAAGCCAGAAGGGAGTGGTATGACATATTTAAAGTGATGAAAGGGAAGAACCTACAACCAAGATTACTCTACCCGGCAAGGATCTCATTCAGATTCGATGGAGAAATCAAAAGCTTTACAGACAAGCAAAATCTAAAAGAATCCACCAAAACAGCTCTACGACAAATGCTAAAGGAACTTCTCTAAGTGGGAAACACAAGAGAAGAAAAGGACCTACAAAAACAAACCCAAAACAATTAAGAAAACAGTAATAGGAACATACATATCGAGAATTACCTTAAACGTCAATGGATTAAATGCTCCAACCAAAAGACACAGGCTTGCTGAATGGATACAAAAACAAGACCCATATTACATGCTGTCTACAAGAGACCCACTTCAGACCTAGGGACACATACAGACTGAAAGTGGGGATGGAAAAAGATATTCCATGCAAATGGAAATCAGAAGAAAGCTGGAGTAGCAATACTCATCAGATAAAATAGACTTTAAAATAAAGAATGTTACAAGAGACAAGGAAGGACACTACATAATGATCAAGGGATCAATCCAAGAAGAAGATATAACAATTATAAATATATATGCACCCAACACAGGAGCACCTCAACACGTGAGGCAACTGCTAACAACTATAAAAGAGGAAATCGACTGTAACACAATAATAGTGGGGGACTTTAACACCTCACTTACACCAATGGACAGATCATCCAAAATGAAAATTAATAAGGAAACACAAGCTTTAAATGACACAACAGACCAGAGAGACTTAATTGATATTTATAGCACATTCCATCCAAAAACAGCAGATTACACTTTCTTCTCAAGTGCACACGGAACATTCTCCAGGATAGATCACATCTTGGGTCACAAATCAAGCCTCAGTAAATTTAAGAAAACTGAAATCATATCAAGCATCTTTTCTGACCACAATGCTATGAGATTAGAAATGAATTACAGGGAAAAAAATGTAAAAAACACAAACACATGGAGGCTAAACAATATGTTACTAAGTAACGAAGAGATCACTGAAGAAATCAAAGAGGAAATCAGAAAATACCTAGAGACAAATCACAACGAAAACACGATGATCCAAAACCAATGGGATGCAGCAAAAGCAGCTCTATGAGGGAAGTTTATAGCAATACAATCCTACCTCAAGAAACAACAAACATCTCAAATAAACAATCTAACCTTACACCTAAAAGAACTAGAGAAAGAAGAACAAACAAAACCCAAAGTTAGTAGAAGGAAAGAAATCATAAAGATCAGAGCAGAAATAAATGAAACAGAAACAAAGAAAACAATAGCAAAGATCAATAAAACTAAAAGCTGCTTCTTTGAGAAGATAAACAAAATTGATAAACCATTAGCCAGACTCGTCAAGAAAAAGAGGGAGAGGACTCAAATCATTAAAATTAGAAATGAAAAAAGAGAAGTTACAACAGACACTGCAGAAATACAAAGCATCCGAAGAGACTACTACAAGCAACTCCATGCCAATAAAATGGACAACCTGGAAGAAATGGACAAATTCTAAGAAAGGTATCACCTTTCAAGACTGACCCAGGAAGAAATAGAAAATATGGACAGACCAATCACAAGTAATGAAATTGAAACTGTGATTAAAAATCTTCCAACAAACAAAAGTCCAGGACCAGATGGCTTCACAGGTGAATTCTGTCAAACATTTAGAGAAGAGCTAACACCCATCCTTCTCAAACTCTTCCAAAAAATTGCAGAGGAAGGAACACTCCCAAACTCATTCTATGAGGCCACCATCACCCTGATATGAAAACCAGACAAAGATACTACAAAAAAAGAAAATTACAGACCAATATCACTGATGAATATAGATGCAAAAATCCTCAACAAAATACTAGCAAACAGAATCCAACAACATACTCAAAGGATCATACACCATGATCAAGTGGGATTTATCCCAGGGATGCAAGGATTCTTCAGTATATGCAAATCAATCAATGTGATACACCATATTAACAAACTAAAGAAGAAAAACCATATGATCATCTCAATAGACGCATAAAAAACTTCTGACAAAATTCAACACTCATTTATGATAAAAACTCTCCAGAAAGCAGGCATAGAGGGAACCTACCTCAACATCATAAAGGCCATATATGACAAACCCACAGCAAACACCATTCTCAATGGTGAAAAACTGAAAGCATTTCCTCTAAGATCAGGAACAAGACAAGGATGTCCACTCTAACCACTATTATTCAACATAGTTTTGGAAGTCCTAGCCACGGCAATCAGAGAAGAAAAAGAAATAAAAGGAATACAAATTGGAAAAGAAGAAGTAAAACTGTCACTGTCTGCAGATGGCATGATACTATACATAGAGAATCCTAAAGATGCCACCAGAAAATTACTAGAGCTAATCAATGAATTTGGTAAAGTTGCAGGATGCAAAATTAATGCACAGAAATCTCTTGCATTCCTATACATGATGAAAAATCTGAAAGAGAAATTAAGGAAATACTCTGATTTACCACTGCAACAAAAAGAATAAAATACCTAGGAATAAACCTACCTAGGGAGACAAAAGACCTGTATGCAGAAAACTATAAGACACTGATGAAAGAAATTAAAGATGATACAAACAGATGGAGAGATATACCATGTTCTTGGATTGGAAGAATCAATATTGTGAAAATGACTATGCTACCCAAAGCAATCTACAGATTCAATGCAATCCCTATCAAATCACCAATGGCATTTTTTACAGAACTAGAACAAAAAAATCTTAAAATTTGTATGGAGACACAAAAGACTCCGAATAGCCAAAGCAGTCTTGAGGGAAAAAAACGGAGCTGGAGGAATCAGACTCCCTGACTTCAGACTATACTACAAAGCTACAGTAATCAAGACAATATGGTACTGGCACAAAAACAGAAATATAGATCAATGGAACAGGATAGAAAGCCCAGAGATAAACCCATGCACCTATGGGCAACTAATCTATGACAAAGGAGGCAAGGATATACAATGCAGAAAAGACAGTCTCTTCAATAAGTGGTGCTGGGAAAACTGGACAGCTACACGTTAAAGAATGAAATTAGAACACTCCCTAACACCATACACAGAAGTAAACTCATAATGGATTCGAGACCTAAATGTAAGACTGGACACTATAAAACTCTTAGAGGAAAACATAGGAAGAACATTCTGATGTAAATCACAGCAAGATCTTTTTTGACCCACCTCCTAGAGTAATGGAAATAAAAACAAAAATAAACAAATGGGACCTAATGAAACTTAAAAGCTTTTGCACAGCAAAGGAAACTACAAACAAGACGAAAAGACAATCCTCAGAATGGGAGAAAATATTTGCAAATGAATCAACGGACAAAGGATTAATCTCCAAAATATATAAACAGCTCATGCAGCTCAATATTAAAAAAACAAACAACCCAATCCAAAAATGGGCAGAAGACCTAAACAGACATTTCTCCAAAGAAGACATACAGACGGCCAAGAAGCACATAAAAAGCTGCTCAACATCACTAATTATTAGAGAAATGCAAATCAAAAGTACAATGAGGTTATCACCTCACACCAGTCAGAATGGGCATCATCAAAAATCTACAAACAACAAATCCTGGAGAGGGTGTGGAGAAAAGGGAACCCTCTTGCACTGTTGGTGGGAAAGTAAATTGATACAGCCACTATGGAGAACAGTATGGAGGTTCCTTAAAAAACTAAAAATAGAATTACCATATGACCCAGCAATCCCACTACTGGGCATATGCCCAGAGAAAACCATAATTCAAAAAGACACATGCACCCCAATGTTCACTGCAGCACTATTTACAATAGCCAGGTCATGGAAGCAACCTAAATGCCCATCGACAGATAAATGGATAAAGAAATGTGGCACGTATATACAATGGAATATTACTCAGCCATAAAAAACGAGCAAACTTGGGTCATTTGTAGAGACGTGGATGGATCTAGAGACTGTCATACAGAGTGAAGTAAGTCGGAAAGAGAAAAACAAATATTGTATACTAATGCATACATGTGGAACCTAGAAAAATGGTACAGATGAACCGGTTTGCAGGGCAGAAATTGAGACACAGATGTAGAGAACAAACGTATGGACACCAAGGGGGTAAAGTGGCAGGGGGGTGGTGGTGTAATGAATTGGGAGATTGGGATTGACATGTATACACTAATATGTATAAAATGGGTAACTAATAAGAACCTGCTGTTTAAAAAAATAAGTAAAATAAAATTCAAAAAAAAAGTGGATAGTAATAATATAACTTAAAAAATAAATTTAATTTAATTTAAAAAAAAAGAAATGTGGGGGGAAAAAAATTTTGTGGGTTTTTGGTCCATGCAGGAGTATGATATAAAAAGGTCACTGCTTCTCACTAGTTTTATTTCTTATGTCTATCTGTCTCTTGAAAACTCAGTTTCAACAACCAGCTACCACTGGAAATCACTAACATCTAAGGTTAAACCACAACATCATTTCTAGCCTCCAAAACATCTTCCTAGTAATTATCAATAGGACATTCTCTTCACTGAACATTTTAAAGAATATTTTCTAGGATCTTCTCACAGTATCTTGCACAAAGTAGGTTCTCAAACTTATCAAATGAAGGTCATCAGCCCTGTGATTTTAATGCAGTTTATATGAATTCTTAACACTGACAGGCCACACTATAAATTCAACCATGAGAGGTCAAATCAGGTTGTCATTAATAGATGCACATCTTTAGAGAAGTTAGGGAAATAAAACACAAGTTTAAAGTACATTAAATTAATACCACTTTTAAGTTCAAATAAAGCAAAAATTTTCAGACTGTACTTACTTATGGTCTTCACCTGAAGTGACAGTCTCATTATTTGGTGCGACTGAAGTGGTTCCAGACCCAACTAACATAGGCTGGTTTAAAAGACAGAAAAATGACAAGGATTTTCCACCTTAAAATTACCACTAAAACTGATGAATGTTTACATAAATAAATATGCATACAAATTGCCAATATATATGACTGATCTAAATTTTCTTGTGAACAGTAACATACAGTAATAAAACTTTCAACAGCCAAAAATAGGCACAAATTAACATTTAGGTAGCTTCTAACGCTCTAAAAATTTTTAAATTATCACTGTTTAAACTCTCATTTTAGATAAACTAAAGACAGATAGTCAAAGATAAAAAGAAAAGTTTTATTGGAACTTATAAGTTGCTCTCATCCTCCCCTAATATTTGTTCACTTTTTCAACCCCTGCCCCGTACTTGATCCCCCAAATACATGAGAGCCACGAAGAACCCACCATAAGACTTAAAAATAATGCCCTAGTTATCTCATGTGCCTGAAGCAGAGCTTTAGGAGAGAGGAAGGAAGGGAGCCTTTCAATTCTGAGATTCTGTCATGATTAGTATTCAGTATCTTTATTTTGAATATTTTAGGTAATAATTCTATTAGTTGTTAATAAAAGGTATCATGTCTTGTCATACAGATAATGACACTAAGGCACACGGAAGTCAAATAACTTGCCCAAGGTCGCACAGATAATAAAAATAATAACAATTGGTAGAACCAAGATAAGAACCCAGGTCTGCCTGATCCCAAAGCAGCCTTGGTCACATTGTTCTATGACCAGCCATACAAAGTCCTACATTATGACAATGATTTCACTAGGAAATATCTAGAAAATAAAAAGGACAATAAAGATAAAGAGTCTCTTTCAAGAATAACTTATATACGACATGAACCTTAAACTTCCTCAAAATGTAGAAGACTGCCAAAACATCTTTAGACGAAAGCCTAGAAATTCTTTCTCTACAAAATGCTTCAAAATATCCCAAGAATTGGTTAATTCTTATTTATATTTATTTATATATTCAATTAATTATTTTGGACAAGAATCAATACAGAAAATACTCCATACCTTTGAATCTTTTGGCTTCTTTTTCTTGCCTTTGTTTTTTATCTTGATAGAATTAAACTGAAACATAAAAAAAAAAATTACTGAACACTCATATAACAGCATTATGAAGCTGCCATATATTATAAAGATACCATACTGATTTTCATAGACTAGTCCTAAGCTGAAGTACATGAAATGTTTAACAAAAATTAACACTATAGTGTGTTAAGCCCTAGTGTTTTGATTTATAATAGAAAATAAGAAAAAGTTAAATGATACCTAATGCTATAACTAAAATTAAATTGTTCCAACCTAACATGTTATACTCATTTTCAACAAGGTTTATGTCATTTCAAGTAATTAATCAGACTTATTAAGTAATTCCAGTTATATGGTGATCATATTTTAATGATTTTCCTTTTACTAAACCAAACTCAACATTCTACAGCTGGCCAGACGCCAGGGCACAAACAGTGAATTCAGAAAAAGCATTTAACTTCCCATGGGGTATGTCAGCTGTGTTTCTGTAGTTAGCCAGACAGTGTCTGATAGAGTGGACTAAGACAAAATTTCAAGTATAGATGACTTGATCCTAAAAATCAGTAAACAAGTATCTTTCTGACTGAAAACTGCCACAAACTACTAAGGAAGACAACTCTGGAATTATTTTAACTCAAGCTCAATTGTAAGCCACTCAAAACAAAGTCCATTTGTTTTCCTTACAGAACAAAACATTGCAATTTTAATCATTACAGATAACGTTTCATTTTTATGCCAGCAGATGAATCAAGAACTCCTTTCCTATATCTATGATTAACACTTATTAGTTGTGAAAACTTATGGACATTGTCTAATTTAAACTTCAGAGTGTGCTGACTGTTGTTCCAATTCCAAGAGGAAGATTGGGATTAACTTTCTAAGGAAATCATACACGTTATCCAGAAGTCCTCAAGATTTGGTTCTGGAGCGCCTCTTGTGATGTAAACAAACACTGGCCTGGGTCCTCCTCTCTTCCTTTGGCTGACACGAATTAGAACATAACACTGAAAGTGATCAAATAACTTACTGGCACATCACCACTGTCCTGTTTCCTTAATACAGTGCAGCGGCTGTCTGTAGGAAGATACAGATGGTTTTGTGAGGAAACAAAATGTTTATATTGCCATAGGATACACTAAAAGCCTTAAAGAAAACCACCCCAGATACTACTAACATCCACTATGTTCTACTCCTTATTTGGCTTTGACATAAGTTTAGCTTAGAAACCAACAGCAAAATGGCTAACTCGTCGGAAAACCAACTACAAAGAACCACAAAATTTCAATCCAATTCAGCATAATTTGACTGCTTTCTAGGCACCAAACTCTATGCTAGGTGCAGGGAATACAGAAATGTATAGAGAAGTCCCTGCCATCGATAACCTCATGTTCTGCAAGCTACACAAAGAGGCAAACACCCACAGCTCAGTGTGCTAAATGCCACAGCAAATACAGTGGAAACAAAGCTGATAGAATAATAAAGTCTTCAAGGGGAGTGGCCTGAGTCAGGGGTCAGGGAGGGATGTGGGGAGGAGGGGATTTGAACAAGTTAGACTTGAAATGAACAAGCAAAGGGGTGGGATGTGAGCAAGGAAAGCACAATGCAGGTTTGGACACAGTAGGAAGTGGGGTGTATATTCAGAGGGCAGATGGGGAGAGTGCTGATGAACCCAGACAGATCATGTGAATTCAATTTGTAGGCAAAATGAAGCAAGTGCTTCCCAAACAAAATACTTAGAGGATCAGACAGATGTTCTAGAAGAGTCACTAACAGCAACATAAGAGAAAGATTTGGAGTAGGAGGGTCAGAAGCATGGAGACCAGTTTGGAGGCTACTGCAATCATGGAAAGATTATTAAGATCCTGGCCTAGGAAAGCGGAGGTAGACAGGGAAGGGCAGATCAAAAATAAAGCTTATTTGAATTGGCAACAAACTAGACATGGGGCAACAGGCAAGAGGATGGGTGGAGACCAATTTCAGAGTTTCCTGCTTAAAAACAATATATAAAATGTTATTATCTGAGATAACTAGGAAAAACAGGTCTCTAGAGATACAAGTGGCTTAAGCCATATTGTTCTTAATGGGTCTCTTGGCCATCTACACAGAAATTCCAACAGGGAAATACGCATGCAGGATCCAGGAGAGTTTGGGTCTCCCAATTATCACGGCATTGGTGATATTATTGAGTACCCTTATTTACAAGATCAGTGGATTCTGAAGTTTTAAGAAATACAGTCATTCCTTTAAATGAAAGGAGACAAAATTGAAAAAGTCTGGGATGAGGGTGAGAGGCACAAGTAGTGAACTTGAAAATCTGCTGGCTGGTCATTTGGCTGGTGGCTTCCAACCCTATGACTAAAAGCAGAGAAAGAGTCACAACTGGATGGACTGTATATTTTAGGTACAGAACACAAGAATCAGGGAAAACACATAATGAGAGGGTTGTGTCCTTTTTAGTTATCTTGTGTGATCCAAACATGCATTGAGTTTTGTAAGCTCAGTCCCAGGACAGCATTTTATTACCAGCAGCAGAAAACTGATGGCAATAAATTCAGGCTATCAAGAAGCATGTCAACTCCAGTCATGAAGCAGTGTCCTAGGAAAATAAAGCCACCTATATTTGAGAACCACAACAAAAGTAAGCTTTTCAGTTCCTTATACTGCATTTGAACTTCATAATGCATAACATTTCTGTACAAGGCCAGACCTTTTCATGTACCCTTTAAAACAAATGGCACAAAATTTGAAAGTCTAACTCCTGACAATATATAAGCAGACTTCTGATGCTAAGGGAAAAGGTGGGGGGCAGGGGTGAGGCGTTATCCTAAGAGATACATGCAGTACCAAAGACAAGAAATTTAAATTAATCTAGAATCTAAGAATATTAAAATTTTGAACAAAACAGAATCACACAGATCACTGGCTCCAAATCCTCATTTTAATGATGAAGAAACTAACATTCAAGAGAAGCTAAAGAATTAACTACTAGTTATCCTATTCTGCCAAACTGGACTCCATGCCATTATCCAAGCAGCCCCCTCAAGTCCCCTCCACCCTGTCTCTAATTCTGGACGTCACCCTGTCAAATTCCACCTCCACGTTCAAAGCTGGACTTGGACTCCACCCCTGCACCAAGGCTTTCCTCTTCCCCGAGGAGAACCCCTCAGCACTTTTTCTGGTCCTCTCTTCTCCCATATTACAGTTATCTGTATATTCATTTTACTGCCTTTTCTGAAACATAACGTCCTTGAGGGCAGAGACTAGCGTAAGCATTTCTGAATTCCTTGTTAACACCTAGCACAGGGCCTTGAAGCAGTAGTAAAAGAAAGTTTCTAATTAATTGAGTTAGGGAAGTAGCTGGGCCATAGCCTACTTTTCTTGACTCCCAGCTCTAGGCTCTTCCCACTACAATACATATTCTATCTGTTCTAGATTCTGCAAGCATCACCTACTTCTGCAGGCCAATGTTTTCTTGAATGCTACAAATCAAGCCATTTCCTAAGAAATTCCATCCCTATGATATACAATCTCTGCCATGACACTGTCAAAATACCTATGATGAGAATAGTCTGGTGTATAGTCCATGTAATGTATCCATCTGAATATCTCTACAACAATTAACTCCACAGAGTAAGAAGGTTTTATGACATTAAAAAAAAAAAATCACTATTCTTAACACTAATTTCCCCAAATAAGCCAGTTGTACCATAATAATTTTCATTATTTTCTTTGTTAAGTATTTAAGCAAGCTAGATCCTTTGGAGATTTTTTCTAAGATTAGATATAAACTGAAACTCAGTCCACATACCCATTATATCAAAGAATTCATCCAAAGCATTATGCAGTGCTGGGAACTTGTCTCTGTGTTCTTCCAGCAGCCATATTAAACATCGCGCTTCCTTCAATGACGCTGGCTCACAGAAATAATCAAGCTGCTTTCCTTCTATAGAGCCTAGTTTATGACCATATTTCTCATTCCAGAGAAAAGTCATGATGCTAAAATCAAGCTCCTTAAGAGCAGCCCCATAACGAGAAAAAAAAGGTCCTGTGGCATCTAAGCCTATAATAAAAACAAAACCCAAGTCAGAAGAAGAGGAAAATTATTTGCTGTAAAATCACATTCATTTTCACATCTCTGAAAGCAGTTCTACTATAGTTTGCTTACATTTTCAGTGAAAACATTCAAATAATTGAGAACAAACTTGTTCAAGCTATTATGCATTTTAGAAACACTATTTCACATTAATATGCTAACTATAATAATTCTTATCTATTAGTTGAAGAAGGTAGGCCAAAGGTTTCTATTAATACAGTTATTTTTATCAGACTTAGGAGATTAAATGAATTAAATGCCTTTAAAAGGCATTTTTAAAGGCATTAAATTCCTTTAAAAATATTACAATAACTTTTTCACTACTTCGTAATGATTTGCATTCCAATTAGTACAAGCTGGCAAGATTTTACAATGCTTTTCTACATATACTCCATAATAACAAAATATCAGTAATATACAGAACTTCCCAAGTGCCTATAAAACAGAAAATGGGCAAACTGTTCACCCAACACCTCCAAGAACTACACCTCATCCCCTGAAGTATCACGGCCCCTTACCCTCCTCACAAGATGCGAGGTGGTCACTATTCCCGCTTTTACTCCTCCTTCTCCAACTCAGAAAGAGGGGTGGCTGCAACCTCACACGCCACTACTGAAAGGTGAACACCTGCTACCTACTAACACAGCCGCCAAAACGCAAGGATTGGCTTTGTTCTCTCCCCCGACACGCCTCTAACACAGGACGGACCACAGGTTCTCAGTCCGCAAATGAAGCAGAGATTGCCAAGTTAGAACTACCCTGGACAGCTGTTTCTTCCAGATGAAATAGTTAGCTTTGCAGAAGTCATGTTACATGAAAAATTAGTGTATTTAAACACCAGAATCAGGGATCACATAAAATACTCATACAAGGTTCAAGGGAATCAGCAATGAAGAAATATCACATTCACATCTCCATCTATGGCTCACATCAAAGCATGTGCTCGTTAAGGGGAAGGGAGCAGATCACATCTAGTACTGAAACGTTAACCGCCGCTCCCACTGCATTTAAACTAAGCTCTTTGTTAAATATAGCAGGTTAAAGTAAGACATAACTTTATAATTTACTTGTCTGATTGTCAGTAGACACTAACAGCAATCATCACTTAGGTGAAATTGTCTGGGGCCAGAAACCCACGGAGATGTATGCTCAACACAGCAACATTTACTTATCAACTACACCAAGTTTGCTGCCATCTTACTTTGTCCCTACTGACAGAAACGTATCAATATATTCTCTGAAACCCTGGAATTCTATCAGCTCCATGTCTCTACGGCAGGTCAGGCAGGCTCTCTCTATAGACCGCTGCTGAAAGGGCCTGCCCTGCTGTGGCTCCCACCAGCCTTTTACCCAACAGGTGCCAAGTGAATCATCCACGGCACTAGGCAGCAGCCAACCTGGTCACCAGGACAAACAAGGCCCTGGTACCAGAAGAGATCACCATCTAGTTTAGTCAATAACTCTCTCTGCAGCTGCCTTCTGCAGTCCTTGGGTGGCTTTGGTCAAAGAGCCTGCTTCGGGGGTTCTTCCTCAACCGAATTAGGAAAATCAGGGCAGAGTACCAGAATTTTATGACCCTGTGATTCACAATACTGAAGGTCAAGCCCAGGGTATTTCTCTCTCAATCCTTAGATACAGATTTGCCTCAGGTGATCCTAGGCAATTAGTTCCACCCACTCCTTCCTGGAAATTCTTCACTAACGAATGTGACTACTAAACTGCACAATCCCAGAGGGCATGCCCCAGCAGCTGACTCCAGGGGGTGCTATTTACCCATGGTTGTACCCAGTGTTCACGTAGTTTACACAAGGACAAATAGTTTTGCGTAACATAGGACTGGATTTTCTTACTGACTGAACTTTCCTGTGTTTACACCTTATACAAAAGCATATTGTAACCCATCCATAAAGTAACCTAAAAATTGTGAGTTGGGGGAAATAGCATTTTTAACCATACAAATTTGTGGTTCTACATTTTAAAAAATCATAAATGATGATAGGAAAATGAAAAAGGATTCAGAGGCCTACGCTTATCCTTCCTATGAAACTGCATCTCTAGAATTAAGAGACGTACCAAAGCTATTAAGTTTTTGGATCCAGGTGGCTAATTTTGGTTCCACTTCTTTAAGTTCACTCAAAACATGCAGAAACACCCTTGTCTTTACTCTATTCTTTTCTTGAACCAAATGACAAATGACATAGTCCACTGCTTCATTCAGAAAATTTCTGCTAGAAAAACAGGTTGTGTAGTCTTCTGTGGTTAAAACCTTCCAAGAAAGCAACTCTTTGAGAAGCTTGGAAGTATTCAGTATCCCGGACTTAATCTTGTCAGCATACTGCTTTATGCACTGCAGAATTCTGTCATCAAGGAACTGGCAACTCTGAACACTGTCTACAGTTTCTACGGATAAATAACAGTGGTCAGTAAAAAGGAGAAAGAGGACCAATTTGCAAAAATATAAACTCAGAAAAAATTAACATAACATTACATAGCAATATAAAACATGACTCAGATGTATTCTTTATATTGTTTTAAATAGCCTAAGAAATTTTAAATTAGGAATAAAATATTTAACACCTTTAAAAGGTATGAAAGTTCACATTAAATCGAACATATCAGGTACCTTATTGCCTTCACTTGTACCACTCATCTAAAAATCCTAACTGAGCCTCATCAACTACCCAAACTTTCATTCAGTAACTATGTTTCATGCATGACTGCAAAGGGTTTTTTCCTGGAGTTGAAGGGATCATTTCTTCATGTATAAATACAATAAACATTTGGTAGTTATTGTATGTTATTCATCTTATTGTTGAATCCTAAATCATAGACCTGTGGAGTCGTTGATTCCAAGCTGGAAAATATCTCAGAAGTTCATCTTCCCACCCAGGCATTTCCCCCTAAAAATGGCCATTTAGCCTCTTGAAGCTAAGACAATAAATTAAATACAAAAATATATATATATAAAATAAGTAAATAATGTTCACTAAAAATTTTTTCGGTAGGAAAGATAACTGTGATTGATTTGTGAAACATTAATGGAACACTAGATGAAAAATAAAGACAGCAAGAGGAAATATTTCATTCTGGGAACAGCCATCATAGTAGAAAATGAGAAAAACGTACTTCAACTCAAAACTGAAAGCATACCTGGGGCTATAATGTACAGTATGGTGACTATAGTTAATAATACTGTTTTGCGTATTTGCATGTATATCTTGAAAGTTCTCATGAAAAAAAAAATTCTGTAACTGTGTACGGTGATGGATGTTAATTGGACTTACTGTGGTAATCATTTTGCAATATATACAAATATCAAATCATTATGTTGTACACCTGAAACTATACCTCAATTAAAAAAAAAAAAACCTCAAAAAAAAACCCCCAAAACCTGAAAGTAAATATGTCCACAGAAACAGTAAATTACTGAGACCACTCCCATGTTGATCAGGGAATGCTGACAAGACAGGTGTAAAACAGAAGGCTGGACTAGGTAATCTCTCTGGCACCTAGTATGAACTGCTTCTTTATTTGAACTCAGCATATTTCAGATAATCAGTGGCTAATTTACAGTTCAACGTTTCAGAACTTAAATCTGTGTAGCAGGGTTTACAAAGCACTGTCAAACATACAGTAGGAATTTCAGATATTATTCTCACGTGCACTTTGGAGATCAGGAATCGGACAGAGTGTCAGTTTGCCCTGAGTTAGTGGCAGGGTAGCGTTTTCAATCCCTGTATATTGCTTCTAAATTCAATGTTCCTTACACCAACCCCCTCCCCACCTCAGTGTAATCAGAAGATGGTGATAAAATCAAAATGCCAATGGAAATCTAAATTTCAACTCAATAACAATTAATATAAGGCCCAACAAGATGAATATTTATATTTATACTTTTAAGCAAGAATATATTATTCTTATCATGCCTTGGACTCCCAGCATACCTTTCTGCTCTTCAATTTTAGGTGGATTACTTTCCCTTAGGTCCTCTTCCAATCTTTCTTGTGCTAATTTTTTTGCTTCCTTTTTTTGGATCTTCCGCTTCAATTTTTTGTCTTCTTTCAGCCTTAACTTCTCTAGGCTGATAAATATTTACAATTAGTCATAACTCACCTTTGTTATAAACTCAATTAACTATTTTCCTTTGCCTATTGTAGTAACCATTCACCAAACAATAAGTTAGAAGTTTCCTTTTTTAGTTAAAACTTGGCCTATATCTTCTGTTCAATATCAAAAACTTTTGAGACGTGGTCAGTTCAGTCAAAACAAGTGTACTTGTTTCATGAAAACAAGAACCTCAATGACTGAGTGACTTCTAATTAAGGATGGCATGTACAGATCATGCAGATGTTATTTCCATATATATGAGTTACTGCTTAGGGTAAACAGGAATAGTAAAAATGACTCTGCAAGGTAATACATGTAAATACTCATTTCCACAGTAAAATATTTTCACAACCCAATAATGGCCCACAACACCAGAATTTGGTCAATATGGTTACAACAAATTCTTCTCAAGAAATAATTCTGTTCATCTTTTCTTCTGCTCTTTCCTGGTCACCAATGATGAAAAAAATCACTTCTTAAAATGGAAAGCAAGAAGCAGGACCAAAAAGAAAAGAAAAAAGGATTGGAATTATTTGATCTGAACAAGATACAGAAGTGAATAATTTTGACAGTTCACTGAGTATTTCAGGGTGAGAAATAGTCACTGGTTCAAAATGTTTGAAGAGAGTAAAAGGAAAGATGCTTTTGGAATTAAAGTTTCAACAACTGAGAACTAAGTATATAATTTTTATCCAAATGCCAAATCTATTGAACATGTCATTTCATAGTTCAATTTCATAACTTTACTTATAAATTCAACCACTAAATAATGCTTCTTATTCAAGTTTTTAGCATTTAACCATTCTAGGCTAGTTCCCTTGAAAGTTATAAATATCCATAAAATTCATTTAAGAACCACTTATCTGGATATGTGTGCAGAGCCAATTTTAAAAACAGCATAATTTAGAAATCTTCATTTAACAGAATTATATTCTAATAGACATTATTAAGCTACTGATTATTAAAAATCTTACCTAGAACATTTCTGTTTCAGAATAGGTCTTGGAGGAACCTTTTCTTTAATGACCTTGTGTTCAAACTTTAAATAAAACAGACACATCCAAAATTTGTCTCATGCTCCCATAACATAAAGCACAAAACCACAAGCAACAAGCATTTCAGAAGCACACACAGTCAATGTTCAATCTGATAGGGAACAGTGACGATGTTCTGACCCAAACAAACGCCCAGAAAACTTTAGCAAAACAATTTACTGAAAAGAGGAACAAGAGAGTAGACACAATTTAGGAAGCTTAAAAAAAAATTAAGAGTAAGCAGAAGATCAAATAAACTACAGATGTCACTACAACAACCCACTCCTGCCAACTCCCATACAGGGAGGTTAAAGGCAATCCCTCAAGACACTCTCCTCCCTCCCTAAGGTCCCCCACCTCGCCAACACCCAAACGTTTACTGGGAATTAACAAAATAAGGTTATTAAAAAGAGTAAAAACAGTAAAACTAAAATGTAAAAGGTCTCCTTCTACTTTTAGGAGATAAAAGAATATGAGAATCCTTCAATGCAAAGAAGCATTCTCACATCCTATTACTTCCTATAATTTCTTATATCAAGTAACTGTTTCTTTCCTGGAAAACACAAGATCCAAATAGTACAACTTCCACAAATTTAAATCATATTTTAAAAGGTATCAACAATTTGTTTATTAATTTAAGGAGACTTCCCCTTTATTAAATACTTACTTCACATTTAACCTGACCACCACTGCTGAAGATGATAATCTTTGAAATGATTCCTTCACAGTCAGGAGTAAGACAAATTCCTTGTAGAAAATCCTATTTAAAAAAAAAAAAAAGTGCTCCATCTCAGCATAAATCTATACATGTATACCATTTTAACCATCAAGAACAGTCAAAATGTGATCTAGAACCTCCTTCAGGGACGCGCCGTAAAGTCCCTGCTCGTTGCCACCTGACTCCCAGAGCCCCCAGCTGTAGGGGTGACTACGGAACTTGCTTTGTTTGTGTAAGGTGAGCTGACATCATATACGCTACACCCATGCACAAGCTTTAAGAAACACTGAATGGATTGGTCATTGCTCTTTTCCCTCGGCCATAAGAACATGTTCCAGTCACTCCTCAGCCTCAATTCAGAAACAAAGAACACAGCCACACAGACTGGAGCTGCCACAGCCCAACCCTGGACAACGAATGCGAAACTTCAGGACAAGTGACGCAGGCAAGGAACGAGGCTTTCTTACTGTAAGTCATAAGATATTTGAGTTACTTCAATACATCCTAGTGAAAGCGAATTTACAGAGGGTATTTCAACCCACGGGAATGGTAAGACCACTAAGGGCGAGGGCACAGCTAGAGAAGCTCAATTAAGGTAGGACAAAGATATAGCAGAAGTGACTCAATGGCAGCAGTTACTTGGTCACATCATTACACCTCTAGTTAACTACATGATAATGTGTAAAATGTGTGAATTTATTTCTACTAAACTTCAATAATTCCTATTGCTAACATTCACCTAGCACAACCACCTTATTTTTTTTCCTTAATAAGGACAGGGGTTTACATGAGGCTAAGCAGCGTAGAAAAAGGTTTTCTTGTTTTAAGTCCATAGCTTATATGGATCAGAAACAAATTCTATCAATGCAAACAAGATTATTAAACTGTGACTGCTCTCAAAGTATATCTGGCTAATGGTAATTAACATCATTACCTTGTTAATTAAGAGAATACCCCAATCAGATGTGGCAGTACAAAATTAAGTTGATTTCTTAGTACAAATTATCTCATCAAATTTTTTAGAAAATATAAAATTTGAAGCCCCAATTCTACATCATAACATTAAAATCAGACATTTAAACTTTTATTTTTGATCATAATACTTCCAATGTAAAAGGGGTTCAACAATTTATTAAAAGCCTCTATGGTTACTGCCTTTACACTTGCATAAAATGAAAACAAAAACTGGTGTTCCCTGGTGGCACAGTGGTTAAGAATCCGCCTGCCAATGCAGGGGACATGGGTTTGAGCCCTGGTCTGAGAAGATCCCACATGCCGTGGAGCAACTAAGCCCGTGTGCCACAACTACTGAGCCTGTGCTCTAGAGCCCGAGAGCCACAACTACTGAAGCCCGCACGCCTAGAGCCCGTGCTCCACAACAAGAGAAGCCACTGCAGTGAGAAGCCCCCGCACCGCAACAAAGAGTAGCCTCCACTTGCCGCAACTAGAGAAAAGCCCGTGTGCAGCAACAAAGACCCGATGCAGCCAAAAATAAAATAAATTTAAAAAAAATACGTTGAAAAACAAAAACTGATTTTCTAACTTTATCATTAAATTTTTAATTTAATACTTTCTAATTATGTCTCATGCACAGGGAGGAATTCATATCCTCTTAAGACTTTTCCTAAAGTTTCTTAGGGGAAAAAAATCAGCATACAATAAGCATACTGAAAAATCCAGACAATCTTGTTAGCCTTACCTTGTCAATTTTATCATTAAAGGTTGTTGTCTTTAACTTCTTCCAACAGTTCATGTGGAATTCTATTTTACAGTACTGGCAACAGCTGATTCGTATAAAACCCTAGGGTTTAAAACAATTTTTAACTCACATTTGAAAGATGTCTACACACACTCTCTCTCTCTCACTCACAACACGTATTAAGATAGAGCTGTCTGCATTTACCTGGCAGACATAACTAGATGTCACATTTCCTCCTGGGGGAGTATAATACTTCCGTACCCCAGACTGCCTAGTGCTGGAAACACTGAGCTTAACTGACATATTCATTTCCACACTTTACAGCTGCGTTATCCTTTACAATATCAAATATTTTATAAACTTATTTCATCTGATCTACTAACCAGGGACAGCGAGCAGCTTGTATCTTCCTGAACAAGCTAAAGCCCAGGGTCTTACTCACTCAATTCACTGCCAGACTCGGTCTCAGACTTAGGTCTCTAGGAGTTAATTCAGTGATCAGAATGGCCTTCAGATTCTTGGACTCAAATGTTACAAGAAATTGGAATTGCAACAAATCAGGGGAACTAACCTCACTTTGTTCCCTGGGCTCTAAAAATAGGCTAGAAAGGGGAAATGGAATCAGCTAACCTGCCTTCTCAGGTCACCATCCCTGCCCTCGGTGTTTATTTCAGTGGCTCTGGGCCCCCATGTGAGATGATGTAGACTTAAGTCCAGGGGATGGGGAGGACAAGAGGACATAAAACTGCTGACAAGTCACAGAACTCAGGTGTCTCCAATTACAGAATTTGCTCTGAATCCATTTTAAGGCACAATTCAGCAAGTTAATGACCTAGTACACACTCATTAGTACCTTAAAGTCTGGATCAGTTATGTATATCTGGATTTTGGAATATCCACGGCACTTCTGATAGCAACAAATGGCATCTGGCACTGGAGGGAACCTGCATTCTTCAATAAATTTCTCTAACAGCATCTAAAACAAAAATAAACAAAAATGATACTACTACAACACTAATTCAACAATAAAATGTTTGTCATTTCAGTAACCTCTTGCCATCAAAATATTTTCAGCCTAGAAAGGACCAAATGCCTTTTAGCCAAGAACTACATACAACTTTTAAGTTTTTCCTTCTAGAGAGAGGCTGATACAGAGACATGCCAAGAGACAAAGATGGGAAAAAAGGGCTGAGCAAAAAATTTTCAGAATTTCAGACTCTGAATCAAAACCTTATCCTGTGTTATAATCATCAGACCTCATTTTACACTACATACCTCTTAGAAACCTCCCCTAAGCATTCACAGGGAGTCAAATGAGGTACAATAACCCTTAGGGCTCTACTGTTCTCCTCCTTCCCCATGTCATTTCACCTAGGACCCCACCACTGCCATCCATCTACCTCCCTGAACCCCTGCCACCTGTGCCTGTTCATCACCTGGAGAATTACATCACTGCCACTGAGGCCCCCAAGACTCATGCCACGCTTCCAGTGCTGGCTGTTCGTTGTCAGTAGTTCCTGTGCCTCCACTCCAATCCAGTATAAAGAGAGGGAAATCCAACAATCCCTATGTTTAGTTTTATTTTTTATACCAGCTTTGCTGAGCTATAATTCATATACCATACAATTTACACACTTAAAGTGTATAGTTCAGTGGTTTTTTAGTATATTCGGAGTTGTATAACCATCACGATAACCTAAAATTAGAACATTTCACCACGCAATAAGAAACCCCATACCCATTAGCAATCCCTCCCCAACCTTCCTCAATCCCCTAGCCCACTAATCTACTATCTGTCTTCACATATAGATTTTCCGATTCTGGAGATTTCAGACAAACAGAATCATACAGTATGTGGCCTTTCGTGTCTGGTTTCTGTCACTCATATTCAATTATATGGATATACCACATTTTATTTAACCATTCATCAGCTGATGGACACTTTGAGCTGTTTCCACTTTTTGACTACTATGAATAATACTGCTATGAACATTCATGTACAAGTTTTTGTGAGAACATATGTTTTCCTGTCTCTGTACATACCTAGGAGTGAAACTGCTAGGTCATATGGTAACTCTATCTTTAACCTATGAGGAACTGCCAGACTGTTTTCCAAAGCAGCTTCATCATTTTACACTTTACAGCAATGCATGGACGTTCTGATTTCTCCACATCCTTGCCAACACTTGTTATTGTCTGCCTTCTTGATTACAGCCACCCTAGTGAGTATGAAGTAGTATCTTGTTTTGATTTGCATTTCTCTGATGGCTAACTGTTGAACACATTTTACATGCTTATTGTCTATTTATACAACTTGTTAGCAGATACACCTATCCAGATCTTTTGGCTACTTTTAATTAGAGTGTCTTTTTATTACTGAGTTGTAAGAGTTGATTCCTGTGCTTTTAAAAGCTTCAGCCAAAAGCAAGTTCTGAGTAAATGCCAGGGCTCATCACAAGTAAAGGCCCATCCAAGCCAATTCACATACTTTAGTCTTTCTAGAACTGGCAAAGCATCCTACACTTCTGGATATGAGACTAAATTTGTATTTTCAGTACCATTAATACCATTTGTAAATTTGTATTTTCAGTACCATTAATGGTACCATTTCAAGTACCATTAATAACCATGATGAAAAAACAATGCTATACCTTTCTCTAAGTACAACCAGTACGCCATGCTGCTTAACAGTGCACATTCTGGTCAGAATGCCTGGATTCAAGTCCCAGCTCTACCATTTCCCAGCTGTTTAACCTTGAGCTCAACACTTAACCTCTCTAAATGTAATCTTCCTCATCTGTAAAATGGGAATAATCATAGTGCTCATCACACAGGGTTGCTGTAAGGGTTAAAGGTAATGATAAATGGAAGGTGTATGACTGGCACACAGGAAACATTCAATAAACGTTGGTGATTCTCACCAGTCTTTCAAGGGGAAACGCATGTGAGGACAGAGTGCTCCTACCTGTCTTCTGATACCTGAGTCGGAGCGCAAAAGCGCAGATGAGCTTTTATGGTTAGTAAGATGCTCTCTAGAGAAATGAACGGTTACCTTTATTTTCCCTGGCTGAGTCTCTTCAATAACCACATTACTTGTGGGCCAAGTTAACACTCCAGGAAGACGACAGATCAAGGTTCTTGCTTTCTCGAAATGATTAAGAGCTTCTAGAAATCTAAAGTCATAATTATGAAGAAGGTATTAAAGATGTGACATGAATTTTCATTCCCCACAACAAGGCACAGAGATTTCAAGCTTACTAGGTAAGAGTACATTTGACAAATCACTACACAGAAATATTCAATGTAACCCATATGTTCTTTAAAAAACAAGACATTATCACTGTTTGCTACAAAGGTAATATAAATTAAACACTAATCTACCTGGACACTGGCTTTATTATGGTAGGTGCACACTAGTCCTTTTAAAGTTGCAATTTTTTTTTAAGTTTTCAACAATTAAAACAGAAAACTGAATAAATTATGGTTGTTCCATTTTTATTTCATTTACTAATCTAATTAGATTCTTGTAGAGCAACAGCAAAGCTCCACTTCAACTAATTAATCATAAATAGGGAAATTTTTTTAACTTGACTCATTTAGAACATCTATAGTAAAACCGCTTTGCTGAAAAATTTTTAAAGAAATCGTATATTCTGGACATCTTCAACTATAAAGCAGTGAATTATTTTAACAGAACAAATGTGTATGTAAACTATTTTAACTATAAATATGAAATCTTTCAGTTCCAATTTATGGTTTAAAAATTAATCTCAATAGATTCCCACAGTCCATTCAACAAAAGAATACTGGATTATAAGGTTATCCCAGTCTTTATTCTTCTCTTCAGACTAGAGAATAGAGGGTTCTCTGCTTTCTCCAATCTTGAAATGATTTCCCAATTGAAGAAGTCATTTTTGCCTTTGGGTACAGAAAACTTCACCTGCAGAAAAGCTAGACCAGCATCCACCATAAGACAGTTATAAACAGCAGGACTTTCAACCAGACACTGCACATTGCAACAGCAAAAAACCAGCTTACTGGACATTGAAACACAAACCGTATTATTGTGAAATTAAAAGTTAAATGGCCTTCCACAATATTGTAAATCAACTATACTTCAATAAAATAAATTTTTAAAAAATTTAAATGCCTTTCAGAATGGCAAACACGTCTTCATTTACTACAATCTCCATGATGCTACACATTTATGTTACGTTCCCAGATCTTGTGAATATCTGCATGTGGCCACTGCATTAAACAGGTATGTCCCAAACAACTTATGCTAAGTTGGAATTAATTTCATTTATTACCATAGAGGTGACTGCTAAATCCTCACCACCCCTGATTCTTAAAAGAGTTGAACTGGTCAGACAGTAGCTTCAGGAAGTAAAAGAACTTTCTTTAATCTTTAAAGATCTATTAAAGAAGGTTCTAGGCAACCCCTAAGATTGGGTTCCCAAGAATACCAATGGTCTGATAAAACTTCCTCTAAACAGTTAGATGAAAATTTAAGGATAATTAAAAGTTATGAATGATATTCAATCAGTCAACAATTATTTGTTTATAAAAATAATCTAACATACCTACCACTATATTGGCTGTACTTCTATTGGCTGTACACTATATTGGCTGTAGATTTTTGTTTCTAACTCATAATGTCCTTGAACATATATATATTTCGTATTAGGGACTTCCCTGGTGGTGCAGTGGTTAAGAACCTGCCTGCCAATGCAGGGGACACAGGTTTGCGCCCTGGTCCCAGAGGATCCCACATGCTGCGGAGCAACTAAGCCCGTGTGCCACAACTACTGAGACTGCGCTGTGAGAAGCCCACGCACCACAACGAAGAGTAGCACCTGCTCCCCACAACTAGAGAAAGCCCACACGCAGCAATGAAAACCCGACACAGCCAATAAATAAATAAATAAATTAATTAATTAAAAAACACATCCTCATACAAGTTTTTTGGGGGAAATAGGTATTTAACCAAAAAATTATATAATCACACGTGTAAAGCATTAATTTATACCAATTCAGTCGCCATTTATAAATGACATATACTAAAAGATAAAACATAAAATCCTTTGTGTCAAATTACTCTATTATTTTTTTAAATTTATTTTTTACTTATTTATTTTTGGCTGCTTGGGTCAACGTTGTTGCGCATGGGCTTTCTCTAGTTGAGGCGAGCGGGGGCTACTCTTCGCTGCAGCGCGCGGGCTTCTCATTGCGGTGGCTTCTCTTGTTGCGGAGCACAGGTTCTAGGTGCACAGGCGTCAGTAGTTGTTGCACACGTGCTTAGCTGCTCCACGGCATGTGGGATCTTCCTGGACCAGGGATCGAACCCATGTCCCCTGCATTGGCAGGCGGATTCTTAACCACTGTGCCACCAGGGAAGTCCAAATTACTCTATTATTGATTTTCCTATTACATTCAAAATTAGAAAGCACTGGGAACTGAAGTGATTGACCTTACTTTAATAATTAATATTCAAATGCCAGTCCTCAAAGTAAACACAATTATCATAGTGTGCCACAGAGAAGATACCAAAATAACTCCAGAAAAAGGATCATCATCACATTAGATTTGAAATGAGTAACCAGCCTAGAGCATAAAGTAGTGTGGTTTCTACTAACCTGTTTTTTTTCAAATACACTTTTCCAATTCCACAGTAGGCCAAGCAATCAAGTCCCTCATTGGGGTAGTGTTCAATCATCCTCTTAAACTGGTTTTCAGCTTCAGATAATTCCTTCAATAGCAATGAGAACAGTGATCCCTTACACAAAAAGAGAAATACTGGATCCAATTTTACCTGAAAGTTGATTCCTTTTGTGTAATATTAAAAACAACCGTATATCCTAAAATTTCTACAGCAAAATTATACATTCTGCACTTCATTTTCTTAACAGTTACATAAATTTTGACCATATGGATACTCAAGAGACACAACCAAAATGATCCAGCTCCAGAATGAAAAGTTGCCACTGAAATCAGACAACCAACCAAACGAGCATTTACTAACACACAGGGGTCCCAGTGTGTGCTGGCTAACCCTAAAAGGTGTGAATTCTGGGTAAAAGAGACTGATTTGGATGCAAACACGCCATAACATATATCCTAGTAAGTGCTGCCCCCTTGGGATCACAGGAATTCCAATGATGTTGCCACAATGTTTTGTGACATCAGACAGACAAATGCTCTGTCTTAAAAACAGCTCTTTAGTAAACTTTACAGAGCTTAGAGTACATTCTTTTGAATATTCTCAACAGTGGAAGCCTCTGGGCTTTGAATGAATATTGTTTTGGAAAAAATCCAAAAGACACTTAGCTCAAAGCAATACTGGCCACTCCACTGTGGGTGAAAAAGGAAATGTCAGTACAAAATGGAGTTAATAAGAAGCTTTGAGGCCAGCTCCAAAGGAGGCATGCCAAAAATGTTTCAGCAAGAGCTGTTCTGGAGTGAATACTTCCTTCTGGGGACACTCTGAATGATGAAATTCTCTTAAATGTCCAAGTTCTAGCATACCTATTTAGTTTTTTTTTTAAACCAAAAGTAAATCAAAGTAAATAAAAAATGTAATAAACTATTTCTTCAGTTCCGGTAAGGCAAAACATGGTAAGAAGCTTATTGTTACTCTGCCAAGAATAGAACAATGGAGATCATACAGTCCTGTCTCCAACAATCGACTAGAAAATAGAGTTAGAGATTCCCTAATGAAAGACACTCATCTGTCACATCAAGAACAAGAAAGGGGCTTCCCTGGTGGTCAGTGGTTAAGAATCTGCCTGCCAACGCAAGGGGACACGGGTTCGAACCCTGGTCCGGGAAGATCCCACATGCCACGGAGCAACTAAGCCCGTACACCACAACTACTGAGCCTGCGCTCTAGAGACTGCGAGCCACAACTACTGAGCTCACGTGCCACAACTACTGAAGCCCGTGCGCCTAGAGCCCGTGCTCCGCAACAAGAGAAGCCACGACAATGAGAAGCCCGCGCACTGCAACGAAGAGTAGCCCCTGCTCGCCGCAACTAGAGAAAGCCCACGCACGGCAACAAAGACCCAATACAGCCAAAAATAAAAACAAATAAATAAATTAAAAAAAAAAAAAGACCAACAGCATGTCACAAGGAAAATGAACCTCAGGCTCTTTGGACCACTCAGAGAGCAGAACATAAAACAACCTGATCCTTATTAGGGAGCAGTTAGGGTTAAGCCTCATCTAGCCTAGGAAGCTTGGGGCCCAAGTTCGTAGAAAGGATGTATTATTCCTGAGGTAATTCTAGAGCCATTTCAACCTTTATCAAAAACTCGAAGCCATGGAAAGCAAAGTGTAATGCTGGGCAGTGCAGGTAAGTAAGCTTTCCAGGAGAGCACTGAAGGACCATGAGAAATGGAAACCATGTGTGCTGACACCCATGCGCTGACTGCGTGTGGTTATGGGAAGCCTGAACTCTAGAAGAGAAAACACCCAGGTACTTACGATCCAGAACTAAGAGCTATTAACATTAGCATTCCTTTTATGATTGAAAAAATAAAAAGGCATGACACAAAGTTGAACTCTGCTTTTTTAACCTTCCAAGTCCCATTCCTTTCTTCTATCACTAAATGCAACCATTATCTTAAATTTGATGTAGGGCTAGTCCATGTTTCTTTTTACTTTTGCAAGATTCACAGATAGCCATAAACAATATACTACTGTCCTGTAAGTTTTCCAAATTGCACATAAGTGATATCACGATGTTTACTACATTCTCCAACTTGCCTTTTTACCTCAACATGTTTCCGAAATTTTTCATGATACATCAGGTCCTTTACTTTTTATACAAATAAAACGTAGATTCCCACTGGTGGTCTGGCATAACTTTTCTAACGGACACACAAACTAAATTTTCTTTTCAAAAAAAATCACAAACTAAATTAAATTTAGGTATTTCAAAAAAAATTATCAAGAAAGTACACAGACAGTGCTCATTAAACTACTGTGATAATCATTTAATGATATACATAGGTCAAATCATTATGCTGTACACCTTAAACTTATACTGTGCTGTATGTCCATTATATCTCAATAAAACTGGGAAAGCAAAAAAAAAAGTACCCAGAAGGAAATAAGCCAAAATGGAAAAACTATTTTAACATACCTTCTAAGATTAATGACATATTTTAATTATCATCTCTGTTACAAATCTTACCTCAGGTTGTCCTATTCCAAGCAGTGAAATGGCAAGTCCATAGACTACTAAGACGTAGTTAATCATGGCCAGGTTCAGTTGCTGTCAATTAAAATGCTCCAGTTAAACATCTGAACATAATTCTGCCCAATGTGCATCATACTAACTTGTTAGCCACAACAGTAAAAGAAGCACAAAAATATCTTACTAATCACTGTGGGACAAAGACCAAACAGAATTAGAAAATACATTTTGCAAAGATATGCAGTTATCTTGCTATCAAGTATCTAAAACACAAAATCACTGTCTCAGAGTTCCCTGAAGGCATGGTTCATGACAGATAGAATAACTGATGTCATATTCTTTTGCATATTAATGGGATGAGTAACAGACTGTTATTTGCTCTCTTACAACCCTGCATATTTACCCAGCTAATAGTTTCTTTGTGGATGAAAAGATGTGACTAAAGTGAGTCCAAATCCTTGACTTAGTACTCTAATAAGATAAAAAGCCAAGAGTTCTAATGAACACCAACTACAGTGCAAGGAGAGAGTCTAAACCTGGCTTCTATAACGACTGCAACCACAAAGGCTGAATCAGAGCGTTATCTGCTTCTCACAACCTGGAGTAAATTCAGCTGATCTCAGCAAGATGATACATTAGTACAATGAAGTCAAAGTGCTGGTTCCCTTCTACGAATTCATCTGAAACGCATTAGCATCGGTAAACAAGTTACCAGGAGGCAATTTCACCTTTATTTTTTGAGGATCTAAACCACTGAGCAACTCTGTGAAGGCCTGGGCAGCACTGCGGCAGCGCTGCTCCAACAGAGCCGTGTAGCCATCCTGGATTAAGCTTCTCAGCATTTTCATTATATTAGCGAAATCCTGCAAAAAAGAAATTCTTTTTCAGTAAACCAGAGCTACACCTGCTTAGTGTAAAACTTAAGATGCCAACGTTCATCATCGGGCAGTTATACTTTATAACTGATCATAAAACATGTAAATACCCAAAGCCACCCTTTACGCATTATACTCCTTTCTCAGCACAGCACCATTAAAGTGGAAATTGAAAGGTACTGCTTCACCATCTTAATCCCAACACTTCTAGTGCTGCCCATGACAAAGAAGGGTGGTTCACTTTACACTACGTGGTGCTAAGCTGTACGCACTTTTCCAGGCTAACCAGGCAGTATTTGGATGTTTTAACAGCTCAAAAGGAGAACATCAGCCATCAATTTAAATAAGTAAATTGTTTGGCCGAGACTAGAACAACTAGACAAATAAGAACAAGCTATCAATTTCCTGGTCACTACCAGATTTTAACAACTGCCCTCATGCCCTGGAACAAACCTAAATTCTCAGCAAGAAATGGTTATTTCAATCTGTAGCTCTACTCCTGCCTAACACGTACTTGAATATAACTAGATAATATTCTCGGGAGAGATATTACTAGGTTAAATGCAAAGAGAAGAGAATAAGGAAAAAAACTGCTATAATGTACCCTGAAATAAAGCGAGAAAAAAACTTTATAATTTGAATATACATGAGCACATACATTATAATTTGTATTCAGATTTTAGTTACATGGCAATAGCTATAGGCCACAAAAGTTCCATAAAGACTGGAGAGGCAAGCCTGGAGGCTAAGCTAGATCTCCCCACACCTTGCCATACATGTGTACACCGTTCAAGAGAGCAGAAAATGCAAATATTTGCGTGACATTCCTCACTGTTCCTAATGATAAGGATCCAAAAGGAGACCCCACTGCACAAAACACAGAGGGAAAAGCAGTCTGGTCACACATAAACAAAAGCTGCCTAGTGCTTTTCGTCCAATGAATCAAAGTTTAGGAGAACTTTCCCCCCAGAAAACACATGGAAAAGAGCAGCTCTCAAGTAAACTTGGTATTTGCTATACAGTATTTAAAAAGCTCAACGATCGCCACATCTATGTTAAGATAAGAATTTTAACAGTTATAGAAGATGACGTGCTATCCTCACACACACTTGTTTATTATTTATTATTCAGCCTTGGATGAACTGATTCCATTCTAATCTCTTTCATTCTAGAAAACAAATCCATTTGCCTCATGTTTCCATTGGAAATTATTTCTCTCAAGACAGTACAAATAAATGGTCTGCACTGAAATCTCCATGAGAGCGGGTTGAATGGCAATGCCAGTCTTCAGCGTATGCAAGGGCCTAAAGAAAAGCGTGTTAAATGAGCAAATCAAGGCTCAAAAATAACCATCATTTTTATTTAAATACTCTTTTGTCTTTACAGGCTGTCTTTACAATTTAAGTCCATCACAGTTTTTAGAATCAGTAAAATGGACATAAAATGACAATTTTAAAATCACCAACTGTTAGATATTCTAAAAATGCTTTTATGCAACTAATAAAAAAGCTGTTGAAACCGAGTAGGAAACTGATTAAAAATGCTTAACATGCTTCATTCCAATAGTCCGTAATAAGGTATCTGTCATATATACCTAACATAGTTAACAGAATTTTAAAATGACCCAGATATTAAAATGAGTGTTGTGTTTCATGTTAATATACATTTTGGGGGGGGAGGGTGAAATTTAAATCCAACATCTTATTTTAGAAGAAATAGAACTGTATTTAAATAAAGCATTGAAGTGTCAAAGCAGACTCACATGAATCACATTTAACCAAAAGAAACAATCTTTCACTGATAATACATAGTCTACAAGTATTCAATGACTGGAATAGTGATTAGCCACGGTTCTATAAATTCTGGATTCTGTACAGATTTCTATTTCTTCTTGAGTTAGTTTTTTGTTTGTTTGTTTGTTTTTAAATATTTTATTGATTGATTGATTGCTATGTTGGGTCTTCGTTTCTGTGCTAGGGCTTTCTCTAGTGGCGGCAAGTGGGGGCCACTCTTCATTGCGGTGTGCGGGCCTCTCACTATCGTGGCCTCTCTTGTTGAGGAGCACAGGCTCCAGACGCGCAGGCTCAGTAGTTGTGGCTCACGGGCCCAGTTGCTCCGCGGCATGTGGGATCCTCCCAGACCAGGGCTCGAACCCGTGTCCCCTGCATTAGCAGGCAGATTCTCAACGACTGTGCCACCAGGGAAGCCCCCTTGAGTTAGTTTTTATAAGCTGGATTTTTCTAGGAATTTGTTCATTTCATCTACATACTTTTTCAAATTTCCTGGTATAATGTTGTTCATAATAGTATTTTGATATAGTATTTGTAATATTGAAGGGTCTGTAGTAAGGTATCCTTTTTCATTCTTTTTAAAAAAATATTTATTTATTTATTTATTTGGCTGCGCTGGGTCTTAGTTGCGGCATGCAGGAACTTTAGTTGTGGTGTGTGGGATCTAGTTCCCTGACCAGGGACTGAACCCGGGCCCCCTGCATTGGGAGCGCAGAGCCTTAGCAACTGGACCACCAGGGAAGTCTCCTTTTTCATTCTTGAAATTGTTTTATTCTGTCTTCTTTTATTCCTTTCTTAAACAGTTTCCACACTAATATGTAAATTTTATTTAGATTGTTAAAGAACCAACTTTTAGCTTTGTAGATCCTTCTTTACCAGTTGTTCCATTTTCATTATTTTCTTTTTTGGAATTTTATTTTTTTATACAGCAGGTTCTTATTAGTTATCTATTTTATACATATCAGTGTATATATGTCAATCCCAATCTCCCAATTCATCACACCACCCCCCTCCCCGCCACTTTCCCCCCTTGGTGTACATACGTTTGTTCTCTACATCTGTGTCTAAATTTCTGCACTGCAAAATGGTTCATCTGTACCATTTTTCTAGGTTCCACAAATATGCATTAATGTACTATATTTGTTTTTCTCTTTCTGACTGACTTCACTCTGTATGACAGTCTCTAGATCCATCCACGTCTCTACAAATGACCCAATTTCGTTCCTTTTCACGGCTGAGTAATATTCCACTGTATATATGTACGACATCTTCTTCATCCATTCATCTGACGACGGGCATTTAGGTTGCTTCCATGTCCTGGCTATTGTAAATAGTTCTGCAATGAACACTGGGGTGCATGTGTCTTTTTGAATTATGGTTTTCTCTGGGTATATATATGCCCAGTACTGGGATGGCTGGGTCATATGGTAATTCTATTTTTAGTTTTTCAAAGAACCTCCACACTGTTTCTCCATAGTGGCTGTACCAATTTACATTCCCACCAACGGTGCAAGAGGGTTCCCTTTTCTCCACACCCTCTCCAGCATTTGTTGTTTGTAGATTTTGTGATGATGCCCATTCTAACTGGTGTGAGGTGATACCTCATTGTAGTTTTGATTTACATTTCTCTAATAATTAGTGATGTTGAGCAGCTTTTCATGTGCTTCTTGGCCATCTATATGTCTTCTCTGGAGAAATGTCTATTCAGGTCTTCTGCTCATTTTTGGATTGGGTTGTTTGTTTTTTTAATATTGAGCTGCATGAGCTGTTTATATATTTTGGAGATTAATCCTTTGTCCGTTGATTCATTTGCAAATGTTTTCTCCCATTCTGAGGGTTGTCTTTTCGTCTTGTTTGTACTTTGCTTTGATGTGCAAAAACTTTTAAGTTTCATTAAGTCCCATTTGTTTATTTTTGTTTATCTTTCCATTACTCTACGAGGTGGATCAAAAAAGATCTTGCTGTGATTTAAGTCAAAGAGTGTTCTTCCTATGTTTTCCTCTAAGAGTTTTATAGTGTCCAGTCTTACGTTTAGGTCTCTAATCCATTTTGAGTTTATTTTTGTGTATGGTGTTAGGGAGTCTTCTAATTTCATTCTTTTACATGTAGCTGTCCAGTTTTCCCAGCACCACTTACTGAAGAGACTGTCTTTTCTGCATTGTATATCCTTCCCTCCTTTGTCATAGATTAGTTGCCCATAGGTGCATGGGTTTATCTCTGGGCTTTCTATCCTGTTCCATTGATCTATATTTCTGTTTTTGTGCCAGTACCATATTGTCTTGATTACTGTAGCTTTGTAGTATAGTCTGAAGTCAGGGAGTCTGATTCCTCCAGCTCCGTTTTTTTCCCTCAAGACTGCTTTGGCTATTCGGAGTCTTTTGTGTCTCCATACAAATTTTAAGATTTTTTTGTTCTAGTTCTGTAAAAAATGCCATTGGTAATTTGATAGGGATTGCACTGAATCTGCAGATTGCTTTAGGTAGTATAGTCATTTTCACAATATTGATTCTTCCAATCCAAGAACATGGTGTATCTCTCCATCTGTTGGTATCATCTTTAATTTCTTTCATCAGTGTCTTATAATTTTCTGCATACAGGTCTTTTGTCTCTCTAGGTAGGTTTATTCCTAGGTATTTTATTCTTTTTGTTGCAATGGTAAATGGGAGTGCTTCCTTAATTTCTCTTTCAGATTTTTCATCATTAGTGTATAGGAATGCAAGAGATTTCTGTGCATTAATTTTGTATCCTGCAACCTTACCAAATTCATTGATTAGCTCTATCAGTTTTCTGGTGGCATCTTTAGGATTCTCTATGTATAGTATCATGCCATCTGCAAACAGTGACAGTTTTACTTCTTCCTTTCCAATTTGTATTCCTTTTATTTCTTTTTCTTCTCTGATTGCCATGGCTAGAACTTCCAAAACTATGTTGAATAATAGTGGTGAGAGAGGACATCCTTGCCTTGTTCCTGATCTTAGAGGAAATGCTTTCAGTTTTTCTCCATTGAGAATGGTGTTTGCTGTGGGTTTGTCATATATGGCCTTTATTATGTTGAGGTAGGTTCCCTCTACGCCCACTTTCTGGAGAGTTTTTTATCAGAAATGGGTGTTGAATTGTGTCAAAAGCTTTCTCTGCATCTATTGAGATGATCATATGGTTTTTCTTCTTCAGTTTGTTAATATGGTGTATCACATTGATTGATTTGCATATACTGAAGAATCCTTGCATCCCTGGGATAAATCCCACTTGATCATGGTGTATGATCCTTTTAATGTGTTGTTGGATTCTGTTTGCTAGTATTTTGTTGAGGATTTTTGCATCTATATTCATCAGTGTTATTGGTCTGTAATTTTCTTTTTTGGTAGTATCTTTGTCTGGTTTTCATATCAGGGTGATGGTGGC
Source organism: Balaenoptera ricei (assembly GCF_028023285.1). NCBI lineage: Eukaryota > Metazoa > Chordata > Mammalia > Artiodactyla > Balaenopteridae > Balaenoptera > Balaenoptera ricei. The sequence continues at coordinate 153,420,941 of NC_082642.1, read as the reverse complement.
CTCATAGAATGAGTTTGGGAGTGTTCCTTCCTTTGCAATTTTTTGGAAGAGTTTGAGAAAGATGGGTGTTAACTCTTCTCTAAATGTTTGACAGAATTCACCTGTGAAGCCATCTGGTCCTGGACTTTTGTTTGTTGGAAGATTTTAATCACAGTTTCAATTTAATTACTTGTGATTGGTCTGTCCATATTTTTTATTTCTTCCTGGTTCAGTGTTGGAAGGTGATACCTTTCTAAGAATTGGCCCATTTCTTCCAGGTTGACCGTTTTATTGGCATAAAGTTGCTTGTAGTAGTCTCTTAGGATGCTTTGTATTTCTGCGGTGTCTGTTGTAACTTCTCCTTTTTCATTTCTAATTTTAATGATTTGAGTCCTCTCCCTCTTTTTCTTGATGAGTCTGGATAATGGTTTATCAATTTTGTTTACCTTCTCAAAGAACCAGCTTTTAGTATTATTGATCTTTGCTATTGTTTTCTTTGTTTCTATTTCATTTATTTCTGCTCTGATCTTTCTTTCCTTCTACTAACTTTGGGTTTTGTTTGTTCTTCTTTCTCTAGTTCTTTTAGGTGTAAGGTTAGATTGTTTATTTCAGATGTTTGTTGTTTCTCGAGGTAGGATTGTATTGCTATAAACTTCCCTCTTAGAACTGTTTTTGCTGCATCCCATTGGTTTTGGATCATCGTGTTTTCGTTGTGATTTGTCTCTAGGTATTTTCTGATTTCCTCTTTGATTTCTTCAGTGATCTCTTCGTTACTTAGTAACATATTGTTTAGCCTCCATGTGTTTGTGTTTTTTACATTTTTTTCCCTGTAATTCATTTCTAATCTCATAGCATTGTGGTCAGAAAAGATGCTTGATATGATTTCAGTTTTCTTAAATTTACTGAGGCTTGATTTGTGACCCAAGATGTGATCTATCCTGGAGAATGTTCCGTGTGCACTTGAGAAGAAAGTGTAATCTGCTGTTTTTGGATGGAATGTGCTATAAATATCAATTAAGTCTCTCTGGTCTACTGTGTCATTTAAAGCTTGTGTTTCCTTATTAATTTTCTGTTTGGATGATCTGTCCATTGGTGTAAGTGAGGTGTTAAAGTCCCCCACTGTTATTGTGTTACTGTCAATTTCCTCTTTTATAGCTGTTAGCAGTTGCCTTATGTATTGAGGTGCTCCTATGTTGGGTACATATATATTTATAATTGTTATATCTTCTTCTTGGATTGATCCCTTGATCATTATGTAGTGTCCTTCCTTATCTCTTGTAACATTCTTTATTTTAAAGTCTATTTTATCTGATATGACTATTGCTACTCCAGCTTTCTTTTGATTTCCATATGGATGGAATATCTTTTTCCATCCCCTCACTTTCAGTCTGTATGTGTCCCTAGGTCTGAAGTGGGTCTCCTGTAGACAGCATATATATGGGTCTTGTTTTTGTAATCATTCAGCAAGCCTGTGTCTTTTGGTTGGAGCATTTAATCCATTCACGTTTAAGGTAATTCTCGATATGTATGTTCCTATTACCATTTTCTTAATTGTTTTGGGTTTGTTTTGAAGGTCCTTTTCTTCTCTTGTGTTTCCTACTTAGAGAAGTTCCTTTAGCATTTGTTGTAGAGCTGGTTTGGTGGTGAATTCTCTCAGCTTCTGCTTGTCTGTAAAGCTTTTGATTTCTCCATCGAATCTGAATGAGATCCTTGCCGGGTAGAGTAATCTTGGTTGTAGGTTCTTCCCTTTCATCACTTTAAATGTGTCATGCCACTCCCTTCTGGCTTGTAGAGTTTCTGCTGAGAAATCAGCTGTTAACCTTATGGGCGTTCCCTTGTATGTTATTTGTCATTTTTCCCTTGCTGCTTTCAGTAATTTTTCCTTGCCTTTAATTTTTGCCACTCTGATTACTATGTGTGTCGGCGTGTTTCTCCTTGGGTTTATCCTGTATGGGACTCTCTGCGCTTCCTGGACGTGGGTGGCTATTTCCTTTCCCACGTTAGGGAAGTTTTCAACTATAATCTCTTCAAATATTTTCTCTGCTCCTTTCTCTCTCTCTTCTCCTTCTGGGACCCCTATAATGTGAATGTTGTCGCGTTTAATGTTGTCCCAGAGGTCTCTTAGGCTGTCTTCATTTCTTTTCATTCTTTTTTCTTTATTCTGTTCCACAGCAGTGAATTACACCATTCTGTCTTCCAGGTCACTTATCTGTTCTTCTGCCTCAGTTATTCTGCTATTGATTCCTTCTAGTGTAGTTTTCATTTCAGTTATTGTATTGTTTATCTCTGTTTGTTTGTTCTTTAATTCTTCTTCTAAGTCTTTGTTAATCATTTCTTGCATCTTCTCGATCTTTGCCTCCATTCTTTTTCCGAGGTCCTGGATCATCTTCACTATCATTTTTCTGAATTCTTTTTCTGGAAGGTTGCTTGTCTCCACTTCATTTAGTTGTTTTTCTGGGGTTTTATCTTGTTCCTTCATCTGGCACATAGCCCTCTGCCTTTTCATCTTGTCTTTCTGTGAATGTGGTTTTTGTTCCACAGGCGCAGGATTGTAGTTCTTGGCTTCTGCTGTCTGCCCTCTCTTGGATGAGGCTATCTAAGTGGCTTGTGCAAGTTTCCTGATGGGAGGGACTGGTGGTGGGTAGAGCTGGGTGTTGCTCTGGTGGGCAGAGCTCAGTAAAACTTTAATCTGCTTGTCTGCTGATGGGTGGGGCTGGGTTCCCTCCCTGTTGGTTGTTTGGCCTGAGGTGACCCAACAATGGAGCCTACCCGGGCTCTTTGGTGGGGCTAATGGAGGACTCTGGGAGGGCTCACGCCAAGGAGTACTTCCCAGAACTTCTGCTGCCAGTGTCCTTGTCCCCACGGTGAGCCACAGCCACCCCCTGCCTCTGCAGAAGACCCTCCAACACCAGCAGGTAGGCCTGGTTCAGTCTCCTATGGGGTCACTGCTCCTTCCCCTGGGTCCTGATGTGCACACTACTTTGTGTGTGCCCTCCAAGAGTGGATCTCTGTTTCCCCCAGTCCTGTCAAAGTCCTGTAATCAAATCCCGCTAGCCTTCAAAGTCTGATTCTCTAGGAATTCCTCCTCCCGTTGCCAGACCCCCAGGTTGGGAAGCCTGACATGGGGCTCAGAACCTTCACTCCAGTGGGTGGACTTCTGTGGTATAAGTGTTCTCCAGTCTGTGAGTCACCCACCCAGCAGTTATGGGATTTGATTTTATTGTGATTGCACCCTTCCTACCGTCTCACTGTGGCTTCTCCTTTGTCTTTGGATGTGGGGTATCTTTTTTGGTGAGTTCCAGTGTCTTCCTGTCGATGACTGTTCATCAGTTAGTTGCGGTTCTGGTGTTCTCGCAAGAGGGAGTGACAGCACGTCCTTCTACTCCACTATCTTGAACCAATCTCCTTCACTATTTTCTACTTTGTTATTTCCTTCTACTTTCTTTGGGTTTTTTTCCTTGCTCTTGGAATAAATGTATCACTAATCTAAAAGTCTTTATTCCTTTAATACATACATTTAGCTTGATAAATTTCCTTCAAAGTAATATCAAAGTTGTATCCCTTGCATTTTTTTATTGAGAGGGAAGTACAGAGATTCCATATACCCCTTTGCCCCTTACATGAATAGCTTCCCCCATCGTCAAAATCACTCCTCAGAATGGTATATTGGGTTGGCAAAAAAGTTCCTTCAGTTTTTAAGTAAAAATAAAAGGCATTTTTCATTTTCACCACGAACTTTATTGAACAACATATTCACCGTTTTGTTCCACTACCTTCTGCCATTTTTTCAGGCAACTTCATAATTCCATCTTCCCAAAACTTTTTATCTTTTTGAGCAAAGAACTATTCCAGGTGCCTTTTACAGTCTTGCAGGGAATTGAAATTTTTTCCATTAAGAGAATTTTGTAAAGACCAAAGTAAATGGAAATCCAAAAGTGCAATGTCTGGTGAATATGGCAGATGAATCAAAACTTCCCAGCCAAGCTCTAACAGTTTTTGCCTGGTTATCAAAGAAACATGCGGTCTTGCGTTATCTTGATGGAAGATTATGCATTTTCTGTTGACTAATTCTGGACACTTTTTATCGAGTGCTGCTTTCCATTGGTCTAACTGGGAGCAGTACTTGTTGGAATTAATCGTTTGGTTTTCCAGAAGGAGCTCATAATAGAGGACTATGTTCCAATTCCACCATATGCACAACATCACCTTCTTTGGAGGAAGACCAGCCTTTGGTGTGGTTGGTGGTGGTTCATTTCACTTGCCCCATGATCTCTTCTGTTCCACATTACTGTACAGCATCCACTTTTCATTGCCAATCACAATTTGTTTTAAAAACAGAATGTTTTCATTACGTTTTAGTAGAAAATCAAATGTGGAAATATGGTCAAGAAGGTGTTTTTTGCTTAACTTATGTGGAACCCAAACATCAAAGAGATGAAAATAACCAAGCCAGTGCAAATGATTTTCAACGCTTGATCTGGATATTTTCAGTATGTCGGCTATCTCCCATGTGGTATAACGTTGACTGTTCTCAATTAATGTCTCAATTTGATCGCTATCAACTTCAACTGGTCTACCCGACCATGGAGCATCGTCCAACAAGAAACCTCCAGCACAAAACTTCACAAACCACTTTTGACGTGTTCAATCAGTCACAGCACCTTCGCCATACACTGCACAAATCTTTTTTGCGTTTCAGTTGCGCTTTTACCTTTCTTGAAATAATAAAGCGTAACATGCTGAAAATGTTGTTTTCTTCCACCTTCAATGTTAAAATGGTTACACAAAAATTCACCAATTTTGAAAAGTTTTTTTTTAAATGCACACTGATATGACAGCTGTCACATACAATCAAAACTGTTTTGAATGAAGTTAAAGACAACTAAGTGCTACTAGAGCCATCTTACGTAAAAAACCAAATAAGGGACTTCCCTGGTGGTGCAGTGGTTAAGAAGCCGCCTGCCAATGCAGGGGACACGGGTTCAAGCCCTGGTCCGGGAAGATCCCACATGCCGCGGAACTAAGCCCATGTGCCACAACTACGGAGCCTGCGCTCTAGAGGCCGTGAGCCACAACTACTGAGCTCATGAGCCTCAACTACCGAAGCCTGCAAGCCTAGAGCCCGTGCTCCCCAGTAACAGAAGCCACTGCAATGAGAAGCCTGCGCACCACAACAAAGAGCAGCCCCCGCTGGCCGCAACTAGAGAAAGCCCATGCGCAGCAACGAAGACCCAACGCAGCCAAAAAAAATAAATAAATTAAAAAAAAAAAAAAAACGAACCTTTTGGCCAACCCAATATACATACACGGGGTGGGTGTCTGTGTGGTTGGGGGGGGGGTGCTTTTTTTTTTTATTTATTTAACCAAGGATTAACCTACACTGACACATCATAACCACCCAAAGTCCATAGTTTACCTATGAACCCTATGGTTCACTCTTCGTGTTGTACATTCCATAGGTTCGGACAAATGTATAATGACTGTATCTATCATTTATACTATCATACAGAGGATTTTCACAGCCCTAAAAATCCTCTGTGCTGTGCCTATTCATCTCTTCCCCCTTGATGTACATTTTTCATTACTTACTAAATACTACAGAATTTTATATAGAAAGTTATATGATAAATCATTCAAAGAATAAAAAGTTTGCTCTTGGGACTTCCCTGGTGGCGCAGTGGTTAAGAATCCACCTGCCAATGCAGGGGACACGGGTTTGAGCCCTGGTCCGGGAAGATCCCACATGCTGCAGAGCAACTAAGCCCGTGCACCACAACTACTGAGCCTGCGCTCTAGAGACTGCGAGCCACAACTACTGAGCTCACGTGCCACAACTACTGAGCCTGCGCTCTAGAGTCCACGAGCCACAACTACTGAGCCCGCGTGCCACAACTACTGAAGCCTGTGCACCTAGAGCCCGTGCTCCGCAGCAAGAGAAGCCACCGCAATGAGAAGCCCACGCACCACAACGAAGAGTAGCCCCTGCTCATTGCAACTACAGAAAGCCCACGCACAGCAACAAAGACCCAATGCAGCCAAAAATAAATAAATAAATAAATTTTTTAAAAAAAAAGTTTGCTCTTTAATGGTTCTATAGTAGGTGTAATAAAACCACAGGTGCTTAAACCTTTTAAAATCATTTAAACCTTCTTAAAATATTTAACTTAAAAGTTAACACTTTGGGAAGACTTGCTTCTTCCTTTTAAATCTATGGGAAACAAACAATTTTGTATTCAGTATTCAGTAAACATTAGTTAAATCTCTGGTTCACACACTTACCAAGTTAAAACATAAATTAGTGACGATTTGGTTTCTTAGCAATCATCTATTAAATTATATGTTCATAACTAAAATTATTAAAAAATAAACTTTAGAGATGTACACGATTAGACTTAATTCATGTGAAAAATGTTATGTTCAAAGAGTTTGCTTTTCCATTAGAAAAGCCTTTGCCTTTACCTGGTGTGCAGCTCTGGAGGATTTAGAAAACTGTTTCTCCAAGATGTTTTTCAAATCTACTGGTAAATTCCCTTGTGAACCAGAACTAAAAGAGAAAAGCACTGTTTTGAATTATTTTAAAATAAAACAACCCTGCTTCTTATATAAAGAAAAAAATACTTACTGAAGGTCATTTTAAACACTTAGTAAATGGAGAGTCACAAGTTCCTAAATAGAAATATTACCAAGATGCCAATTCTCTCCAAATTAATTTCTAAATCCAATAAAAATCCCTATAAATTTACTGGGGAAAGGGGACCAGATGAACTGATTATTCAGATGTTATAAAAGAACAGCTTTAAAAAAAAAAAAGAAAGAAAGAAATTGGGGGATTTACACTGATTACCTAAAGTTATTACAAATCTAAAGTCATCAATAACAACAAAGTCATGAAACAAGAAATGTGCCCCAAAACACTGCAAAGATGATCCACCTCATATGAAAATCCGTTAATAAGATATAACCTTTTCAGAAAGTCTGACCCCCAATGCTGGCGAGGGTAAGGAAGATTCAGGTACTCCAGGTGGTGTTTTCTGACACCACATGTGTGGGTTTCTGACACCACATACCTGTCATGTTTCCACACCGATTCTCCAATACCAACTGAGTGTCCAACAATTCAATTCTGACACCAACTCTGGAGTTAAGAACTCAGGCCCCACAGGTTAAAGGCTCAGTCCCACAAGACTGCCCTCACTTCAGCCACAATGGGGTACCCAGGCTACCCATACTTCTGCCCTGCCAACTACAAATTCAGGGGTTCCCGTGACTACCCTTTGGGTTCAACTACTCCCCAGGACAACTCACAGAACTCAGGAAAGCGCTCTACTTACCATTACCAGTTTATTGTCAAGGATGTAAGTCAGGACCAGCTCAGTGGAAAAGATGCAAGGGAAGGTGTAGGGGAAGGGGGTGCCTCAGAGCTTTCACACAGTCCCAGAGTGCACCAGCGCCCCAGCATCTCGATGTATTCACCAACCAGAAGCTCCCTGAGCCCTATGTTTAGAGGTTCTTACTGACGTTTCATTACACAGGCATCAATGATTTAATTACTGGACATTGGTGACTAAACTCAATTTCTTGCTCCCTTCTTCTCCCCAAAGATCGGGGGTGGGGCTGAAAAGTTCCAACCAATCACACACTTTATCTTTCTGGTGACCAGTCTCAATCCTGAAGGTAGGGACCCAGCCTTGGATCACTTTATTAGTATAAACTCAAGTAGAGAGGAAGGGGCTCATTATAAATAACGAAAGACTCTCATCACTCAGGAAATTCCAAGGGTCCTAGGAGCCCTGTGCCAGGAACTGGGGACATAGACCGAATATATAAATATTTTTATTATACCACACCCTCTCATAGCTTAGTAGGAGTGTGAACACTGCTTATTTTTTGAGAGGAGAATTTGGCAGTATCTATCAAAGTTAAAATTACACATCCCCTTTGACAGCAGTTCCACTCTAGAAATTTCTCCTTCACACACATCTATACTAGGAAATATCCTGCAGTCATGAAAATGACAGATGTAGATCTCCATGGTCTGATACGGAAAGGGAGTCAAGGCATTTTGAAAGAGATAAAAGCAAGCTGTAGGCCAGAAGAGTTCCAACAACAATGAAAACTATAGTGTTAACAATAATGATAGTTAAAGTGTATTGAGCATTTACCATGTTCCAGGGCTCTAAGTATTTTATGTGGTTGTCCCATTTAATTGTTAAATAACCTCATGAAGTAGACATAATCAAGAAGAGCATTCAGTTTGAAAACAGAAACAAAATATCAGGAAAATAAATTTATCTTTAACACAACAGGTTAAAGTTATAAAACTGTGCATTCAAAGAATGAGCATGTATTGGGTTTTGGTTTCCTTTTGAGGGAAGGGGGGCAAGGAGGAAGACGCAGGACTTTTCTAACAAATAACAGAACAACAAAAGGCACTATGGCCTTGCTTTGTATTTAACTTTTGAGGCACCATCAAAAAACGGTCACTTTTTAAAAATAGGGCTTTACTAATTTCTCTTAGTGCTTTGATATTCAAATCGTTCTCCTTTAAGCACCTATCAAGTAATCAGCCTTAAGAAATGAAGAGAAAACTGAAAACTAGTGGAACTGTGGCAAAAATGGCTTTGCAGTTTCTCCAGCACCACTTTCATTGATTTCATGAATTTCTGTATCTGTTGTAAGATTTACAATTTCACTTTGCAATCAATTTATATCTTTGTAGCTAACGGGAGATTAACTCTAAAGACTGGTGGCAAGAGTTCCTACTGCTAATTTGGGGGGGATGTTTGGTAGAATGAATTTTCTAAGTGGTCGGTTCATTAGTAAATCCTCGCCTATGAATATACAGATAGCCACGCCTGTGTATGCAAAGTTAAGTTCCCAGATGGCCAAGAAATTGCTAACAGCAAGTTTCTAAAGCAAGGTACTAGAGAAGGGAGTCAGAGAGAGGGGAAATAAAGCAAACAGGGAAGGAGACTAAGTTTTCACTTTATACTTATCTGAATCTTTTTTCCTCTTATGAGCCTGTATTTTGGAATTTTAAAAAATTAGGGCTTCCCTGGTGGCGCAGTGGTTGAGAATCTGCCTGTCAATGCAGGGGACACGGGTTCGAGCCCTGGTCTGGGAAGATCCCACATGCCGCGGAGCAACTAGGCCCGCGAGCCACAACTACTGAGCCTGCGCATCTGGAGCCTGTGCTCTGCAACAAGAGAGGCCTCGACAGTGAGAGGCCTGCACACCGCGATGAAGAGTGGCCCCCACTCGCCGCGACTAGAGAAAGCCCTCGCACAGAAACGAAGACCCAACACAGCCAAAAATAATAAATAAATAAATAAAAAATTAATACTGATATATCTCGTATTATATGACTTTCAGAAATCAGTATTAACACAGGATTAATACTCCTTTAGCCAAAAATGACCCTCTCCTAATAAAGACATGCCGTGCTATTTGAAAGGGATTTTTATTACTTATCATAGTACACATATGTAAAGGTAGCTACTACTAGAAAGAGATTTATTTTTCCTTTTTTCTTGGGAGGAGGGCATTACAGAAACAAAACAAAACAAAACAAAACAAAACCCTTACATTAAAAAACATACCTGAACTTCTCCAATTCATTGTTTCGGGATTTTTGTTTTCCTTTATATTTTGGAGGCTGACCTGCGAATACAAAAGTATTTGTTCCTGAAATCTGTACATAAAAATCTACAAGCTTGAAAGTAAAACATTTTTTAAAAATGTAAATTGGAATAAGAAAGCAAAGGAGGCAACACTGTATGTGAGTCTAACTATAAACAGGTAAGCCAAAAAAAAGAAGCTACTGATGATGTTTCTCTATGTATGCTATAAAATTATTATAAAGATAAATTATAATGATGATTATCATTTAGTCCTATAGTAGATATAGAAGAGATACAGGCTGTAGTTCCTGTTCTCAGGTAGTTTACAATCAGATGGGAAGAAAAGACAGTCACTTCACCAATTAAATAACAATCCCCATTAAGAAGAAAAGAAGATGCATTGTTACTGAAATATTTATTCCATAGTAACTGCTCTTGTAACTCCTAGAAGGGAAAAATCACTTAAGCTGAAGTGGCTGGGAAACGCCTTAGTGGGGATGCAGCATTTGTATTTAGTTTTAAGGAACAAGTAGGATTTGCAAAGAATGGGCCAAATGAAGTTTTATTTTAAGAAACACTAAGTAAACCTGTGTGACTGGGCGAGTTAAGTAAGGATAGGTTGAAAGCGGCTGCAAGCCAGGCAGGTTGGTATGAGTGTTTACAGGCCCAGGGCTTCTGACTCCCCAGCTCTGCGAGCTCAGCCTTCATCCCACTGAAAGGAGGAGAGAGCCACTGTACGCTTTGGGGCAGGGGAGTCACATGTGCAAAGTTGTGTAGAAGAGAGCACAGCAGTAGGGACCGGGTGTCTCTGAGGGAAGCTTTGGGAGAGATGGCAGAGGCAAGTCAGAGCCTATGTATTAGGGAGGGGATGAGAGCCTGAGCTCTGATGATCTCAGAAAACAAAAGAGGCTTCTAGAAAGAAAGAAGAGTTCTAGTTTGATTTCTACTGTGTGACCTAGGGCAAAACTATTTAACCTAACCCTGGGACCTCAATTTTTTTGACTGAATATAGATGCAGAAGTATGGATGGTATTTAAATTATTTAAATGTGCTATCTGATAATAATGGTCTAAGAAATACCAATCAATTAAAAGCTGTTTTCAAAAAAACAGTGTTATTCTCAAAGGTTTTTCACGTGCTATAAAGTCACATCAGGTAAGACAAACACCTGCGTTTCCCCCTCTCTGTCACTGTGCTGAAGTGCTAACCAGCAGTTAAGTGGAGCAGCACTGGAGCCTAAGAGAAGATAGAGCTGCAGGAAGTAAAAGACAGAAGTGGCTGCCAGAAGTAAAAACACTGAAAAAAATAAACAAATGAACCAAAAAACAAGTGGAAGGAAAAGAGAGCAACAGGATCACTAACTAGAAGGTCAACAATCTCACCACAGTAACTCTGAAAGGAGCACATGAAAGCTTGAGATAAGTAACCTGTGTGTAACAACAACTTTGAGTTGCTGAATTCTCTCAAACTCTGTTTTAAAAGGCAGAGAAGAATAACCCACTTAGAACGATTTCTCTCAAAAGCTGGGAGTGGGCTTCCCTGGTGGTGCAGTGGTTGAGAGTCTGCCTGCTAATGCAGGGGGCACGGGTTCGAGCCCTGGTCCGGGAAGATCCCACATGCCGCGGAACAGCTGGGCCCGTGAGCCACAGCTACTGAGCCTGCGCATCTGGAGCCTGTGCTCCGCGACAAGAGAGGCCACAATAGTGAGAGGCCCGCGCACCGCGATGAAGAGTAGCCCCCGCTTGCCACAACTGGAGAAAGCCCTCGCACAGAAACAAAGACCCAACACAGCCAAGAATAAATTAATTAATTAATTAATTAAAAAAAAAAAAAAAAAGCTGGGAGTATAAACGGAGACTGAGAAATAAACGAGGCATGAGTATCCACTTCTCTGGAACCCTTCATTTCTCAAAGATGCCAAGTAGACAAGGTCTGGCTGTGTGTCTGCGTATTTTCTAGATGCATAAATAAACATATGCACTAAGCACATACAATTTAAATAAACTAGTATTAGGCTAAAGCATCCATTCTCAACAGGGGGGACATCACCCCCAAGAAAGTCGTAACTGGTTATTGGAAGATGAAACAAATCCATTTTTATATATAAAGCACACATGTACATACAGTACATAAACAGATAAACAGTATCCGTGATATTAAAGTTTCACGAGGGGAGGGTAATTAGGGGAAAAAAGTGTCTAAAAAGGCTCTGGGAGCAGGGGGTAGATAATGAAATAAAAGTTGAGAAACACTGGCCTAGTGGAAATTAGGTAGCAGACCAAGAAGAGTGCCATTTTTCTTCTCCATTCCTTTATTTGGTTTTCCAAAATTAAATTTATTAAACAATATGAAAAGACTGAGCGTTGATTTCAAATAAACATTCAATGTTTTCTCAACACAGAAGCATTGTAAAGTAAAAGGAGAACAATAGGAAATATAAGTGAGGCTTGTGAGAATTGTAGGGCATGGAAGTTGAGGCAACACTACGCTAATTCAGCAACAATTTACATATGGGAAAAAGACTCACTTGATGGTGGTAGAAATTCAGGATGACAGTCACAATCATCTACCTTCAAAGCTTCATCTGCCACCTACCATGAAAATAAAATTAGTGACACTTTCAAAAAAATAGAGCCATGAACAATTCAATAGCTAAATAATAAAACTGAGTAGCAAAGAATTTATCCCAGTGCCTAGAATACTCAGCTTTACCAAATGAATAAACAAACTGATAACTACTGAACAATTAATACTATCACATCTTTCCTTATTCTCTTCTCCCTAACTGAATACAGCTTCTTTGAGACTTTCATTATTAACAACAGAAGGACTTTACAGCAGGTTGGGAAAGTTCCCTTCAATGCGTACTACATATCTAACCCGAAAACACCAATTCCCTTTTTTCCCCTCAAACCCTGGAAAGAAATATAAACGTGAACTTGGTGATACCTGCTGAGCTCTGAGTGCACTACAGTTCAGGAAAACTCAGACACAGGTCATCTGGGACACTGATCACAGAGCCAGGCTATAGGCTTAGAGGTGCGTACTGGTTTCCATTATCACAAAAATATTATTGTAAAAATATAAGACTACCTATACTTGAAATAATTCTAATTTTAGTTTTTAACTGAGCTTACCTTTGGATTCTGATTACCACCGTTTGCCATTTCGTGGTTAGTTTTTCTGGAATTTTTTTCAGTCTCCACAAAGTTAAGTGAAGTACTAAATGCAGGTGCTGATAAACTAGGTATGTAGGCCCTGAGTGGTAATAAAAGAAATAATCATTTTTAAAAAATTATTTTTAAAAACTTATCCTTCAAACAAAGAGGTTTCAGCACGTAAAGCCTTTTTACCTTGAAAGCAAGGTAATACTGTTTCAAAAAGAATCTCTACTTGTGAGATTGGGTTTCATACATAAACATTACTTTAAATTTGGTATTAAAAACTCCAAATAGATTAAGAACAGTTCAAGAAATGTATTCTGGTTTCTAATTTTAAAATAAGTTAAGTCTCCCTGTTATAAATTTAACAGCTTCAATATCTTAGGCATTTAAGCATGTGGGAAAAGCTTAATCTATTTTAAGTGCCAAGTGAAAAACGTAGAATCCTGGCTGCTATTTGTTTTCTTATGAGCACACTCAAGTCTATCTGCTGCCTATTTCTAACAGAAGTGTCTTAGCCTTTGGAAAGACATCAAGAGGCTGGAAGCAGATGTTTCCAGGACAGAGGTGAGGGGTAAAAGGCACAGACTGAGCCCCGCTCTCTGCTGCCAGGAACCTCGTGGCTAAACTGGTGCCATTCAAGCACAGTAACATCCAATTAACATTTCACGCCTCTTCTCCCATAGGCTTAGGCTATGGCTCTCCGATATATACATATGCAAAGAATTCAGCCAAACAGTAAGCAAAACAAATCAGGCAAATCACAGGTCGCCTGATCTTACAAACACTTTAAAAACCTCTTCTCACCCTTCCATCTCCAACTTTGTTGTGGTTGCTATTATCTACTAAAGCATCAAACAGCAATTCTTAAACTCAGAGCAAAACCATTCCAAGTAACAGCTACTGATCTGATATTAACTCACCTGCTTTCATAGAAGGCTTTAATTGGATTCCTAGTTGGTGTTCGACCTACAAAAATGAATCACACACACACATAGTAATCAGTGGATTGGCAACACATATTTTAAAAGATTTTCACATTTCTTTTAAGCTGACAGTAAGAATATCAAATTTAGGGAACTGAAAAATAAACCTAAACAATTTTACACTTCTAGATGTTTTTAGTTTTAGAATGATGTCAACAAAATGTTACACAAACCTTATCTGACATCTCATTTTATGTGATCATTGACTAGATGCAGCAATATATAAATCTCCATCAGAGACAGTACCTGTCTTCAAGGAGCTCACAATCTTATAATCATGTTCTGTTGGATGGCAACATCTGCTAGTGAAATAGGACTGCTCAACTCAGCTTCATAAGACACTAACTGCCCAAAGAAGAAATAACAGGAAAGATCTATATGCTGAAAGCACAGAATGAAAGCATTCAGGTACTGCGAACGCAAAACGACTTAGGAGAGAAAACAAGGGTAAAATGAAAATCTGGAATTCCTAGCCTGCACACTAATTTATGATGTACCTATGTATATACATACATTCAGCATGCTACAGAATTAGCCACAAACTTGGTGCAAAAACATCAAACAACTCTATTGAAGGGCCTTTTCTTTAGGAAATAAGTATAATAATGGAGAAAAAAATCTTAAACTTTGTTTCAAAAGGCTTTACTTCATTCAAAATTTCAAGAAAGTGTATTTTTCTACGGAAGAATAAATAATAATTTGTTGCTGTTTCAAATAAAAAGTACAAATCATTTATTATTACCTTTTGGAATACAATACTAACAAAATTCTACATGAATAGAAATGAAAAACTTAACTGAGTTAACCGAAATAACATAAAGGAAGTACAAATCATCTGAGAATTGATTTATGGTCCTCCATTAATCCAAGAAACCCACCTTCAAAAGTTTTAAAGGGAATTCGACTGTAACCAAAAGAATCTTAGGTGAAATACCTTGCAGGTCTTCTATTTGTTTTTGTAACTTTACATGCTGCTGAATTAGATCCTTGATTCCCTCAGGGTCATTTTTACAGAGTTTTTGAGCTTTTATGTTTGCTTGCAGGGCCCAGTCATATTCCCCCAGCATAGAAAGAGCAGCACAATAACGATAATGACCCTGTTCCAAAAAGATAAATTCAATTTTTTCTCAAAAATATGCTCAAGTTAAAGAAAATAGATAAGGAAAAAATATTTTGCTTGAAAACTGATTAGTTACTTAAAATGTTAGATTAGGATCCTATCAATAAAAAAAATAAATAAAAATGTTAATACCTCTCAGGAAATAAAGTCACCTAAATGAGTTAAATGAAAAGCTACGAATAATATTAATAATTTTTAACAACTGACTAGAGATCAGTGTTTCTGCTTAAGAGATTTTTGTACCCCCCCCAAAGAAAATAATTCAACCTTTACTATACGTAAGAAAGAAATACACTATTTTTATGTCAAATTAAGTATAAAAATGATGCATTATAAAAAACTTAATTTTTTTCAAAATACTTTTAGGCAGTAATAGTCTCTAAGTCATTACACTCCCTACACTTCTGAAGTCAAAAGAGTTTTAGAGCTGGGAGGAACAATCAGCCTGTGCAGTAGTTTTCCAACCCTGCTGAAGAGCACGGGCACAGATAAGGGGTGCATCTATTAATTCCATCTTTCTTAATCAGCTTTTAATTATTTTACCTCTAAATATAGAGTTCTTGGCTTTAAGAAAAGATCCAAAAACCACTGATTTACTCTTAATTCCAAGGATCAGGTTGTTTGTTTTACTGCTACAGAACCATAGTCCTGGCTGGTCCCATTTATGCGTTTTGGGAAATCTTCTGTATCAAGCATGAACATTTTAATCTAGAAAGCTAATATTACCAAACCTGGGGCTAACTCAGCCAACCCCTCTTGTAGCTACTCCCAAATCAAACTCCCATTTTAGGCACAGTATCTCCATTTAAAAAGTGATTTACAAGTGAGAGAGGCTAGAAAGTGGCCTAATGCCACATTTATTTAGAGACAAACCAAAGAACTTGTATCTTAGGACTCCAGGTCCAGAGCTCTTTCCTCTTTACTACACATTTTACAAAGAACATTCTGATTCTACGTGAAAATATGAAATCAGAAATAAGTGATCCTTTTAAGAAAGATGCGACTTCCACTAAAAGAAGCCAGAAACAACCAAAGGACCTCTGTTTATGCAGGTTCAGAGCGTATATAATCCTACTCTGGTGCACCAACCCAACCTGTTCCAGGGCATTTCTTAGCCAGGCTCTTGAGTCTCAGATCAAAGATCCCAATTCAGATCGCATTTGGTTAAACTCTGCTTTTCCTCCAAAGGCATAAGATAAAGAGTTCTCACAGATACGCTACAAGACCAAAATTCTATCCACTAAGCATATATCAACTTCAAAGTTTAAATAACTGCATTAAAAAAAAATTACAGCATAGGAAATTATGAGAGATTATAAACCTTACCTGCTAAATTTGTAGAAAGTGCTTCATTTCTTTCTCTTTTCCACTCACCTTTCTCAACTTTTACTGGGTCCTTTTCCCTAAACTCTGTAAAACCCAGTGTAACTTCTATCAGTTGAGAAAGGAGTTTATTCAGATCTCTCTGCTGAAGTTGTGTGAATGAAGCTTAAATTCAGAAAGTTTCTTGAACCCAATTACAAAGGAAGTTTTGCTCTTCTCTGACATTATCTCATTCTCTATCACATATACAGTTCATCTCACTAGCATCCCCTCCTCTTGTGTGCCATCATGTCCCTACTCCACACAGTAATGCCCCCACTAGTGCCCCCAGCTCAACAATGGCTGGCAGGGGAGAAGCATAGCTGTGACCCAGGAGACTGGCCAATCCAAATGCACCACTTCCCAGGTCACAGTAATTGATCCACAGGTGGGCACATGGCTCAACCAGGATCAGTCTGAGGCGTTCCACAGTCATACTACATAAATACTAACAGAAGCTCTCTCTCCACTAGAATAAACAGTTATTAGGATATCACTTTTTCAAAATGAAGCCAAGAGAGCCTATGCTCTAATTACCACTTGTGGTCAAGACGGAGTAACAGGGATTGGATAAACCCTCTTGCTGAAAACAAACGAGGACAAAATACATGAAACGAAGGTTTGCAAGACACTGGATATCAGGCAACAAAAGAGAGTGATCCCTGAGAGATAAGAAACACAGAAAGCCCTATGATTGCTCCAGCTTACTTAAGGAGAGATTCTAAGCCATAGCACAGGGAGAAGGAACCCAGGGAGAGACCACAGTCTCAGTGAAGACAGAGCCAGGAGTCCAGGAAAGCCAAGGCAGCTCAAGTTCACAGGGCAGAGGACCAGAGAGGAGAGAGCTGGACAGAGAACTCCAGAGATCTGCAGAGGGTCTCCCTTGAGTCTTCAGCTGAGTATCAATGAGTACATGCATGTGGGGCAATTCCCCAAGCCAGGGAAAGAACCACTTGAAAGACTAAAAGGGAACAGTAGTCCGCACTGACACAGGGCAAGGAATAATTCCTGTTCCCACTGACCAATGCAAAAACATCATAATTCATGGAGTATTAACTAGAGTACTCAAAAGAGTTTTGCCTCAGTTGTGCAGAAAAAATTAGCCCTAGACCAAATACCACTATGATATCACCCAACAAAGCTTAAAACAACACTCCAAAGAATCTGTTTCCAAGTAACTTCAATGCATCCCAAAACAAAACTCAAAAGTATTTACAGAAATACAAAAATATTAGTACCAAACAAGGTAAAATTCACAATCTCTGGCATCCAATCAAAAACTACTAGGTATGCAAAGACGGGAAAATGTGATCTATAATGAAGAGAAAAAAAATCAATCAATTGAAAACAATCCAGAAATGACACAGATGATAGAATTAGTAGAAAAGGACATTAAAACAGTTATAAATATATTTCATATGTTCGAGAAGCTAAGGGAAAAACTGAACATATTAAGAAAAGACATGAAATATATAAGAAATACTCAAACTGAAATTCTAGAGATGACTGCTATAGCATTTAGATGAAAAATAAATTAGATGGAAATAAAGGCAGATTAGACATAGCAGAAGAAAAAAACCAGTCAACGTGAGGACAGAGCAATAGAATCTAGGTGAAATGAAACAGACAGAGCAAAAAGAGAAAAAAGATTAAAAACGATGCTAACAGGGAAGCACCACTGAGAAACCAAAAGAAAAATGTGTACAGATCTGGATCCGACCATGCCTGAAGCTGACCCCCTTGACTTTTCAATTACATGAACCAATAAATTCCCTCTTCTACTTATGAGTCAGGTTTTGTCACTCCCAAACAAAAGGATTCTAATACACTCCTCAATATTAAAAAGTTCTTGAGGACATTTGTGAGGCTATTGGTTTGTATCCTGTATAACATCAAAAGATAATGCACTTGGAAATGTCAACAATTATCTGTTGACTATACTGTTAAAATTCTCACTCTTTGGGATACAATGACTCAATAGACTCAGATTCATAAAAGAACTCATAAAAGAATGGGGACTTCCCTGGTGGTCCAGTGGTTAAGACTCTGCACTCCCAATGCAGGGAGCCCAGGTTAGATCCCTGGTCAGGGAACTAGATCCCACACGCCACAACTAAAGATCCCATGTGCCACAACTAAGACCCGATGCAGGCAAATTAATTAATTTATTTATTTATTAATTTTAAAATATTTAAAAAATAAAAAATAAATAAAAGTAAAGAATGCATCTTGCACAGTCTACTTTTGTTTTTGAAGTTTAAAATATCCTTCAATGAGCATTCCTTTCTGGTAAAATAAAATGATAAATGACCTCAATATATAGTTACCAAATTTTCTGAATACTTACTAAGAGTTGTGTTTTTCATCTACACAAATACTTTTGCAACCATCAAAAATATCCCTATTTAAAAAAATGAGTGAACCCGCATAAATATAGTCAACTGATCTCTGACAAAGGACAAAGGCCATACAATGGAGCAAAGACAGTCTTTTCAACAAATGATACTGGAACTGGACATCTACATACAAAAAAACGAATCCAGGGACTTCCTTGGTGGTCCAGTGGTAAGGAATCCGCCTTCCAATGCAGGGGACGCGGATTCGATCCCTGGTTTCGGAACTAAGACCCCACATGCCGTGGGGCAACTAAGCCCGCATGCCGCAACTACTGAGCTTGCACGCCTCAACTAGAGAGAGAAAACCCACGCGCCACACTAGAGAGAAGCCCACACGCTGCAATGAAGAGCCGCATGCCACAATGAAGAGCCAACACAGCCAAAAATAAAAATTAATTAATTAATTTAAAAAATGAATCCAGACCTAAAGCCCTCGACAAAAATTAACTCAAAATAGATCACAGACCTAAAACTCCTAGAAGATAGCATAGAGGAAAACCTAGATGATCTTGGGTATGGTGATGACTTTTTAGATACACCAAAGGCATGATCCATGAAAGAAATCATTGATAAGCTGGACTTAATTAAAATTAAAACTTATGCTCTGTGAAAGAAATGTCAAGAAAATGAGAAGGCAAGCCCCAGTCCAGGAGAAAATATTTGCAAAAAATACACCTGATAAAGGACTGTTATCCAAAATATACAAAGAACTCTTAAAACTCAACACTAAGAAAACAACCAATTAAAAAATGAACCAAAGACCTTAACAGACACCTCATCAAAGAAGATACACAGAACTTCCCTGGTGGCGCAGTGGATAAGAATCCACCTGCCAATGCAGGGGACATGGGTTTGATCCCTGGTCCAGGAAGATCCCACATGCCGCGCATGCCACAACTACTGAGCCTGCGCGCCAGGCTCCGCAACGAGAGAAGCCACCGCAAGGAGAAGCCCATGCACCACAACGAAGTGTAGCCCCCACTCGCCGCAACTAGAGAAAGCCGGCGTGCAGCAACGAAGACCCAATGCAGCCAAAAAAAAATTTTTTTTTTTTTTTTTTTTTTTTTTAAATTCAAGACCCATTTATTCTCTAGTTCTGCCCACATGGAGCCACCCTCCTTGAAAAGGGGTTGAATCCTTCCGTTCACTTTAACACCCTGTGCTGAAAACATGTCTTCCGAGGTTTCAACCCCGAGATCCACAGTCTTAAAGCACTGATTCTTAAACCTCATCTAGATTTCTCCCCTTGGATGGGGGGAGATGACCCAAACACAGAGAAGAACAGCTCAGGACTATGGGCTCTGCTCGCCCAGAAGACCTTGCAGCTCCCCTGACCAGCCGGCTGGAGCCAGGATTAGGACCCTGAGACGAGGGGCGCCTGCTGGGCTGCTGCCACCGCAGATGGGCCACGCTGCCGTTGGGCGCCTTCCTGCCCCACCGCCACCGGCCCCCAACTCCTGTCCTCTTCATTAGGCTGGCTGTCACCTTTAGTTTCCCTGGAGTCTGGGGATTCCAGACGGTCTCTGCTCACACTTCTGGATCACGCCTGCTGCCTCAGAACTGCTGATTCACACTGTCCTGAAGCCAGTCCTAGAGTGACAAGAGCCACACCTGCAGGTCTATTCCACTGACCAGACGCACAGGACCGAGCTGGGCCCACGGACCTACAGCTTTTGTTCAACCCTCCAACTTAAACATTTCAGGAAACAGCAAAATGCACTCTCCACCTTGGTCTGGACTGTGTCGGCTGGTCATTCTTGCCTAGCTTCACAGGCCAACAGCCACTGTCCTTCCTTTCTTGCTCATCACTGCACCAGCGGGTCACTCCTACCTGCTGCCGTCACACACCTGGCAACCTCGTGTTCCGGGGCCAGCCAAGAACTGAGACCCCAGCAGGCCCCTAGTTCCCAGCAGGCAAACTCCCCATTAAACTACTGCTGCCTAGCCGTGTTCTCGAGGCTTCAGAGCCGGGAAAGTGCGGAGAGGATAGCAATCCGCGGCGCCCACAGCCCCAGACCCACGATGCTCCGCGGAGGCGCCGGAACCTCGCCGCACCCACCCGCGCCAATAGAAAGGACCTCTGCGCCCGCCTGTCCCGCGGACCCGGGCGCACACCCGACCATCGCGACCCACGATGGAGACGCGGAGGGCGGGGCTCGGCCGGCGGCGGGCGCTGGGGCGGGCGGGGACCCGGGCTCCGGCCTCTAGCCGCGCGGACCCAGCAGGCCACCCGCCCTCCCTCCCTCCCCACCCGCCGCCCAGAAAGCCAAAAACATTTTTTTAATTTAAAAAGAAAAAAAAAAAAGATACACAGTGGCATATAAGCATATGAAAAGATGCTCCACATCATATGTCATCTGGGAAATGCAAATTAAAACAATAAGATACCACTACACATCTATTAGAACAGCCAAAATTCAGGACACTGACAATGCCAAATGTTGGCAGGATGTGGAGCAACAGGAACTCTCATTCATTGCTGGTGGAAGTGCAAATGTTGTAGCCAGTTTGGAAGGTTTGGCGGTTTCCTAAAAAACTAAACATATTCTTATCGTATGATCCAGCAACCGCACTCCTTGGTATTTACCCAAAGGAGTTGAAAATGTATGTCCACACAAAAACCTGCACATAGCTGTTTATAGCAGCTTTATTCATAATTGCCAAACCTTGGAAACAATCAAGATGTGCTTCAGTAGGTGAATGTATAAATAAACTGTAGTATATCCAGACAATGTAATATTTTTCAGTGCTAAAAAGAAATAGCTATCAAGCCATGAAAAGACATGCAGGAACCTTAACTGCATATTACTAAGTGAAAGAAGCCAATCTGAGAAGGCTATACATTGTATGATTCAAACTATAGGACATTCTGGAAAAGGTAAAACTATGGAGACAGTAAAAAGATCAACGGTTACCAGGAGTCTGCGGGGAAGGATGGATCAGAGGATGTCAGGGCAGTGAAAATACTCTGTATGAACCATAACGGTGGAATACACGTCATTATACATTTATCCAAACCCATAAAACACGGAACACTTAGGGAGTGAACCCTAAGGCAAACTATGGACTTTGGGTGATTATGATGCATCCACGTAGGTTCATCAGTTTTCACAAATGTATAGCCCTGTTGGGGGATGCTGATAATGGGCGAGACTATGTAAGCATGGGGGCAGGGAATTTACAGGAAATCTCTGGACCTTCCTCTAAATTTTGCTGTGAACCTAAAACTGCTCTAAAGAAAATAAAGTCGTAAAAAAAAAAAAGAGTGAATATTTTATGTTTGATAAGTTAAGCCAGGAATAAACATTCTACATAAAG
The DNA here is from genome assembly GCF_028023285.1 of Balaenoptera ricei. Lineage (NCBI taxonomy): Eukaryota > Metazoa > Chordata > Mammalia > Artiodactyla > Balaenopteridae > Balaenoptera > Balaenoptera ricei. Next base: position 153,398,999 of record NC_082642.1, on the reverse strand, counting down.
TCCTCAATGTAATTAAGAAAGTTCTGAATTTAAGATATATGAAAGATAGCATATGTATTGTGTATATCTAATGGACATTTCGAAAGAATAAACTGGGAAGGAGGCAATATTCAAATGATTAAGGGTGAAAATTTTCCAGAAATGCTGAAAGACATGAATCCTCAGATTTCAGAAGCCAAGCTATCCCAATTACGATGAATTTAAAGAAAATTCCTCATAGACATATTGCAATGAAACTGCCAAACGTTAAAGACAGCGAGATCTTTAAAACACCCAGGAAAAGAAAAGATTACAAAGGAAAAATAGCAGACTTGTCAACAGTGGCAAAAAAACGTCAAAAGAACGTAGACTCAAACATCTGCAAAGAATATTATACCCTGCTGAATTATTATTTAATAACTGGGATAAAATAAAGCCATTTAAAAAAATACAAAAAAAGAAAGTTTTAGTATATTTTTTTCTAAGTTGATAATAGATTGAAATGGCAAAAGTTATTCCTGGAAAACCAGTATCATGGTCTAGGTTTCAGTATTATGAACTCTATCATCCATTTGTTCCATAAATTAATTTATACAGCACCTGCCAAATGATCAGCAGAGGTTATGTTTCAAGTACAACAGCAACTCACGATGAAAATGGCAACAAGCTCATCGCCTTCAAACAGAAGCACAGCCAGGGCTGGATTCTCAATACAATTTTATCTTTTACTTGCAATGACACCTTGCAAAAAAGTCACTTTACCCTTCCGGGACTCAATTTCTTCATCTATAACTGAGGCATTTAAAAGTGACTCCAATATTTGGAGGCAGAAGTCCACCTGGAGAATTTTATAATCCCCAGACTCTAATACACTCCTAGGCCAACTGAATCACAATTTGGGGGCTCTAAAATTCTATGATTCTATTCACACTGGCTTATAAACAAATATGTAAACACTTTAAGATCTAAATATTGGTAAGCCAGTTAACTCATTTCAACCCATTCATTCAACTCATTTATTAAATCAACAAATACTGACTATGAGTGCTTGCTATGTGCCAGGCAGCTCGTCAGGCAGTCCAGATTCAGAAGTGAACCAACCAACCAAAAACACCTGTCCTCAGGGAGTTCACAATGTACTGGAGCACACACAAAAAACAACACAACTTAAACAACATATATCATATGTTCAATAATGATAAACGCTAAGAGGAAAAAAAGTAAAGCAAAGAAAAATAGCAAATGTCTAGGAAGGGGCAGGTTTTGCATTTTAGTAATGTGGTCAGGGAAGGTTTCACTGAGAAGAGAACTTTCAGTGAACAATGAAAGGAAGTAAGAGGGCTAGCTCAGGCTTTGGGGAAAGGCACTCTAATTCTAGGCAGAGGGAAGAGCAAGTACAAACTGGGAGTGGACCTGGCATGTGTAAGGAACAGTGAGGAGGCCAACGGGCCAACAGAGTGGACAAGGGAGAGAGCAGGAGGAGTGAGGTCGGAGAAGTAACGGATGTTAAAGACAGGCGGCTGGTCAGATAGATCCTAGTAATAACTTTGATCAAGCGAAAAAACCACACTCATCCACTGCTTTATTAATGTATACTTAGGTATTTGCAGTTCTGTGCCATTAAAACAATACCACAGTGACCAATCTTGTACATCTCACCAGGTGCACATATGCAAGAATGTTTGTGGGGTACACACCCCTGGAATCAATTACGGCATATGCACATCGTAGTGCTCTCCAAGTTGGTTGTGACAAATTCACACCCCACTGGTTTACTGAGAGCTCCTGTTAGTAAACACACTACTGACACTCAGGACTATCGGTCTCTAACTTTTGCTAATCTGAAGGACTCAACATCACATTGTTTTTCACTTGTGGGTGTACACGTGGGTCTGCTTGGAGGCTGTCTATTAGGCTCTCTCTATTAGGTTTCTATCTCTTTACAGTTTTAATTACTAGGAAACAGAATATACCTTTTTCTATCGCCCATTCAGGTTTCCTCATCTCTGAAATGCTTGTTTATTTCATTGGCCTGTTTTCTACTGGGTTTCTTACTTATCTTCGTTCTTTGCATATTCTGAATACAAATCCTGTCAGTTATATATGTCAAACTATCTCCTCCCAAATTATTTCATTCATGGTGTCCTGACATACAGAAAATTTTAAGTCTGAGATAGTCGAATTCATCAGAGTTTTTTCCTTCACTGACGTGTGCATGTATGTTATTTAAGAAATCCTTTCCCAGCTCAAGGCTATAAAGCTAGTCTCCTACAGTTCCTTCTGGGTTTTAAGTCTCATTTTCCACAGCCAGTCCTTAATCCATCCAGAACTTGTGGATGCCGTCACCTCAACCATTAAGGGATGTTCATGATCCCTAGGGGCTGTTTGTCCTCCTCAGACACATGTGGCCCTTACTGCTGGGCTGCATCTCCTCTCTGATCATGGAAATGAAGATTCCCCCGCCACATTCCTGAGCTCTGTATAATTTTATCCAGCATTCTGACATACAGATTTACATTCTGTAAACAGATTTTTCACAAAGTTGTACGGCACTATTTGTCCAATGTAAATAAGAAAGAAACCTACCTTTGTCCAATTGTTCTTCAGAATAATAGCTCTCTTTCCATCACCAAGTGCATTTCTAAAAAAAAAAAGAATAAAATATTCAAACTAAAGGCATTATATATTGTATATCTATTTATACTGTAATTTTCCATATATAATCTAGTTTTTAATTTTTTTAATCCACGTAATATATGTCTATTATAGGAAATTTGGAAAATACAGAAAAGTAAAACAGAGGGAAGAAGTCACCCAGAGTCACAATCACAATTACCCAGGAACAGCTACTTTTAATATTCCAGAGTACTTCCTGCACACAACTATTTACATCTTACCTATGCCTAACTTCTTGTTATTCTTTGTACGGTTTTTTTTGGTACTATTTTTGCATGTCAGCAAGACTTCTGATCTCGGAAAATAAAACTTCCAGATCTTTCACACAACACATCGGCTAAGCTATAGTGGACAGGGCATGAAAGTTGGGATATGAGATGGGGATTAAGTCCAACTCCATCACTGATTCTCACTGGGGCTGTGAAGAAGTTATTAACCTCTCTGGGGCCACCTTCTCCTCTGTACCACGAGGCTAGTAACCGTGTTCTTCCTGTTTTCAGATACTATGCTAAAGCACAGTGCTTCGTAAACTGTCAGGTACTAAGGTCTAACACCTAGTCTCAGTTTCCTGGCTTCCTTACATTCAATGACCTCCTCCTCTACCCCAGCTCAGCCGCCCACCACCGCCCTCCCAGGGAACTTTATCGCCACTCAAAACTGTTCAAAGCCCAGAATCACTAATTCAGGCATCCCACTCTTTCCCCTATAACCTAGCTCCTTCTATCTTACTTGTTCAACTGTTCCTACTATCTCCTCAGGGTGCCCAACTCACTGACTTACGCACTTTCTCTTTTTTTTTAACTTCCTTATTTATCTAGCTTAAGATTCGTTGGTTCATCATTGCATATTCCCATGCATACAACTTGTTTATACTTCTTTGTCCCTATGTTTACATCTTGCTCTATGGCAAAACCCAGCACTGGATCAACCCTGCTTCCTGCTTTCTCCATGACTACATCTAGGGAGCCAAGTACTGCTGGAGAAAATTACACAGCAGAGCACACAGGTAGCGCTACTCCTCAGGATTCCAACAACCCAAAGGGACCTTCAACATTGTTAACGATCATTTCAGATCAACTCATTCTCTAACTTTGTAAAATGATCCTTTCAAATCTTACGTCCTTTCCTCAAACTTCCAACTCCCTTTCTCTCAGCAGATGAGCTCTGCTTCTATTTCAATGAGTAAACTACAGACATCAAAGAGAACTCTCTCCATTGTCTACAACCAAACTTAAAGACAAACCCACATCTGGCCCTGCCTTTTCTCTTTCACAATAAAAGTGTCTTCTTCTTCCTTATATGGCCAATTTCTCCACTTGTGCCATATAACTATCCATCCTTACAATACCAATTATCCCTTCTCTCACCTGTAAAATTACCCATTCCTTCTCAAGAATCTACCCCATCAATTTTTTTTATTGTGGTAAAATGTACGTAACATACAATTTACCATTTGAACCATTTCAAATGTAAAGTTCAGTGGCATTAAGTACATTCACATTGTTGTGCAACTTCCTATCAACTTTTAATATGCTCAGATCTCTCTCATTTTAAAAAGCAAATAAAAAAATAAATGTCTTAAACCCTAAGCAAACACTGTTGGTAATCTACCCAGCAGCTATGCCCTCCCTCTACCTGATTACTAGACTTCCATCCTGAGGGTCTACCTCACTACTACAAGATTTAGAGATAATTCCTAATTAGTTTAAACCAATCATGCCAATCCTACTCTCCTTTCCATTGACAGGTTTAGGGGTAATCAGGTGACCCAGACCTGAAGGGACCTATCACCCTTAAAAAGAGATTACAAAAAAATAAATAAATAAAAAGATTACAAAGAAGAACAAAACTAGGTAACTTATCCTACCAGATAGCAATACCTACTAAAGGGCCATATATTTTTTTAATAAAAATAAAAAGCTGTCTAAAGACAGATTATCTAGCAAACAGAATAGGATATAGAAATCAGAAACAGAGCCTTACACATAGTCACCTGATCTATACGACAAAGATGACACCGCAGTGCATGGAGAAACACACTCTTAAAAAATGGGGCTGGGTCGGCTGAAGGGGGTCTCTTCGGTACCCCTACAACTAGTGCACAGCCTGCTATGTAGAGAGGCTCACTGGCTACACGTTCAAAGAACGAGTGAACGGATGAATGAATAAATGTGTCCTCCACATACACATGCCAGAGGCAGAGCAGAGGCAGCAGCAGAAAGAGGGTGGGGGGCTGCGAGCAAGCGGAGGAGCTAGAAAGGCTTCCGCTTCCTCCTCCTCCTCCTCCTCCTCCTCCATCCATCCATCCATCCACCCACTTCTTGTGCATCTACTACATGCCGGGCACTGTGTTATGGACACAATGTGGACAAGCTGGACACGGCCCTGCCCTCTTGGGGCTGACATTCTAATGGGGAGACAATATGGGAACAAATAACTAAGTGATTTCTAAGCCACATGAAGACTACTGAGGTGGAGAGTGAATTTTCAGGAAGAAGGGTCAGGGCAGGCTTCTAGAAGGTGATATTTGTGCTGCAACTCAAATAAAGGGAGGGAGGGAGCCCTGTGATGCCAGGGAAGAGCGTCCCAGGTAGAGGGGACAGAGCGCGCACAGGGTCTGGGGCTGAAAGGGGGGCAAGCAAGCAGAGGGGAGGGGTGACAGCGGAGGCCACAGAGGTAAAGAGGGGAGGGGGCAGGGATGGGAAGGGTTCCTGGGTTGGGGGCCTGAGGGCCTGCGAGGGCTGGAGGTGAGGGCAGAGGCCTGTCGGTCTCCAAGGGCAATGCTGACGGATTCGGGGCAGGAAAGAGAAATAAGAAGGCTGTCTCATCAGAGCTGGCTTTGGAAGCCTCAGGGCCAGAGGCGGTACTGGGGGAGAGGACCAGACCCAGGGGAGGGGGCTCCAGAAAAGCAGCCCAAGCAGCAACGGACGGGCAGGTTTGAGGAGGCGGGTTCACTGTGGTGGGAGCTCAGAGTAGGGGATCCTGGGAAGCAGAATTAGCTGCAGGTAACGCCAGGATTGCAGAGAGGTGAGAAGCGGACTGATCCCCACTCGCAGGGTCTCCGAGGAGCCTGGGGTGGGAGTCGGGGTGTGGGGAGGGCCCTATTCTGGCCTGGTCCCTCAGAGGCAGGGCTGCGGTGGGAGCCCCGCTCGCTTGCCCTGGAATAGCAGCCCCACCAAGGCTGGCCCTGACGTGGGGGGCGGTCTTGGGCCCAAGAAAAAAGAAAAAAAGAAAAAGAAGGAAAAAAAATGGGGCTGGGTCAACTGGACGTTCATATGAACCTTGAACCCTACCTCATACAAAATACAAAAACCAACTCCAAATGAACAACAGATTTAAATACCAAAGTTAAAAAATCAAGCTTTTAGAAGAACAAAGAACATTTTGTAGAATAGGCAAAGATTATAATCAGAACACAGAAAGTGCTTACCACAAAGGAAAAAATTGATAAATTGTACTATATTAAAATTACTACTTCCACTTGTGAAAAGAAAACATAAAGAGCAAAAAGGCAAGCCACAGAGTGTGAGAAGGTATTTGTAATACATATATTTGACCAATGACTCATATCCAGAATTTTTTTAAAAAAACCTCTTACTAATGAATAAGACATTCAACTCAAAAGAAAAAAAAATAACAAAAGACTGAAGATTCAAACAGGCACTTCACAAAAGAGAATATCTGAGTGGTCAATAAGCACGTGAAAAATGTTCAACTTAAATCTCCTAAATCAACTTAAGGAAATGCAAATTAAAATCACAGCACTGTAGAATGTCTAAATGAAATGACACAAAATAAGAAGTGTTAGTGAAGATGTGGAACTAAAACTCTCATATGCTGCTGGCAGGAGTGTAAAATGATACAACCACGCGTGTGCTTATGTTCAGTGTGCTACAGCTGAACATAAGCACACCCTCCTGTCCCAGCAGTGCCACTCCTTTATTATATACTTAACAGAAATGAAGACATGTGTTCACAATGACACTATCTAAGTCAAGTACCAGAAACTACCCAAATGCCCATCAACAAGAGAATGGATAAAATGTGGTATATTCATGCAATAGATGAACACTTTACAACTACATGCAACAATATGGATCTCAAACACAATGCTAAAAACCAGACATAAAAGAGCACATACCACATGATTCTGCTTATATTGCACAAAAGCAGGCAAAACTAACCTATGGTGTCAGAAGTCAGGACAGGAGTTATCCTGGGGGGAAGTGGGTAGTGACAGAAGGAGGAACAAGGGTGACTTCTGGGTTACTTGGGTTGTGATCTGGGTGCTAGTTATGGTTGTTTGGTTTCTGAAAATTCAACCGATACACTTATGAACTGTACACTTCCCATTGTATGTACTAAGGTTTTAGTTTTGAAGATTACAACAGTCATCCTTCTGCTGGAGGCTGTAATGTCCAGTGTGGTATCTGAATTACAGTAGCCATCCCGCCATCCTGAGGGGGCAGCCTGAGGTCCAAGTCATACAGTGGGGCTGGAAAAAAAAAACCTAGGTCTTTGATGACATAAACACACAACCTTAGAATCTCCGTCTTCTGGAACTCTTGAATAAGGTAAGTTTTCTTCACCATTTAAACCAGTTGGATAAGAGACTTCTGCTATTTGCAGCCAAAAACCATCTTAATGCAACGGTAACCCTCTTCTGCTCTTCACTGCCCCTCCCCCAGAATACTTTAACAGCTGCCTGTGCTAGCTGGCTCCATTTCCTCACCCCCATTTCTCAACCCACTCCAGCCCAGCGTCTGTTCCAAGCTTCCCACTGACTGCTCTCCCTATGGAAACTAAAAGAGATCCATAGAACTGAATGCAAATTCCAAATGGCTTCTCAGCAACAGGCAGTGCTGGCTACTCTTCCACTTGCTTCCATGATCCCACACTTACTTTCCTCCTACCTCTCCGGCCACCTCGTAGAAGTCTCCCGTGCAGGTTCATCCTTCTCTAATGGGCCACTGTTTGTGTCCCTCAAAGCTCAGTCCTACTTCCTCTTCTAATCTCAACCCTGCCCTCTCTTGACTAGTGGGTCTCAAACCTGGCTGCACATTAGTACTACCTGGGGGGCTTCTAAAAGCCCAATGCCCAATTAATTCAATCAGAACTTGGACTGTAGCCTACAAAACCCTCCTTGGTCTAGCCCCTGACCACCTCACCCCCTCCTTCTCTGTATTCAGACACACTAGTAATTCCATGAACGCAACATGCTGTGCTCGCTTCGGCAGAACATAAACTAAAATAGGAATGCCACGTGCTCCTTCCCACACTGCTGGCCCACTGTCTAGAACACAGGGACTATGTCTGTTTTTGCTCATTTCTAACATACCAGTGTTTAATGTTATTTATTATAATAAACAATACTACAATACCTATAATATATTATATTGCTATTATAATTATAATCACGTTATAAGTATATTTATTAATATATCAATGTATATTAACATCTTCGTATTTACTAGCATTTGACCACGTTTGTCTACGAAAGCAAAGTGGGTGGAGTAAATTACGTCGTGTTACTGCTCATACAAGTCACTGTAGCCCAGGGTCTAAACACTCTGGAGGGCAGGACTGACTTTAGCAGCAGCAATACCCTGCACAATACATCTATGAAAACAGGAAAACCCAAGAGATGCAAATGGTTATCCACTCCTGAAGACTGTGTGACACAACAGTAAGTGTACTGAACAGAGGGTAAGAAACAGAGCTCTAGCATAGATGCTCCAATTTATTACATGTTACATGGGAAAGTGTATTTCTCCAGTCCCTAGCCCTATCTAGTTCCTCACATACAGTATGTTACACTTTGCCCTAAATTATGTTATGAAAAAACACTTATTTCCCCCTCCTCTAGCTTCCATGTGGATTTGCTAGATTAATCACTAGCGAGCTCTCTCCTCTCCCCAACTCTCACTAACTTTTCCCCGAGGGAATAATAACTTACGGCGGGGGAGAGGCATCAATCCTATGGGGCTTAGCCTCTTCTTTTTCTTTCTTTGGGACCTTATCTTAAACAGCAACATAACACCAGATTCCCTTCTCCTCCAAGCTTAAAGTTCACAAGGGCCCTGTTGCCTGGTTCTGTCTGTGACATGGGTAAACTAATAATAAGTCACTTGGCTATCAGACTTAAGGCCCGGTTCTCCAACAACTGTATTAGTAATGGAGGCGAGACTGCATCACCAATTGTCTTCTGCTTCCATCTCTTAGCTAATTCTGGACTTGGGAGGGGAAGGAGATGCCATTAATTGACTCTCTAAAACCACAACATATAAGTATGTAAGAACTTTGAATACCACAAAAGAATTATTTCTCCCCCTATTGTACATCATCACTTTCAGGGCCTGACCAGACCACAAAGTAGTAACAATATTACTCCCCAAGGTTCTCCATCTTACAATGAAACAACAAAAGCAGGATTCAGATGTAATGTCAGTTACTGTCAAATATGCAGTGACTATTAACCATTGACTGAATAAACACATACATTTTAAATCAAAAGTTAGTGTCTGGAATTAAAATTACATATGCTCTTTCATCCAAGTAAAATAAATTTTTATCAGGAATTTATCCTACATATATATATACTTGCATCTGAGTGTAGTATGTAAGTAAAAGGATATTCCTGTATATAATTTTTAAAACTGGAAATAAGCTATATTCTAATACAAACTAATTCACTGAGTAAAATACTATGCAGCCATGAATAAAAACTAGGATAGATCTCTATATTCACTGATATGCAACAACTCCAAGATTTAAACATTAAAAGAAGCAAGACGTACAACAGGGTGTATAATATGCTCTTACCCATGTTAAAAAAAAAAAAAAAAAAAGGGACATATACATTACACTGAACCAAACAAAACTGCCTTATTCTGATTTATAAAAGCAACTTCATTTGGTTCAACGTAATAAGTGCTAGTATAGTCATGAAATATCAATATCATGGAAATACACAAGAATCTAAAAGAAAAGAATTAGGGCATGGGTCTCAGCTGGGCAAGAGTTTTCAGCTTATCCTTTAGTAGTACTCAACTTTTTATGATGTGCATTTGTTACTGCTTTTTAAAAAGGGGATGCACCCCAAAGAAGACTGAAAAAATAACTCTTTCCTTCAAAAGCAAATACAGCAGCTTTTAAGCAAAATAAAGAGACCACACAAGGAAAAGAGAGGAATAATTCACCAACCAACACGTACACTAAAGCTCCCCACACACACTAAGATTTTTGAAATTCTCACAGAAACATACAATTGACTTGATTTATACCTCAGGCCTCAGAGAAATTCAGAAAAACACACACACATACACACATAATTTAAAGTCTATCCACCTGCTATTAATCACAAGTTGGGAGCTAATAGAAAGGAATATCATACAACAAGTAGATAGTTAAATACCAAAAGGTCAAAGTAAATATCAAGTTTTAAAATTCCATCGTTTGGGGCTTCCCTGGTGGCACAGTGGTTGAGAGTCTGCCTGCCGACTCAGGGGACACAGGTTCCAGCTCTGGTCTGGGAGGATCCCACATGCCACGGAGCAACTAAGCCCGTGCGCCATAGCTCCTGAGCCTGAGTGCCACATCTGCTGGGGCCTGCGCGCCTGGAGGCCGTACTCCGTGGCGGGAGAGGCTACCGCAATGGGAGGCCCGCACATCGCAACGAGGAGTAGCCCCCGCTCGTCGCAACTAGGGAGGGCCCGCGTGCAGCAATGAAGACCCAACGCAGCCAAAAATAATTAAATAAATAAATAATAAAATTCCATCGTTTTCCAAAGTAAATTTTTAAAAAAATCCAAGGCTAAGCTTTTGCCTTTTCCAATTACATTTCCCATTACACAATTTATCCCATCCCACCAAAGAATTCAAATTTTCACATGAGTCCCACAAGAATGAATTAAACAGTAAGCCTAATCATATACCTTGCATAATCATTGTAACTACAGACGCTATAGATGCCTGATTGCTTTTTCTAGATTCCCCTCTAATCTGAAAATTTCTAATTACTTCAATTAAAACCATCACTCTAAAATGCCCTCTAATTCTCAAATTATACTTAAAAAGTGAACTTACAGAAGACCAGAATAAAAAGGACATGTCACCCCAGCCAGGCATTCTGGGATACACTGCACACATTCCTCAGCTTGAAGGATTCAGCAGGGAGAAGCAGTGGCAGGAGGGAGCATATTTCCACCCACCCCTCCCTAAGCCCAACCCCATTCCATGTGCTTCCCCAGGGCAACATCTGCTGACCTGGAGGTGCACACCTCTGGAGAGTGGTAAGGGTTCTTTCTGACTGACTCCTGGCCTCCCCTATACCCACCCAAAGGTGGCCAGACTTATAAGTATAGGCTATTACAAGTGGGGCTATTCAGCATTAAAACCTCCACCACTCTCTGACCATTTCTGAGTGAAGCATTTTCCCCACACATACTTCACCTCAGGCTCCCAACCACTGGTCTTAAAATACTTCTATTTCTCTCCTTTCAAGATTACTTTCCACTTATTTTATCCTTAATGTTTGGTGTTTTTTTCTTTTTTTCATCTTATGTGCATTTTAAATTACACTTTGTGTTACTTTTTTATCAAATATACATAAAAGTACAGAGAATAACATTAACATAACCAACACCGATGTACCGGCTTAGCAAGACCTTAACGTTTTGCCGTATTTACTTCAGATCTTTTTGCAGAGGTCTGTTACAGCTGACACCCACTGTGAACCATCCTTCCCAGCTCCAGTCCTTTTCCCTCCCTCCCTCTCTCCCCAGAGACAGCCACTCCCCTGGTGTTTAACATGCCCATGCACTTTAAAAACATTGTTAATACATACTATATATAATTACGGATATGCATATTATTTTGCACATTTTAAAACATCATATAAATGGCATCATACCGTACAAATCATTCTGCAACTTGCTTTTTCACTCAACATTGCATTCATTTTAACTGCTGCACAGAATTCCATTGTATGAATATACCATAATTCATTTTATCCATTCCCCTATTGATGGACTTTTAGGTTGTTTCCATTTCTTTACTCTTAAAAACCACGCTCTAATGAAGGCTCGTACACATCTTCTTGGGTAGCCCAGAAGCGGGCGGCAGAGTACGCACATCTTCACCTTGCCAAATGGCTCTCCACAGTGATTGCACCAATTTACACTTTTCTCCAGCCGAGTATGAAAGTTTCCTTTGTTCCACATCCTCTCAAACACTTGGTGTTATGAGGTTTTTAAATTTTTGCCAATCTGATGGGTACGAAAGAGAGACTCACAGTTTTTAATCTGCACACCCTGTAAGGATAATCATGTTTATTGACTATTTAGACCATTATTTTAATTTTTAATTTTTTTCAACTGCCACACTGCCGTTTGATTCTATCATCACCTTACGGTGATTAATAGTAGGGACCCTGCATCCAGGCTGCCTGCGTTCAAATTCGGGCTCCATCACACCCACCTAGTGTCTGAGGACACTGCTTGACCTCCCCAGGTCTCAGGCTCCTCATCTACAACGACACAGCAGCACCTACCTCACGGGGTTGTGAGGGTTTTATGAGTCAATACACGCAGAATGCTCAGAACAGTGCCAGGGAGGTCAGATGCTTTACCCTCAGCTGTGCCTGCAGCTGCTCAGCCAGATTCCCGTAACGGACCTACCAACCCTCAGATGTGAGAGCTTCAAAACATCTCAATCTTGGTAACCCAGCTAAATGGCATGGGTCCTCCTGAGTCAATGGCACGTCTGAATCACTGGCAACATGTTCTTCTCTGAAGTCGTATCAACTACTCACTTGATCAGGAGTTATGTGTATTGCAGGTTCAGAAAACATTATCCCTGCATTACTGAGCAAGTCATATAAACAATGAATGAGGTGGGAAACAACAGTAAAACCAATGTGGCATAATGCTTCTGACATTAAATAAGCATCCAGCACATATTGGTGATTGCCTAATAAGGAAATGCTGCTGACCTGCCTCTAAAGAAAACTTCATTGGTGTTGAATCACAAACCTAGACCGGCAGGAAGGAGGTACAAGGATGGATGCACAACCCTGCTCTTGACCTGGACCTCACCAGGCTACCTGGCTTCTGTACTTCTACTTTGATGCACCTCCTTTACAGCAGAGTTTTAGCAGGATCCTGCTTGAGTGTCTAGCATTCAACACTCATGAAAGAGGGCAGAAACCCCTGGTTTGCCTCTCAGCTCCCGGCGATCCCCTATGCAGAGGGGATGACCTTCCACCCAATCAAGGTTTCAGATAGGTGCCTCGATTTTCACAAGAGGCTAGCCAAGTTGCCCAACCTATTCACCTTGAAAGCATACAGATTGACCTTCAAACAGCACAGGATATCTGCAATTCTGGACCTAGCCAGAGGCAATAATCTAAAGACATTTGCAGCTCATTTCTTGTCAGAACCAGTTGAGGACAGTGGTATTGACGGAAGACTGTGTCAAGCCCATCCATTCCTCTAGACTAGATAGCCTCGGTTTATCCACGGCTTAAGCCATCTAAAAGCTGCATAACGTTAATACAGCGGTATTCTCCGAGGTGGTGATTTTATTTTCTTCTTTTTAAACTCTTGTATTTTCCAAATTTTCTACCATGAGAAAGTGTTCTGTTTATAATAAAAGAAAAACATACAGGTTATTTTTAAAAGCTTCATACTTGGAATATACTATAGTCCCCACTCCCACCTCCCAACGTAAGTGCTTTCCCTGAAAAACAACTGATATCATATTCTCTGCTTTCATGAGAAAACTTAATGAAAAAAATTATTGATGAAACCCAAAACTGTACTCTCAGGGAGTTTTTTCCTTTGAACAGGAATGTTGCTGAGGTTCTTCTCTACTCCACCACTCAGTTCATATTACTTCTAAGCCATATAAGAAACTTCTTCCAGAACTAAACACCGGGAAAACAGTTTCACCTGAGCAACTGGTGTCCTCTTTCTTCATGGTCAGTGAGAATTATGTAACTTGTCGGGTATTCTCTTTTTATTTTGGGCAACAGAAAGGTCAGATGCAAATATGAATTATAACCAATCACTAAGCAGGACCTTATGCCTATGCAGCTTTATTCTAAGGATCCCAGGCTCCAACTTGGTTTTTTAGTTTGTTTTGTTTGTTTTTAATATTTTTATACTGAGTGGATGTATTCTTGAAGCAATCCGAAACCCTTCTTACAATAAGGTAGGACACAGTTAAATATAACTGTTGTCTACACTGCTCAACATTAATGTTTAATATTTAAGTCCTAAAAATTTTAAACTGAGACAATAAAATCATGGTGCAGTGTCAACAATCTTTCTCAACTAATAAATAAAAGCTTAGGTGAACATGAGGAACTAAGAATTATGATTTCACTCCCAGAGTTAAACCATTAAATTTCTTTTCCTTCACTTATGAAGGATATTTACTTAATTTTTTCATACCAAGATAGAGGAAACAAATACAGCAAAAATTCTTCCAGAACTATACAGATTAGTTAATAGAGCAAAAGAAGGTAATATAGGTGTTATAAACACAGACTTTGACATCATCAGATAAGATCTGTGTTCAAATCTTGGCATCACTGCATCATAGCTTGAAAAAAAATGGGGCAGGGTAGAACCAAATTCACAATTACTAATTACTAATGGTATGAGTTTGCCCAAATGTAAAATGTGGAGAATAATTATCTATTAAATGTGTTGTGAGAATTAAATAACCTATATGAAGTGCTTAAAATAATGCATAGCGTGTTATCCACTCAATCAGAATAGCTGTTTCTGTCACTGTTGTTTTTATATATAAAGCCTAAAGAGCTCTCTTCTAAGCATTTAAGTATTTCTGCCGAAGAACTACTGAAGGATTTTCTTGCGTAACTGCAAAACAGAAATACTTCTCAAAGATAGGTATTTAGCCTAACAATTCAGTGATTAGGCGCTTTAACCAACTTACCTAAATTGTCCAGTGCGAAGAAAACAAAGAGCTCGGTTACCATAAAGAAGGTGATTTTCAGGTCTTTAAAAGAAAGAATGTTTCTTCAGTAAAGAACATTACATACAGAACAAACAACACAGAAATCATAAGGCATGAAATAATTTTCAAAAACTTTACATCTGTGTGGCAGAGCAGAAAGAATATAGTTCTTGTTCCTTCACTACCTGAGTAACTTGTTCAAACCAACTTAAACTTCCCTGTATTCAAAATGAAGATTAAAAAGTTCTACTTTTTCTGCCTAGCTCATAGGGCTGCTGCAAGGATCAAATGAGAAATATTAAAAAACTAGCAAACTACAAGTATGCTGTAACTGTAGAGAACAGAATACTTATGTAAGTCAGAACTGTACCACCTTCACAAAGAACTCAAATAAAGGAAGCCTGTAAATTACAACAGTAATTTAAATAGCTTCATTTCAAGTTTTGTCCTCTTTGGTTTTATCTTACTGTTCCTCTACCTCTTCCTAGAAGAACAGAACAGCAGGCTTTCAGATGTGGTGTGCTACCTGGATTCACTCATTCCCTGTGGAGACGGGTAAGACAGGAAAGAGAGCAGCTGTCGACAGCTCACCCTCCTAAGGCTGCTACAGTATTAGGTGGGCCAGCTAAGATGTCAGTAAGAGCCAGGTGAGGCACACTTGCAGGAATGCTACAGAATTCTAGCAGCTGAGCAAACAGAAGACGAGGTAGAGAGAACACATGCATTCTCTCAACAATTCCAACTACTACCCTTTAAAAATTCCCTCACAGAAAGCACAAATCCCTGAATGGGTGACATCTTAAGTACTAGTAACTAACCCTTTGTTATCAGTTAATAATTTGGAAGGAATTAGTTGAAGGGAAAACAAGACCAAGAAAGAACAGATGACTCTGTACTGGAAAGCTTGGGAAAAAAGTAGGGCAGGGTAGAAGCAAATTTACAATTTCGTCTGACTCGCTTGGGTTATACAACTTGATTAGTAAGTTCATCTACTCAGGTCATCTCATGCTTCTAATACCTACGGGTGAGAAAATATATTCTGCATAGCAAATTGATGATATTCTCCAATTCCTCATCTTGCGTTTCTTTCTAATGACTAGCATTCTAACTTGATCTGCCACATAAAAAGGGTCTCATTGTTCTATTTTGCTCTTACCTACATTCAATGGCTCTGGTGTAATAGATAATAGCTATATCGAATCTTTCTTTGGAGAACTCTTCATTTCCTTTCATTTTCATTAGTTCTCCTTGCTGAGAAATCAAGGTAAAAGAAGACCCATCAATTAAATGCAAAGAGAATCAGGAACCCCAATATTTAGGAAAAATGGTTCTGGGTTTCTATCTCAGATATCAGAAATAACCTGGGGGATTACTTAGGTAGAAAATGAGAATTCAATACCCAACATTTTGGAATATACATTTAAAGAAACCTGTCTGCCTCTAATGACTCGACGCTAACTTTGATAAAGGGATATTAAAAAGTAAACAAAGCCATCACATTATGAATAACACTAACAATTTACCCCTTGTGTACCGTATTTGGCAGGCCCACTTTTAAACAGACCTTGATATGCCTGCATATGCAGAAAAGAAATAAGATCCAAGTAGAATTTTAATTTTAGGTTAGAAAATGTGATGTTATTCAACAAACCTGAGCGCTTAAAAAATAATATATAAATCAATAACATATAGGCATTGTTGATTAGACTAACTGCCCCCCCCAAAAAATGAGGTGACCTATAGCAAGGATGAAATAAAAACAAAAAAAAAACAACCAACAACAAAAAATGAAATCAAAGATGCTACAGATATAACTAAAACTTTTCACCTCAAACCTTCACATTTTCAAAATAAACAAATTAACTATTATTTACTGGATTATATCAATGGCTTTAGCTAGAGAATTAAATAGAATATTAAATATTTTCCTACGTCCCTTTTTAAAAATTTAGTTAAAATCATATTTCCTATGAGCGAATTGTATGGCATGTGAATTACACGTCAATAAAGCTGGTGGCAAAGAAAAATCATATTCCCTCAACTAATTAAAAGCCTTTTAATTTAAAAAAAATCAAATTTCTATTTTCAATTAACTCTTAAAATCTATAACATTAGAAAATTCTGATCAAGATGGCTTCCTCTTCCAAAATAAATATTCCAATCAAAATTTACTAAAAATTTCCCTCAAATATGTTATCAAATTTTATAGTAGTTCCTTGTGTACTGACAGCAGTTTTACTGAACTTTCCTCTGAGTGTTAATAAAAGTTCTAACAAGCAAATCTTAAAATATACTTACAAGTAAATATTTATTCTCACCTCTAGACACTCCGCACAACTTTGAGTTTTAAATTCTTCAAGCAAATTGCAGTTTTCTGTTACAACTTTAGTAATGTGATACTTGTCTAAATTTTATTTTTAGGAGAGAGTGAGAGAACATTTGTTTAAAAAAAACAAATTCGTATTGTTAATGTTCTAATTCTTAGGCTACGTAGGTTGAGTATGTAAAGTTCAAGATGTTATACTTTCTAAATAATGTTTCTTATAATCTTTTACATGTATCAATAATATATTTTTAATAAACAGCTGATAAAATGTTTCAGAGAACATTAGATTCATTGCGTGCTAAGAATCTAATCTGTTTTATTTCTAGCATTTAAAAATCTTGTTTATTATTACTCTAGTTCTAATTGTGGTTAACAGTGCTCTGTCATAACACATTGCAAATAGGCCTCATAATTACTCAAGTCAATTCAACAAACATTATTGAGCTATGGTGTACCTGGCACAAAGTTTAACTAAAATTTCTGAAAACAAAAACCTGAGAAACTACTTTCTAAAATGTGTTTAATATAAAAAAAATGAAGATTTTAAAATGTCTTAATTCAACATTTTGACTCTCATGAATGTTAAAATTTGACATTTTTTGAAATATTATTCTCATAAAAATTTAATAAACTAATTAAAATGCAGTAGGTAATAACCAAAATTTATGTTAAAAGTTTATCAGACCTCAATTTTCTGTATTTTAAGCTGTTTTATAAAAAAGATTTTAAGTGGTAAATAATAATTTTATTGCAACAAAACTATAGTTACGCTTCTAGCCAAACATATTCATTTCCAAGGCAAAAGCAGTATCTAAAATTTAAGATTGAAGAAAGAATTTTGGAAGGTGACCAAATAAAGTAAACTAATACTAAAGGGACAGAATAAGATTATAGAACAAAAACCCGGACTTTGAGATCAGAGAGACCCGACTTCTCATCTAGGTTCTACTACTTAATAGACTAAAGAAATATCATTTAACCTCTCAAAGTTTGCTCATTTCTAAAATAGGATCACAGCATCTACCTGGCAGAACTATTATAAAAAGAGAGAACAGAGAGAGAGAGTCAGAAACGAGCCCAAATGGGTGCCCAGTACATGATACTGGTCCTTTACTTCCACCATAAAATCTAGGCTATAATTAAAGGCTTCCAAAACAACGAAGAGAACAACCTCTATCAACGTAATACAGCCCACCGTCCAATAAACATCAGGAAAACCTGTCTTGGGGCTTCCCTGGTGGCACAGTGCTTAAGAATCCACCTGCCAATGCAGGGGACACAGGATCGAGCCCTGGTCCAAGAAGATCCCACATGCTGCGGAGCAACTAACCCCATGCGCCACAACTACTGAGCCCATGTGCCACAACTACT
The DNA here is from genome assembly GCF_028023285.1 of Balaenoptera ricei. Taxonomy (NCBI): domain Eukaryota; kingdom Metazoa; phylum Chordata; class Mammalia; order Artiodactyla; family Balaenopteridae; genus Balaenoptera; species Balaenoptera ricei. The sequence goes on along the minus strand of NC_082642.1, from coordinate 153,380,665 downwards.
GAAGCCCGCATGCCTAGAGCCCATGCTCTGCAATGAGAAGCCACCATAATGAGAAGTCTGCACACCACAACAAAAAGTAGCCCCTCTCCCCACAACTAACCAACACAGCCAAAAATAAGTAAATAAATTTATTTTTTAAAAAAAAAGAAAAACCTGTCTTCATATTTAAGCTTAATTTCTCTCTAACACTCAGGTCAAGAGTACAAAATGTGCCCTCTACTCAAAATGGCAAATGGAAATGGCAAATTATCAGTCATTATCAACTAAAGAGCCAAATACTTTCTGTTTCAAGATCCCTATAAAAACAGTTCTAACATTCAAATATTTTAGAGAAAAATATTTCACAAGGTAAAAAATATATAAGGCAGCTTCATCATATATAAGAATAACAAATTCATCAGAGAAATGAAAATTATAATCTTAGCTCAGTTACTTCTCTTATGAATGAGAATACATGAGCCCCAGGGTGGTCTCTTTGGGTATTATATATTAATAATTTATGGCATCCATTTGCTAGGATGTTTAAAAAGTATTAACATCACAGATATCATCATGACAAGAAATACAGAATATAATTAACTATAGGGTTAAAGTTCTCTTATTCAGGCTTTTACTCATAAGAGAAAAACATTTTTTAAAATCCTAAGATAAACAAGAAATCACAGCTACACGTTCTATTTTCCAAAATAATACCTTTATAAAACTGAGTCAAGTAACAATTTAAAGCATTTATACTTACATTCAGTAAAGAAAATACTTAACATAGGCCAACAATTGTCAACTGCTCCTAACCTAGGTAAAATTGTTACATCGCCTGTGTATTTCACCCAATTCAAAGCTTCTTCCATTGCCAAGATTTTCTGTTTCAAAAAGAGGGATGAAAAGTGTGATTTGTGTATTAATTGTAAGTTTACATGTGGCATTATAAATTTATCTTATATAGTATTTCAGATTCTTATTACAAAACTTGTACAACCTCATGTTTTCATTACTATAGCATGTAACCTAGAATAGCTAGACCCCAACACACAAGTTAACAGAGACCACAGATTCACATATGTTATATCTTCAGGTAACCTCAGGCCACCCTCAGAGCCCAGGATGCTGCTGCAATGATTAAAGACCTGGAAGTTGAGGTCTACAACCTGGCCAGAGGCTGCCCTAGGTAGCAGGAGAGTACAGTAACACAAGGTGAATAGGGGTCTCAGATCTCATCTAAACTAGGACTTCCATCCTTACCTTAAGATTAACGGTATCTATTAAGGTTCACTAAAGGGACTATGTACTTTAAATGGTCTGTGGCAAAGAGAAAAATAAGCATATAGGCAACAAGAGGAGGGCATGGTTGGGCAAATGAGCACTCAGTGCAATGACCTTCACGAAGGGTCCAGAGTTCACAGAAGTATAATTCATACTTCTCGTGTCGGAAAAGATTTCAGAAATTAAATAATGAAGTCATCAACGCTGGTGTCAACATGTTAAGGGAAACATGTACATGTTTATGTCACCAGTAGCATTAAAAATTGGTTTACTGGGAATTTCCTGGCAGTCCAGTGGTTAGGACTCTGTGCTCTTACTGCTGAGGGCCCAGGTTCAATCCCTGGTCGGGGAGCTAAGATCCTACAATGTATCTGGAGATCATCTAGTAATTGTGTACCAAAAAATGTTCACACCAGGGGCCTAATAATTTCATTTGGGAGAGAACATATGCCAGGTAAATAATCTGAAAGAGAAAAAACAATCAACTTGTAAGGAAGCTCAAAATTACACTACATATATGGGGAAAAAAATGATAATAATGCAAACTCCCCAAACAAGGAGATTGCTTAGGCAAAATATAGAAATCAGTACTACTAAATGTTACCTATAAAATGTTGACTCTGTGGGCCTAGTATTGATACAGGGGGCAATGAGAAGTGAGAAAACTGCCACTTATTCAAAGTGGTTGTATCATATTCCCATGTTAACACTTACATTTTCTATTTTATAACCAATTCTCAATAAGCCTCCAATAAAGAATGAATCATTCTGCAAAACAGAAAAGACAAAACATTTTTTTCCTTATTCGGCCAATCATACTTTAATTTTCTAGTGGAAAAAAAAATTCTACATTTTAGGAATACTACTGTTATGTACATGGTAGTCCACTTTCTACAGCACTTTCATGCGCAATTTACCTCTTAAGGACCCTAAAACAAGTCAAAAATAGTCTTACATAGGGTTCTAATAATAAAATGATTTAGTTTAACTTTTAGATGTATGGATTTTAAACTTTTAGAGGTATGGTTCACTACACCTACATTTTTTAATAAAATTACACTGGCTGGGCTTCCCTGGTGGCGCAGTGGTTGGGAGTCCACCTGCCAATGCGAGGGACACAGGTTTGAACCCTGGTCAGGGAGGATCCCACTTGCCGCGGAGCAGCGGGGCCCGTGCACCACAACTGCTGGGCCTCTGCTCTGGAGCCCGCGAGCCACAACTGCTGAAGCCCGTGTGCCACAACTACTGAGCCCGTGCTCCGCAACAAGAGAAGCCACTGGTGCTGTCACTCCCTCTTGCGAGAGCACCAGAATCACAACGGGCTGCTGGACAATCATTGACAGGAAGACCCTGGACTTCACCAAGGAGGATACCCCACGTCCAAGGACAGAGGAGAAGCCACAGTGAGACGGTAGGAGGGGCGCAATCAGAGTAAAATCAAACCCCATAACTGCTGGGTGGGTGACTCACAGACTGGCGAACACTTATACCACAGAAGTCCACCCACTGGAGTAAAGGTTCTGAGCCCCACGTCAGGCTTCCCAACCTGGGGGTCAGGCAACGGGAGGAGGAATTCCTAGAGAATCAGACTTTGAAGCCTAGTGGGAATTGGATTGCAGGACTTTGACGGGACTGGGGGAAACAGAGACCCCACTCTTGGAGGGCACACACAAAGTAATGTGTGCATCAGGACCCAGGGGAAGGAGCAGTGAGCCTGGGGGAGACTGAACCAGACCTACCTGCTGGTGTTGGGGGGTCTCCTGCAGAGGCGAGTGGTGGCTCAGTTTCACCGTGGGGATAAGGACACTGGCAGCAGAGGTTCTGGGAAGTTCTCCTTGGCGTGAGCCCTCCCAGAGTCTGCCATTAACCCCACCAAAGAGCACGGGTAGGCTCCAGTGTTGGGTTGCCTCAGGCAAAACAGCCAACAGGGAGGGAACCCAGCCCCACCCATCAACAGTCAAGTGGATTAAGGTTTTACTGAGCTCTGACCGCCACAGCAACAGGGAGGGAACCCAGCCCCACCCATCAACAGTCAAGTGGATTAAGGTTTTACTGAGCTCTGACCGCCACAGCAACAGTCAGCTCTACCCACCACCAGAGCCTCCCATCAAGCCTCTTAGATAGCCTCAACCACCAGAGGGCAGACAACAGAAGCAAGAAAAACTATAATCCTGCAGCCTGTGGACCAAAAACCACAGTTACAGAAAGATAGAGAAGATGAAAAGGCAGAGGGCTATGTACCAGATGAAGGAACAAGAAAAAACCCCAGAAAAACAACTAAATGAAGTGGAGATAGGCAACCTTCCAGAAAAAGAATTCAGAATAATGATAGTGAAGATGATCCAGGACCTTGGAATAAGAATGGAGGCAAAGATTGAGAAGATGCAAGAAATGATTAACAAAAACCTAGAAGAATTAAAGAACAAACAAACAGAGATGACCAATACAATAACTGAAATGAAAACTACACTAGAAGGAATCAATAGCAGAATAACTGAGGCAGAAGAACGGATAAGTGACCTGGAAGACAGAATGATGGAATTCACTGCTGCGGAACAGACTAAAGAAAAAAGAATGAAAAGAAATGAAGACAGCCTAAGAGACCTCTGGGACAACATTAAACGCAACAACATTCGCATTATAGGGGTCCCAGAAGGAGAAGAGAGAGAGAAAGGACCAGAGAAAATATTTGAAGAGATTATAGTCGAAAACTTCCCTAACATGGGAAAGGAAATAGCCACCCAAGTCCAGGAAGCGCAGAGAGTCCCATACAGGATAAACCCAAGTAGAAACACGCCGAGACACATAGTAATCAAAGTGGCAAAAATTAAAGACAAAGAAAAATTATTGAAAGCAGCAAGGGAAAAACAACAAATAACATACAAGGGAACTCCCATAAGGTTAACAGCTGATTTCTCAGCAGAAACTCTGCAAGCCAGAAGGGAGTGGCATGATATACTTAAAGTGATGAAAGGGAAGAACCTACAACCAAGATTACTCTACCCGGCAAGGATCTCATTTAGATTTGATGGAGAAATCAAAAGCTTTACAGACAAGCAAAAGCTAAGAGAATTCAGCACCACCAAACCAGCTCTACAACAAATGCTAAAGGAACTTCTCTAAGTGGGAAACACAAGAGAAGAAAAGGACCTACAAAAACAAACCCAAACCAATTAAGAAAATGGTCATAGGGACATACATATCGATAATTACCTTAAACGTGAATGGATTAAATGCCCCAACCAAAAGACATAGACTGGCTGAATGGATACAAAAACAGGACCCATATATATGCTGTCTACAAGAGACCCACTTTAGACCTAGGGACACATACAGACTGAAAGTGAGGGGATGGAAAAAGATATTCCATGCAAATGGAAATCAAAAGAAAGCTGGAGTAGCTATACTCATATCAGATAAAATAGTCTTTAAAATAAAGAATGTTACAAGAGACAAGGAAGGACACTACATAATGATCCAGGGATCAATCCAAGAAGAAGATATAACAATTATAAATATATATGCACCCAACATAGGAGCACCTCAATACATAAGGCAACTGCTAACAGCTATAAAAGAGGAAATCGACAGTAACACAATAATAGTGGGGGACTTTAACACCTCACTTACACCAATGGACAGATCATCCAAAATGAAAATAAATAAGGAAACAGAAGCTTTAAATGACACAATAGACCAGATAGATTTAATTGATATATATCGGACATTCCATCCAAAAACAGCAGATTACACGTTCTTCTCAAGTGCGCACGGAACATTCTCCAAGATAGATCACATCTTGGGTCACAAATCAAGCCTCAGTAAATTTAAGAAAATTGAAATCATATCAAGCATCTTTTCTGACCACAACGCTATGAGATTAGAAATGAATTACAGGGAAAAAAACGTAAAAAGGACAAACACATGGAGGCTAAACAATACGTTACTAAATAACCAAGAGATCACTGAAGAAATCAAAGAGGAAATAAAAAAATACCTAGAGACAAATGACAATGAAAACACGACGACCCAAAACCTATGGGATGCAGCAAAAGCAGTTCTAAGAGGGAAGTTTATAGCTATACAAGCCTACCTAAAGAAACAAGAAAAAGCTCAAGTAAACAATCTAACCTTACACTTAAAGAAACTAGAGAAAGAAGAACAAACAAAACCCAAAGTTAGCAGAAGGAAAGAAATCATAAAGATCAGAGCAGAAATAAATGAAATAGAAACAAAGAAAACAATAGCAAAGATCAATAAAACTAAAAGTTGGTTCTTTGAGAAGATAAACAAAATTGATAAGCCATTAGCCAGACTCATCAAGAAAAAGAGGGAGAGGACTCAAATCAATAAAATCAGAAATGAAAAAGGAGAAGTTACAACAGACACCGCAGAAATACAAAGCATCCTAAGAGACTACTACAAGCAACTTTATGCCAATAAAATGGACAACCTGGAAGAAATGGACAAATTCTTAGAAAGGTATAACCTTCCAAGACTGAACCAGGAAGAAATAGAAAATATGAACAGACCAATCACAAGTAATGAAATTGAAACTGTGATTAAAAATCTTCCAACAAACAAAAGTCCAGGACCAGATGGCTTCACAGGTGAATTCTATCAAACATTTAGAGAAGAGCTAACACCCATCCTTCTCAAACTCTTCCAAAAAATTGCAGAGGAAGGAACACTCCCAAACTCATTCTATGAGGCCACCATCACCCTGATACCAAAACCAGACAAAGACACTACAAAAAAAGAAAATTACAGACCAATATCACTGATGAATATAGATGCAAAAATCCTCAACAAAATACTAGCAAACAGGATCCAACAACACATTAAAAGGATCATACACCACGATCAAGTGGGATTTATCCCAGGGATGCAAGGATTCTTCAATATACGCAAATCAATCAATGTGATACACCATATTAACAAATTGAAGAATAAAAACCATATGATCATCTCAATAGATGCAGAAAAAGCTTTTGACAAAATTCAACACCCATTTCTGATAAAAACTCTCCAGAAAGTGGGCATAGAGGGAACCTACCTCAACATAATAAAGGCCATATATGACAAACCCACAGCAAACATCATTCTCAATGGTGAAAAACTGAAAGCATTTCCTCTAAGATCAGGAACGAGACAAGGATGTCCACTCTCACCACTATTATTCAACATAGTTTTGGAAGTCCTAGCCACGGCAATCAGAGAAGAAAAAGAAATAAAAGGAATACAAATTGGAAAAGAAGAAGTAAAACTGTCACTGTTTGCGGATGACATGATACTATACATAGAGAATCCTAAAACTGCCACCAGAAAACTGCTAGAGCTAATTAATGAATATGGTAAAGTTGCAGGATACAAAATTAATGCACAGAAATCTCTTGCATTCCTATACACTAATGATGAAAAATCTGAAAGAGAAATTATGGAAACACTCCCATTTACCATTGCAACAAAAAGAATAAAATACCTAGGAATAAACCTACCTAGGGAGACAAAAGACCTGTATGCAGAACAAGAGAAGCCACTGCAATGAGAAGCCCGCGCACCGCAACGAAGAGTAGCCCCCGCTCTCCACAACCAGAGAAAGCCCGCACGCAGCAACGAAGACCCAACGCAGCCAAAAATAAATAAATAAAATTTTAAAAAAATTACACTGGCTGATATAAGTTGCTGCAGAGGATTAATCTGCAGGAAATAAATATCAGAATGCCCTTTCTAAATTTAAGTTTGCAATCAGAATTATCAAGAAAAACACTTGGCTCCATAACCAACTGAAATGAGAAAAATTATTAAATGGCTTTCAAGGGAAAAAAAACCCTCAGTGTAGTACAGGGATACCTCCTCAAATCTGACATGATAAAGTTTACCCCAAAGAAAGAATATTTGTTGTGGTGGTGCTAACAGTGGCATGATTTTACGTTACAAGATAGAACCCATCACTTTTAGAACCTGCGGCAAAGGTTTCTGTGAACCAGGTGCACACTTCCATTTGTGACAAATTCTAATGTCTATTTGTTAACGACAAGGAGCAGGCCTGGTTCTCATCATGTCATGTCAGAACCATGAAAACAGCCATCTACCTGATCTTTCAAATACACAGCACAAACTCATGGATAGCAGAACAAGCTCAGGTTAACTATTACCCGTTAGCCACTATAAATTAGTAACATGGGCCTAATACCATATAAATATCTATATTCTTGAAATGCGGGAGAGGAACACATTCTATCACTTACCGCAGCTTTCTTTGCCAAATCCACAATATCTTCCATCAACTCAAGATGTTGTAATTTCTTCAAACTTATCTCAGAAGCATGAGAACTGCTTAAAGATAAATTTATTTTTTAAAAGATTAGGGTCTCATATATAAAATCCATTGAATCTTACACACAACTATATGCTATACCTCAATTTAAACTATTTGAATAAAATTAAGTTCTGTCACTCTAGGTAATAATAAGTTGTTTATTAGGTAGACAAAATACTATACTTTTTTCTTTCTTCTGTACTATAATACTGGTATTTATAAACAAGCATATTAATTTTTCCTTATTCAGCTTCAAATCTACCATCTAACGCTCTTCAGAGTTTCATTCATTATAATGTTACCATGATTATTCATTCATATCCAAATCCCAAGTATTAACTTTTTCCACTCCATTAAACAAAAGTAGAGTTGAACAGTATACAAGAATGAGACATAAGCCTTCCATTGCACTTGGCATTCCTCAGTACTGGGCAACACACTCTCACTGTTCATACAAAATGGGTTAATAAGCAGTAACTTACTTCGCCTCCACACAGGGGTGCAACCGTGATATTACAGAACTGTGTTGACGTTGAAACAGAAGTGGCCAGAAGACGTGTATTTTAATGGCATCACAGTAATCTTGCAGGATAGAAACAGGTTTACTACACCACATAGTGCAGATGTCAAACTCTTAATTAAAAAGAAAAAGTTTTATATTAATATTTTGTGCCTCATTTTGGAATGAATCGACACTGTTAAGGGAAAAGACAAAAATGGATATGGAAAGGTAAGAAATGAATGGATGAAATATTTTAACCTGTCAGATGTTAAGAATATCTAAGTGTTAGCTAAAACTCTATTTTAACAAAGAAAGGTTTTTTAATTTCTAGTGAAAAAGAATAATAAAGAATAAACTTTGTAAAGATATATAAGTCTGTTATGTTGATGTGAATGCATGAACCTCCCTTGATAACTGTTTCAACAAATTAAAATTAAAATACCAAAGTACTCACCTAAGTTTCCCTCACTTTGGGTATAATCTTTATACTGTCTACCCTGAAAAAGAAAAAAATTCTTTTGACTTGTATCTGGTAAATGCAAAAGTAACAGTCCTTGATTTTTAATGTAAGGGTTATCAATACTAAACTAAAAACTCACAGTACGTTTACTTTTACACTTTGAATACAACATCTTCAACCAATGAGTCTTTTGGCCTTTTCAGTGTTTCCCCCAGTCCGTTCTATGGCTCTCCCTGAGAGCCTTTAGTCTCATCTCCAGTCAGAAAACAAGCTTTCACCAGCACTGCACATTCTCCTTGTTGAGACACTGCTTACTTTTCCGTCTGAAATGACCTCTTCAAAACCCATACACATCTCCCTATCAAATCTCGTGTAGCACAAAAATGTCTTTACTCAGATAGCTCTATACCACAAAACCTTCAAGAAGTAAATCTTAAAGGTTCTCATAAGAAGGAAAAAAAATGTGTAACTATGTATGGTGATGGACGTTAACTAAACTTATTGTGTTGATCTCATGATATATACATATACTGAATCCTTATGTTGTACATCTGAAACTAATGTCATATGTCTATTATACCTCAATTTAAAAAAAAAAGAAAACTTTAAGAATACATACTGTTAAAAACAAAAAGTTAAGGGGATTTCCCTGGCGGTCCAGTAGTTAAGACTGCACTTCCACCGCAGAGGGCACGGGTTTGATCCCCTGGTCAGGAAACTAAGATCCCGCATGCCACGCGGTGCAGTCAAAAAAAAAAAAAAAGGTTAAGAAATCTACTTACCACCCCGTCACAGTAAAGTTGAGTCACACGAACATAATCATTGGACATAAATTCGGAGGCAAAGACACAATCATCCACATAAGGGCACTCTTCTAACAAGGCATAATCTGCTACAGTGAAATTTCCCAGGGCAAAATCGTCCATGGTGCACCATCCTAAGAGACAACAAAACCCAAATCAATAATTAAATCATTTGAGATGATATGAGAAGCAGTTTTCCTAGCTTCTATGGTATATCTGAAAAATACTTGGAACTTACACCCCAAGTGACCAAGTTCTCCAATGAGAACATTGAGCTCTGGAAGATTCTCATCCTCATTCGCTAGTTTTTCCCCTTGACTCTCCTCGAGTATCAGTTTAATCTATTTCTTCTTTTTGTCAGGTTCAAAGAATCACCATCTCTACCCTGAATTTAACTGTTTACATATCTCCTTTAGATGGAAGATAAGGGCATCTTATTCATCTTTGTATGTGCCTAGATGAATGAACAAAAGACATCTTTCCACTGCTGCCCTTTTACCCCAACTGCTTTTACTGCCTCTGTGAAATATGCTGTTTCATCATACAGAAACTCTGCCACATTCTCAACCTCCGGGCTGGAACTAAATCCTGACTCCACTGAGAAAACGGTGTCCTCTCAGCTGTTCATATTCTCCTATCCATGCCTCAGTGTGTGTGTCTGTCCCGGGCAAAGGGGCAGAGCTGAAGTGGTACAGGGAGAGTATGCAGCCTCCTAACCCCTCACAGCCGCATCCAGACCTGCCATCCTCCCAGCAATCGCTGCTCCTAATGCTCTCACAACAACTACAGCACAGGCTGCAGCAGCAGCAACGCCCCTTACATTATCAGCGACCATGCTCTTAAAACAAGTACTTCAGTGGGGGGAAGGGGAATTAGGGCTAGAGTTTCAGACTAAAGTGTGTTCCCCTGAAGAAAGCTCAATAACAAAAATGTATAGCTATCAGTGAATGGCTACAAAACCTAAATATCACTGGAAAATGCAGCATTTTATTACTTGTAACTCTTGCCCAAGTAGTGGCTTTCTTTTCCTATCATCACCAGCACCACCATTAACACCATTTTTTATACCTGTTCACTTTACCACTATTATCCCACTACGGTTAGGATAAACCAAGTTTCTTTTTTCCTAAGCAAGACCACCATCAGTCCTTGGAAAACACATCTGTTTCTTTTAAGTAATCCTTCTTCTTATGCCCAATTTGCTGTACAACAACCTCACAATATCAGAAGCGAAGACCAATGACCACCTTCCTAGCAAACTGCCGGTACCATTTGTCCTATGTTGTACCAGGCGTTTTACGCGTACCATCTCACTGATCCTCACAGCAATTCTTCGCAGGCCCAATTATTATCGTGGTCACTGTACAGATGGAAAACATGCATAGCAAAACTAAGTAATTTGCTCAAGGTCACCAAGCTAGGCAGGATTCAAACCTAGGTCTTCTGATTCCACAGTTTCCTCTCAAACACTGTATTTCACTAGATCTACGTTTCGTTGTCACTGCCGTCTAGCTGCCTCCTGGCTGTTGTCACGTTTAAGAACACGGGCAACTAGTTCACAGTGTTCGCCTCTTTCCTCCAGTCATCGTTCCAGCCACACCAACGTCCGTGTGGACAACCCTTCAGCACTCTAGCCTTGCAGCGCAACCACCTTCCCAACTAAAATGAAATTCGCGGCCCACCTCACCTCGGCTCTTCCTTCACAAGGCCACACCCTGGACCACTGCCCAGGTCTCAACCAGTTTTTAAATCTTTAACTCTGATTAGCTCCTCTCCAACCACACCCAGGAATCATTACGACTTACGCCTCCCCTATCTCCTACCACATTCTTCAACCTCATCAAGAATTCTTCCTTTTCTGCCATTCAAATCCTCCATTCTCGTTTATTTTCACTTTCCTAATATTGGGTTTCCACTTCCACCATTTAAGGGAAGCTGCTTCAGTAAAGCCGTTAGCGACCTTTTCCAGTAGACCAGATATCTACAATGTCCGGAACCTGACCTGTTCTAGATGAACAATACTTCCAGAGTTTAGAGAATTTAACTCCAAAAGTAAACAATGATTGGAAAAAATAAAAAGACATTTTAGCACCCAAAGTATGGCACATAATATGGGACATATGCTATTCTGGGAAATATATACACTTTTAGACTCATTTGTCTTGCAAATGTTTTTTGTATATAAATACAGAAAGAGCCAAGAACGGTCTGTCACAGCCCACACATCACCATCGTGGCATCAGTTACAATACAATTAACGTGCTCATACCTGGCAGACTGGGCCACTGTGACACCATGCTGGTCAGTCACAGCCTGGCATATCTCACTGATACCATGCCCTACACCAACTGTACCGTAATTACGACATTGGTGTTACTTTTATTTTCTGTTTTGTTTTAACCAGAGAGGCGATGCGGCATAGTGGTTAAGAGCATGGACTCTGGAACCAGACTGCCTGGCCTTGAATCCTGGCTCTCCCATTTCCTGAGTGTGTGATCTTGGACAAGTTACTTAACCTCTGTAGGCTTCAGTTTCCTCACTTAATCAAACGAGGACAGCAACTCTACCTATCTGATTAATCCATTAATTCATTTAAAGTGCTTTTAATAGCACACAGTGTATAGGAAACACTACAAATATCAGCTATCATTAACATATTAGATAAATGTTTTTTTAATCTGCTATTTGGATGCCTCTAACTAAATGGTCTCCCTTAATTGCTAATTCCAAAGAGCACTTTTCAGCTTACAACTTACTTGACGCTGTTGACCACTTCCTCCTTCTCAGAACTCTTCATTTGGACTCCAAAGACCATCTTCTCCTGGTTCTCCTCCTATTCTTCTGGCTGCTCTTCCTCAGTCTCCATGGGCTCTTCTTCTCCATTCCCCGCCACCCAAATGTCAACTCTCTTTTCTTCTCACGCTCACTCTCTCCTTGGGTGACCTTATCCACCACACCCATGGCTTAAAACAGCACTTTCTGAACTTCCATCATTTGCATAGCTTCACCACAATTTTTGCCATTTCCACAGATCCCACGTATTTTATTTACTTAATATTCTCTTCTTTTTGGGCTCACTTGGCCTAAGTGATAATATCCATGATATTATAGGTGTGAAATACAGCTTACGTTTTTCAGACATGTTAAATTCCTAACTATTAAAATTTTTTTATCTGTGTACTACTTTAAATTACCTCATACTCACTGTAGCAAACCACGGCTGACATGTCCAAATGCTGAAGACTCTCAAATCTCTCCAGGCTGGGTTGCATCTCATGACTTCTAGACCCTCCCTGTCGACTGCTACTGGGTCTTAACCAAGATGTCCCGCAAGCCTCTCAGATTCAGTAAGTTCAAAAACAAACTTATCTTTTTCCTCAAGAACAAATGAAACCAAGTTCTTTCCTCTTTCTGTATGTTACCAGTTAATTGCTCTACATGCCACCTGGTTACCCAAACCAGAAATCTGGAGGTCAATCTAGACTCCCCCAGTCTCCTTCCACATTCCTAACCAACCTGACCATGAAGTCCTGTCCTTTCGACTCCTCTAAGGAATCCAAAATTACCACATACACCTCTTCATGGCCACTGCCAATGCCTTGGTTGTAGCTCCATCTTTTCTCCTCTGAACTACTTAAACAAGCAGTTTCTTAATTGGTGACTTGCCTTCAATCTTGGCATCCCCTAAAACTCTGATCATAACACTTTACTGCTTAAAATAATTCAGCAGCTTCTCATCATCTTCAGGATAAAGTCCAAACTCCTTACTATAGCACAGAAGGCCTTTTATGATCCTGTTCCTGCATTTCTCTAGTCACTCCGTGACATGCAACGTAGAAGCCAGTCATACTCAGGTGTCTGTCATTTCTAAACAAAGCTTATTCTGCAACCAGAATGCCTACCAGTCCTTAATACTCGATTGCAGGAAGCATTTCCTGAACTTCTCACTACCACCAAGTTTATTTTTGCACCGCTTCTCTGTAAGCCCTGAGCACCCTGTTCATATCTTTTTGACAGCAATTTTCATACTGTTTGGTCATTACAGGTTTCTCTCTGTAGGTTCACTATGTCCAGAGGGCACACTGTGTCCTACTCATCTTGATTCCCTATCTCAGTGCTTCCCAAATTTTTAACTTGCATACCCCAAAGTAGAAAACTTTGCCAAATCCACTTGTCAACTGTACTGTTACCTATTTAATATTTTTATTTAGACTAACTCAACTTTTAACTTAGATGTAAGCTTGTATTAATAGAAAGTTTGTTACCACCAAGAAATCTTAAGTTTGGTAAGACAGAATTTTTTTTCCTAACACAAACTAAAATGAATATACTACAAAAATTAAATACTAATGTAAAGGACTTCTGAGTCCATCAATTATGATGAACTAATGGGGCACTCCATGACTGCAAAACAAAGTGGATGCTAGATTTTTAAAATTTTGCTGAGCTCATAGAAATAGCCAACACTTAAAACCACCTTTTCCCCCCAAAGCAACAAACCTCTAGCTAGAAACTAAACCTGACAGTCAACAATGATAAATCATAATGCCAAGAGCAATAGTGGGATCATGGGCCAGAAGCAAAGTGAGAAAACTGAAAGGTTGGTCCCACGTAAAGCTCCCAGCCAAAGCTAATACAAATCCTATCAGAAGGAAAGTACCCCCAAATCAGACTCTCAAAATTCCCACAGAGAAAGATCAATCAATCAGAAGTTCATAATTGAAAATCTCTAAGCACAGGAGGTGACAATCCACCATAAGGGAGGCAACAGAAAAAACAAGCAATACATTTAGACCCCTGAGGACATCAGACATTGGGATTGCCAGTCTACAGAATATAGATTCAAAAAAATGAGCAAGCAACATGAGACTATAAAAAATGACTGGGTATAGCCAAGAAAGAACCGAGTGATACTTTAAGAAATTAAAAATATAATTGTTAAAAGTAAAGGAAAATAAAACACATGGGTCAAACAGATGATCAGGCACAGGTGAAGAGAAAATTGATGAACAAGAACATATGCCTGATGAAATTACCCAGCACTTTAAGTTCTGGCAAAGATACAAGGAAATGAAAAATATGAAAGACGAAAAATAAGTGATCTGGAAACAGTCTAATACATATATATCCAGTTAAATTTCCAGAAGGAGAAAATAGATAAAATCAGAGAGAAAGTATTTAAAGGGCACAAGGCTCAGAATCTTCTAGACCTCATGAAGACAAAATTCTGAATCAGGAAACACATGTATCCAAAATAGAATAAATAAAAAGTAATCATCACCTAGACTTATAAGTGAAGATGTAAACCAAAGACAGAAAATCCAATGCAGCCAGAAGAAAAATAATATTTTCTTCAAATTACCGTAAATAAAACTGGCAGCAGACAACTTTGCATGTAGAATAATATATTTACCATATAAACAGAAAATAAAGCATCAACCTAGAACTGTATACCCATCAAAATTATCCTCAAGAACAAGGGTAAAATAAAAATAATTTTAGATAAAAAAATGAGTTGACCACCAAGAGACCTGAACTAACTTCTAAAAGTACCAATTAAAAATCATAAATTACCTGACTGGATTAAAAGAAAAATCTAGTAATATATTCTTCGTAAGAGATACCTAAAATCTAAGGACATAAGAAAAGTGACATGAAAATGAAGAAAAAGGTTATTCCAGGTAAATTACCACCAAAAGAAAGGTGGGATAGACCAAACAGACCCTAAGACAAAAAACAAAATTAAGCGTGGAGAGAACCACAACATAACAGAAAAGGTTCAACCCACTAGGAAAACAATGTTTAGCTTGCATGTATCTAATCAAATAGTCTCAAAATACATAAAAATGAAAACTGTTAGAACTACAGGACGTCTGTTAGAAGGTAACAGTGGAAGACTACATCTCTCTCATGACAGGTCAAACAACTGAAAATTAATATAGACAGTCTGAACACAATTTACAAGCCTGATCTAACACATATGTAACAACTAGAGAATACATACTCTTCACAAGTACACACAGAATAGTTATCACAGTTCCCTATGTACAAGGCCATAAAGCAAGGGCAAACAAATGTTTTCAGAAAGATAAAATATACAATACATTCTCTGACAACACAATTAAGAAATGAACGAAAAGGAAAAATGTTAATGAAGAAACATTTGGAAATTTTAAAGCATATTTTAAAGAAAACTTTAAAACACATAAGTCAGAGAAGAAATCAAAATAGGAATTTTAATAATACTTAAATTTAAAAGTTAATGAAAATACCATAAATTAAACCATGTTACATAAAGCAAAAATGAACTGTGAGGAAGCGTATAGCTTTACATGCTGATAGTAGGAAACAGGAATGACTGAAAATTAGTAAGTTAATCATGCAATTTAAGTTAGAAAAATAATAAACAATAAACTCAAAGAAGGAAAAGGAAGGAAATCATAAAGGAGAAAAAAATCGATGAACTAAAAAACAAAAATAGAACAAATTAGGCCAAAAATTCATCCTCTGGCAAGATTAATAAAATAGACTAACTTTTGGCAAAATTAATGAAAAAAAAGTCACACACAAATAATATTCAAAATGAGAAAAGGGAACATAACTACTAGTAAAAGAGATTAAAGAGAATTAAGACAATACCATGAACTTGATGCCAATAAATTTTTAAAAATAAATAAAATTTACCAAAACTGACTAAAAGAAATGGAAAACCTGAAGTCCTACTACTATTCAATTGCTAATTATCAACAATTTACAGTCCTCCACACACAAAAAATTAGATCCAAATGATCTCACAGATAAAGGCCACCAAACTTTTAAGAAACAAATCACTCCAATCCAAACTGTCCCAGGGAACAGAAAAAAAGGAACTACTCTGCAAATGGCATAAAGCCAGTGTAACCTGAAAACCAAAATCAGACAAGATAGTCAATAAAGAAAAACAACAGGTGGTTTCATTCATAAACAAATACAAAAACCTAAATAAAATACTACCAAACCCCACCCAGTTCAAAAAAAGACAGTCCATCAAGGTCAATTTGCGTTTATCTTAGGAACGAATGTAAGAGAATTAAGAATTTTTAAATGTATAAATTGGAATCTATTACACTTAACAGATTAAAGGAGAAAAACCACAAGATATTGTCAACAGATGCAGAAAAGCACGTGACAAAACTGCAAACAAAGATTCCCCTAACTTAATAAAGAGTATCTATAGAAACTCATAGCAAACATTTTTAAGGGGGTAACAATTTTTTAAAATCAGGAATAAGACATGTAGTCTCACTATAATCACATGTATGCTCTCTATAATCACTTCTAATGAATAACCATAATCACATCCACTGAACATAGATCTAAAAGTGTGCCAACAAATTAAGGCAAGAAAAAAAAAATTAAGGGAAAATAATTGGAAAGGAGAACCCAAAAGTGTCACTATTTGCAAGTGATATAACTGTCCACATACAAAACCCAAAAGAATTACAGAATATGTATCAGAATAAGAGTTTATCAAGTGGATGACTGAAGATCAATGTAAAAAAAATCCATTGAATTTCTATTAACTAACAAACAGTCAGAAAATAGAATCTAAAAAGCATCATTTGTAACAGCAACAAAACTACTAGAAACCTTGGAATCAACATTTAAAAAGTGTTAGATCTGTAAGAAAAAATTTACAAAACTATATCAAAAAACATTAAAAACCTAAATAAATGGAAATACATACCTCAAATCTTAAAGATTTCAAGTCTCCCCCAAACTGATTTCAATCATTCCAATTTATTCCCAAAGAGTTTTTCATGTCACATGACAAGCTGTTAAAGAACAGCTAAGACTCAAGTGCCCCCCAGATATCAAGATTTCAGGTAAAGCTGTAGCATTAATAATCACGACAGTGTGGTATCAACACAGAGATAGACAAGTGGACAAGTGGCACAGAAAGGCGAACGAGAAACAGACCCACACACACAGAAATTAAACATGTAAAAGAGGTGGTTCAGCAGATCATTAGTGAACAGCGGGCCAATTCAATACACGGAGTGAGGTCAACTGTAGCCACATGGGGGGAAAAAATGAATGTGGATCATTACCTCACACCATATACAAAAATCAGTACCAGATGGATTATGAACTTAAATGTGAAAGGCGTCATTTAAAAACTTCTAAAGAGAAACACAGGAGAACGACTTTATAATCCCAGGGCAGGGAAAGTTTCCAATTAGATTACATTAAAATTAAGAACTTCTGTTCAGCAAAATACACCATGAAGTGCAAAAAGACAGACCACAAACTAGAAGAAGATATTTACAACGTGTATACTCAATAAAGGATCGATGTTACCAGTTTGTTAGTTTTAAAAGACAACCCAACAGAAAGATGGGTAAAAGATATGACGAGGTATTTTTTTGTGAACAAAAAGGACAGATGGTTCACAGACAAATGAAAAGATGCTCAAACTCATTAGCAGTCAAGAAATACAAATTAAAACCACAATGCACATCATTTCATATCCATCTGATTTACAAATATTAAGAAGTCTAACAGTAATAAGTGTTACAGAGAATATAGATCAACTATACCTCTTACACACTACTAACCAAAGTATATAAACTGACAAAACTGTTTGCCAAAGTATAAGCTGGTACAACCACTTCAGAAAACAATTTGGTATCATTTTGTAAAGTTGACCATTCATACCCCATAACCCAGCAATTCCACTTCTAGCAAATAGCTTACTACAGTGGTATTCCAACATTTTTTTACTCACAAACCACGCTTTAAAAATTACATATTCTTCACACTTTAAAACGACATCTAAAAAATTTCAGTCCCAAGTTTAAATAATTGCAAAGGATGAATTTCTAGAGTATCACAGTGACATTTTAAAACTGGCATATCATTGGTTTAAAACATCATAATTATTACAGCATAGAGTTGATCAAAAAATAACTAGTATATATGCTGATAATTAAACATAAAAGTTACATTTTATTGGAAATGCAGCTCTTGAAGAGATGGGAAGTGTCTGGATTAAAAGAGGTGCTCCCTAACACTACAGCTGCATGTATTTTAGATTATCCTTTTGTTTTCCATGGAGAGTTTTTCAACTGGGACACTACCCTGGTAAGATCCCATATGAGTGAGCGCTATGCATTCCTAATTTAAGGCAGAAGTGCTACTGTGAGAGGGAAGGTGAGAAAGTAGAACCAGGAGGAAGTTTCTGTCACAGGCTTCAGGCATTACCAGTTTTACGAAAGGGTACACATGGAATTTAATGATCACAAATTGATTCATTAACATTACCTGTGCCCAAGTACTCCTCAGAAAATCTTTATTACTTTCCCAGAGGTCATATACCCCAGTGTGAAAAGTAGAGAAATTCTTGCAACTATGTACCAGAAGATATGTACAAGAATCTTCAAAATAGCAAAACCTAGAAACAACCAAAATGTTCATCAACAGAAGAACACATACACTGTGTTATATTCACCCACAGAATATTACACAGCCGTGAAAATTAATGACTTACATCTATACTGAATATCAGTGACTCTTAGAAACATAACATTGAGTGAAATAAGCAAGACCCAGAAAGCTGTATCCAGTATTCCTTTTTTTAAATTCAAAAACAATAGAAACCACACAATACATTGTTGAGGGATGTATACATATCTGATAAAATTATTTTTTAAAAAACAAGGAATGACACACACAATTTAGGATAGTAGTCACTCTGGAGGTGAGCACATTCAATATCGGTCATTTTGATTCCTGGATTGATCATTTTGATTCTTGGATTGAGTGGTGGGTTGATAGGTGTTCATTTTATTGTTTTGCTTCACAACTTGCATATATGTTACATATTTTGAAAGTATCAAATATTACATTAAAGAGGAAAGAAGATTTTTTAAAAACCGTTCATCATATGCAAAAAAGTAATTAAATCACCTCACCCGCTATTAGAGAGGTACATCTAACATACCATGGAATTATCTTACATCAACCATTGGAACTGATACATTAGGTACAAAATAAATGTTTACTGGAATTAATCTTATGAGAACCAAATGAGATAAAGACTGAGCCAGTTAACTGTGAGAGATGAACCCATAGGCTGACACAGGGCTAGAGCAGAAGCCAAGGTGGCTACAAGCAAATTTAGCCGCAAGCTAAAGTTATAAGGAAGCTGGTCAGTAAACAGAAGGCAAAAATGTAAAAGTCAGGTAACATACAGTGTTAGCAAGGCTGTGACAAATGGGTGTCTTCACTCAATACCAGTGAGAGTGAAAATTAGTGCAACCACTTTGAGAGCTTCTGTGATATTTAGTTACGTTGAAGATGCATATATCCTAGTATAGAGCAAATCCACTACTAGGTGTATTTTCTCGAGAAACTTCCAAACGTGTGCACAAAGCAGACAAGTACAAAGATGTTTATTGCAGGATTGTTTTTAGAGTCAAAAACCAGAAACAAAGCCCATCAACAGGAAAACGGATAAGTAAATTATGGTATATTCATACAATGGAATTCTATACCAGCAATTAAAATGAATGAACCAAACACAATTATCCAATTTATTCATATGTAAATCTGAAAATGTGATGCTGATCGAAAAAAGCAAGTTGCAAAAAGACACATTGTTTAATACCATTAAAGTTTAAAACACACAACCCTATATATTGTTTATGGATTCACCGTGATCAAAGTATAAAATATGCAAGGGAATGATATACACAAACCTAAACACAGTGACAACCTCTACGGAAGGAGGGGCAGGAACTGAGAGCACCTCCATATTTTGCAATTTTAGTTCTTTTAAATTAAAAAGAGGATCTGAAGTAAATTCGGCAAAATAATTACATCTGTAAATCTTAATCACGGATTGGTTAGATACCCCTCTGTATTTTATGTGTGAAATCTTCCAGAAATTAAAAGGAAGAAAAACCCGGAAAATTAGGCAAGAGTAAGAAAATTGAGCAAATGAACAGCGAGAAACAGACACCAAAACGCAGCCCTTGAGCGCAGAGCACGAACCTTTGAGCAAGAGGAGGAGTAGTTGGGTCTCTAATGGGTAATGGGTCTCTAATAGGATAAAATGCACATTTCCTGCAATACAGAATGTCCTAACTAGAGCTGTAATTATGAGGAAACTGCTCCCAAGGGAGGAGTAAAACCTGTACGGTGTCTACCTTGTTTCCCTCGCCATGACGCTGGGCAGAAGCAAGAGAGTTAATTCACGTGAACGCCATAAAACACTATATGAACCGTTAAGTATTATCAAGAACGCCCAGGATCGGCTAAAAGGTATTTGCCCAGGTGTCGTGTACATATTATTTTGAAAGGAGTCTGCAATCGAAGGTCTTTGGGCGTGTAGGGCGCCTCTGAAAATAGTACGCCACACTGGTACCAACCAACATTCACCTATGCCTTGACTTGGCCCTTGGCCCCCTTATTCCGCCCCCAAAACAGGCTGGCTCGACCGGCCACACCTGACATCGTAAATACTACGGCGCAGCTGGCCAGACCCGCTGCTGTCCCCCCTTCCCATTAGCGCTGGGGGAGGAAGTATGCTCCGAAGAGGCGCAGGGGACGGGGGAGCACTGCACTGATTTCTCCCTCCCCGTCCCCTCCCCGCGCTCGGCAGCCATTCTCACGAAAACAGGTGGCGCAGATGTAGGAAACACAAGACACAGAGGAGGGGCGTGCAAGAACGTTCACGAACACTCAGGAACGACGACCTGATCACGCACTCGACAGGACCCAGGCGCGGCTCGCGCGCGGGGACACGCGAGGACGCACCCCCGGGCGGGCAATGCTGCAGACGGGGGCCACGACTACAGGAGGCGCGGCCACGCGCGCGGAGAACGAACATCCCCGGAGAAAGGCAGTAACACAAACGGGGGTTCCCACACCGCCGGGGCGCCACGCCGTCGCCGGGAAGAACCAGCGCGGACACAAAGGAGCCGGGAGGGGACACACGGGCGCGTGCCCACCCGCGCTCAGGCCGGCGGACCCTCCGCCTAGCGAAGGTGTCACCCGCGCACCGACTGCGGCGAGGGTGCGCGTGCGGCCGGGGGATGCGCACACAAAGGGGCTTCTCCCACCCTCGCACAGAAGCCCGGAGGGGGCCACACTTAAAGAAGGAGGACACCAGACAAAGGAAACACACCCACTGAGACCGACAAAAGCGGCCACACACTCCCCCCCTGCACCGGCACCCAACCAGCGCGCACACACACCGCGGGCGCCACGGCCAACGACGCGGGGCGACGCGCACACACCCACACTCACCACACACCCACGGAGGGGGTGTGGAGGGCCCCTCTCCCCGGGCATCTCGGCTGCAGCGCGACAAGGTGACACATCCGGGAGCCCTGCCGCGCGCCAGGTGTGCACTCACCGGGGCCCGCAGCCCGCGAGCCTCGGCCGCGGGCCGCCGCCGCCGCCGCCTCAGGCCCTCCACGTCAGCCAGCGGGCGGGCAGGAGCGACCGGCGGCGCAGTCGGCAGACGCGTCACGTGGGCCGCAATGCACATGCGCCGTCGCGCCGCCACCCCCCCGCCCCCAGCGGCAGAGAGCTGACCGATCCCTCCAGCCCCCGCGCTCGCGCGCTCCTGCCGGACGAGGGTCGCGGTGCGCCTGCGCCCGGGCAGGGGTTGCCTTGGCAACTCGGCCCTTCTTCGTTTTCCCTCTCTCGCCCCCCTGCGGCTCCCTGGTCCGCGCCTGCGCAGAGGACTCGGCACGGAGGTGGCCGAACTGTGGGGAGGGGCCGGAGTGGGCGCATGGAAGACCCAAGGTCGAGGGCCAATCCCAATCCCCGGGCTCGAATGAGAAACGGACCCCACGAGAGGGCAGGTCCGGGTCCCGGGCGCCGAGGCCCAGGCCTGAGGAGGCCGCGCGGGCCTCCTGTCCCTGCTTGCCCTTCCCTTTTCGCACGGAGGCGAAACCTGCAGAGCTGGAGTGGCGTCAGTCCCTCCCCTGCTCCCCCGTGGCCTCGCCCGCTCCCCCCTTGCCTCCCCCCACCTTATACTGCGGGAGGTGCGCGCTGTGGCGCGTGTGCTTGTGTGCGCGTGCACGTGAGGTTTGGGAGCTGGCTGCGCCTACAGGCGACGTATGGGTGCTTGTGTGCACGTGTGCAAGCAGGTGTGTGTTGGAGGTCTGTGCGCAGGTTGCCCGTTGGCAGTGGTTTAGGGTGGGAAAACTGCGGAGGGGCTGTGCCCGTAGCAAAGCGATGAGGTTATAATAGGCCAAGGGTGTGAATCACTGACAAATGATTGTGTTTCTTTCCCACAGATTATCTAAAGCCACAGGGAAAATGGTGGAAAATTCACCGTCGCCATTGCCAGAAAGAGCGATTTATGGCTTTGTCCTTTTCTTAAGCTCCCAATTTGGCTTCAGTAAGTACTTTCCTGATGGATGGCCAGGGCCTTTCTCTGGTGTTCAAGGACAGGAAATTATTGCATTTGTTTGTAGCATGCGCACATAGGAACTGTGATTCTTTCTACCTTTGTCTCTTTTCGAGAAAACCTGGAGGGAACTCTTGTCTGTTAAGAGTGTTCTATATGCCAGACATGAGCCTGAAAGATTTAATCTCAACAAATCTTTAAAATGCAGCACGAGGCAAGATTGCAAAGTGAATGCAACTTGGTCCTTGCCTTTAAGGAGGTCATGGTTTTGTGGACAAGACAGAGGAGTAAATCTGCAATTCTCACTCAGTGTGATAAGTGCCATGGGCAGCCAGTGGCGAGACAAGAAATCAAAATGGAAAGTCAGGGAATTCCCTGGCGGTCCAGTGGTTCGGACTCTGCGCTCTCACTGCCAGAGCTCCATCCCTGGTCAGGGAACTAAGATCCTGCAAGCCACGCAGTAGCGTGGCCAAAAAAACCCAAAAAACCCTGGGAGTCAGAGTGAGCTTTCTCCCAGGGACTTTGTCTTCACCAATAAGAAGGAAGAAGTGAGAAGGCATTATGGGGTTTGGAAATGAGTAATCTGGTGTGGCCCCGGTGCAGCCTGTGGGAGGGACAGGAATCAGGTTATAGAAGTCAGCTGCACTTTACATCCTGGGTCTCAGTCAGTCCCCATAAGGTCCCATTTTACAGATAAGGAAACTGATGTTCACTGAGACATGATATTCCCAGAGTCACACAGTGGGACCCATGTCTCTCCCCAAAAGGATTTGAGAATTAGGGAGAAAAGTGGGTGCCCACAACTTTTTAGAATTTTGTGGAAACGAGAAAGATGGAGTGGTAATGCTTCTGAACCCTAACTGCATCAGTATAGCCAACCAAGCTGTTGGCCAGGGCAGTCTATGGGGTGAAGAAGTTATAACTTGAGTTCAAATCCTGACTCCTCCACAGATTAGCTTTGTGGAGGACCATTTAGTTAACTTCTTTGGGTCTTCAGATTCTTCCTCTGTGAAAGGGTGGTGATGTTTATCAAATGCTTATGAAGCATAAGACAGTCCTGTGCGATAGATATTGTCATTACTGTCCTCATTTTGCAGATGAGAATACTGAGGCACACGGGGCTTAAGTAATGTGCTCAAGGTCACACAGCCAGTAAATGATAAAGCTAGAATTTGAACCCAGGCACGCTGGGTTGACTTCACTATGCTGCCTCTTATGTCTGTTGTGAAGATTACTTGCCGTAATTTATGCAGAGCACTTAAAAGAATGCATAGGAACAATAAGTACGGGTTTCTCCCACAATCCAAAAGTAGAGACCATTCCTATGAAACCTTTCGTAAGCAGAAATGGTGTAAAGCGACGATTACCTTAGGGCACATCTTGCTAAGCAATGCACAAGATAAATTGAGATAACGCACTCAATTTGATAAAGATACTCAGTTGAGCTCAAGATGCTCACACAGTTCAAAGCCATGGCAGTTTGATGCCGAGATGCTGAATGTAGCTCTGGGGAAGGAGCCCAGACGTGCCACTCTCCCTGCTCTGGGTGGGCACCGCCTGCCTGTATCACGGCTCCCTGCAAAACAAACACTGAATGCTTTTTAAGTAAAAGCAAAAATCCTCTTCAGATTTCCTTTGGTTTCCGAAGACAGTTACTAACGTAGGTCTTTCATAAAAGCGAAATGGCTTAAAGCGAGCTTTCGGAAAGTGGGGATACCTGTACTTATTCAGTGTTAGCTGCTGCTGCTATCGTTATCATCAACATCATCATTTTTGTAAATCCCTGTTGTATAGAGTTATTTGAAGGGTTAGAAACTATATATATAAATAAAAGCAATGACTTTAAGACTGAAATCTAACAGTACCCACAACCAGAAATTAATTCTGCAAATTTTTCTTGCGTACTTACCATGTGCCAGCCACTATTACAGCCAAGGGAGGAGCAAAACAGCCCCCAACTTCCTGCTTTTCACAGTTTTCATTCTGCTAGGGGGAGATTGCCAATGGACAAATTAAATAATTAAACATACAGAATGTCAGATGATAATGTGTACCATGGGGAGAAATTAAGCAAGAAAGGAGGATGAGGAGTGGGAGGGCGTTGCCATCGTAAATACAGCAGTCAGGTGGTGCCTCACTGAGGGGTGAGTTGTAAGCACAGATGCGAAAAGTGAGAGTGAGCCATGTGGCAATCCAGGGAAAGCGCCTCCCAGAGAAGAGCCAGTGCAAAAGCCCGAGGAGGCCAGTGGTTTCAAGGAACAGATGGAGGTCAGTAAGGTTGAAACCTGAGACAGTGAGGCAGAAAGTAATAGGATAGAGGAGGTCAGAGGCCAGTACCCAGCAGTCATAATAAAACTAGGTGGTGGGGGCTTCCATGGTGGCGCAGCGGTTGAGAATCTGCCTGCTAATGCAGGGGACACGGGTTCGAGCCCTGGTCTGGGAAGATCCCACATGCCATGGAGCAACTAGGCCTGTGAGCCACAACTACTGAGCCTGCACATCTGGAGCCTGTGCTCTGCAACAAGAGAGGCCACGATAGTGAGAGGCCCGCGCACCACGATGAAGAGTGGCCCCCGCTTGCCACAACTAGAGAAAGCCCTCGCACAGAAACGAAGACCCAACACAGCCAAAAATTAATTAATTAATTAATTAATTAAAAAAAGAAAAAAAAAATAGGTGGTGGGTACGCAGGGGTTACATGAGTCTCTCCGTATATTGAAATAGTTATTGATTTTAAAAGCTAATTGTCTTAATCTGTTCAGGCTGCTATAACAAAGTACTATAGACTGGGTAGCTTAACCAGTAGACATTTATTTCTCACAGCTCTGCAGGCAGGGAAGTGCAAGATCAGGATGCCAGCATGGCTGGGTTCTTGGTGAAGGCCCTCCTATGGTTTGCAGACAACCACCCCCTTGCCATATCCTCGCATAGTAGAGAAAGAAAGGACGCTAATCCCATGATGGAGACCCCTCCCTCATGACCTCATCTATACCTAACTGCCTTCCAAAGACCCCACCTCCAAATCCATCACATTGGGGATTAGGGTTTCAACATATTAATTTGGGGGCGGGGAACACAAATATTCCGTCCATCACAGTAGTTATAGATTGTGGTAATAGCTTTGAGGGAAATGAAGGGAAATGATGGAGTAATGAAGGTGTGGTCGGTGGGACACAGCTGGGAGAGCAGGTGATTGGGGAAAGCCTCTCTTAAGGTGACATTTGAGCTGAGACATAAAGCAGGCTAAGGAACCATCTGCATTGGAAGAGCCAAAGGGAGATCGTTCCAGGCAGACAGCATTCGCTGTAAATGCAGTGACCCTGCGTCCGGAAGGTCGTTTGAAGCACGGAAATGAGACGCTGTCTGGAGCTGGAGCGTAGTGCGTGAGGGCTGGACATTGGAGAGGCGGGCCGAGCCAGGTCGTTCCAGTTCTTGCAAGCCCTAGGAAGGATTTTAGATTTTACTCTAAGGGCAGCGAAGGATTTGAACTGGCACGTGATAGGGTCAGATTTGTATTTTTGGAAAATCTCTCGACGCTGTGTGGAGAACGACTGCTCCAGTATCTCTTTCTTCAGGGTTGGAATGACTAGGTCCCACTCCGAAAGCCTGGAAGTCGTCTTCACTTGTACTTTTCCTTCTCCCCCAACTCATTCATCTGCTACTGCCACTGAGCCTGCCGGGGTCTCGCTTCTTCCACAGATTCATCCTACATGCAGCCGTCACAGTGACGCACTTGAGATCCAGATGTGAACTCCCCTGATTAAAACCTCTGGTTGGGGCCTGGATGGTTATTTCTCTTGGTAGTCTGCTGTAACTGTAAAGTTACCAACAAAATGTCCAGTTGTTCCCCTTGCCCAGAGCATAAAGTCCATGTTCCTCGCCCAAGGTCTTCCATGATCTGGGACCTGTTCATTTTCTGGCTGGTTTCTCCCTGCTCAGAGCCTCGTACTTTATGCCCGAGCCACTCCACGCTGCCTGGGGTTCCCCCAAATACGTCGCCTCCCCTTCATGTCGTTTCCAGCGCTCTGGCTGCTGCCTGTAAGCCCAGTGCGAAGACGGTGCTCAGGTTCTCGTTCCAGCTCAGCAACGTTTAGCTGTGAGACCTCGGGCAAGTTACTTACATTCCCTGAGCCTCAATTTTTTTCACCTGTGAGTAAGGACTACTCACACACACCTCAGAGGGGTCTGTGGAGGGTCCAGTAAGATAGTGCCTGGGAAGTTCCTGCCACTGCATGTGACTCGTTTCTCTCTCCCACACGACTGTGAGAATAGAGACCATGTCTCATTTATCTTTATAGCCTCGACCTTGTGACTCGTTTCTCTCTCCCACATGACTGTGAGAATAGAGACCATGTCTCATTTATCTTTATAGCCTCGACCTTTTCATAGTGCCTGGCATATGGCAGATGTACAGTAAATATTCATTCAGTTAATTAAACTAAGCAAGTCATTTCCATTTATGAATTTGCATTTGTTTCCCCGCTGTTTGTATTTCTTTTTTTTTTTTTAATTTATTTATTTATTTATTTATTTTTGGCTGCATTGGGTCTTTGTTGCTGCACGGGGGCTTTCTCTAGTTGCGGTGAGCAGGGGCTACTCTTCGGTGCGCGGGCTTCTCGCTGCAGTGGCTTCTCTTGTTGCAGAGCATGGGCTCTAGGCATGTGGGCTCCAGTAGTTGTGACACGTGGGCTCAGTAGTTGTGGCTCGCGGGCTTTAGAGTACAGGCTTGTGGCGCAGGGGCTTAGTTGCTCCGCAGCATGTGGGATCTTCCTGGACCAGGGCTCGAACCCGTGTCCCCTGCATTGGCAGGCAGATTCTTAACCACTGCACCACCAGGGAAGTGCTGTTTGTATTTCATTAATCTTGAAAACTCAAGCTCCAAGCCAGTTCCTTGCCAGCTTTTCCCTCTGCCATCTAGCACACCAGCTCTCTTCAGACCCCCAGCGCTCTCTCTGTGGATGGGTGCTGGGAACATTGTTTTCTCGTATTTCCATCCTTCCTCTCACCTGCAAGCCCAGCATTTTCATCTGGCTAACCCCCCTATTCATCCTTTAGGCCCCAATTTAATGACTTCCTCCAGGAAATCTTTCCTAACCACTCACATCACCACCACTGTGGGCTGAGGGCCTTCTTATGTGTTCCAATATCCTCTTTTATTACTCGCTCATTAGCACTTATCAGAGTGTATTGAAAATACCAATTTATTCTTCTCTATTCCTTGCTCAATTTTAAGGTCGGAGAGGGCAGAGGCCATCTCTTTCGGGTTCACTATTGTATTGCACACTCCTGACAGAGAGAATTCCGTAATACATATTTGTTGAGAAAAATGTTAATCCTTCATCATCATTGAGACAGGCTTGAAATTTCTCTCTGCCACTTACCTTGGATAGACGATGTAACATGTCTAAGACTCCAGTTCCTCATCTGTAAAAATGGCTTAATACCTCCTAGGATTGTTTTGAGGATTAAATGAAATAATGCATGGAAAGTGCTCAGAAGTGTGCTTAGCCACAGTGAGTGCTCAGAGGTTGGCTGTTGTTATAATAGAGGGACAACAGTAAAGGGTGCCACAGAGACCTGGATTGAGGGAAATAAGACTGTGCTCTAGGAGATAAGGCATGTTGTGGATCAGAACAAGGGTAGATAAATTCACCTTTATGCCCCTAAATGTCTGTAGTTATTTCAACCCTGTGGGGATGAAGTGTTGAACACCTACTACGTATAAAGCAAATTGCTAGGTGCTATAAGGATTACAACAATTACTAAGGCATGATTTCTGCCCTTAAATTGCTTAAAATACAGTGTGAGTAGTGGAAGTTAAGACATGTTTTTTTAAAATAACTAAGAGGAGGGGCTTCCCTGGTGGCGCAGTGGTTGAGAATCTGCCTGCTAATGCAGGGGACATGGGTTCGAGCCCTGGTCTGGGAAGATCCCACATGCCGCGGAGCAACTAGGCCTGTGAGCCACAACTACTGAGCCTGCGCATCTGGAGCCTGTGCTCTGCAACGGGAGAGGCCGCGACAGTGAGAGGCCCACGCACCGCGATGAAGAGTGGCCCCCACTCGCCACAACTAGAGAAGGCCCTCGCACAGAAACAAAGACCCAACACAGCCAAAAATAAATATAAAAATTAATTAATTTAAAAAAAAAATAAAATAACTAAGAGGAGTTGTTTAATAGGTATAGAGTTTCAGATTCACAGGATGAAATAGTTCTAGAAACCTGTTTCACAGCAATACAAATATACTTGACGCTACTGAACATTACACTTAAAATGGTTAAGATGGTAAATTTTATGGTTTGGTTTTTTTTTTTTTTAATTTATTTTTGGCTGCGTCGGGTCTTAGTTGTGGCACGTGGGCTCTTTCGTCATAGCGTGCCAGCTTCTCTCTAGTTGTTTTATTTGAACCTTGATAGATTGGATGCATGCCTTACTGACCTTTTTCCTTTTTTTTTTTCCCTCTTCTGCAGTACTATATCTTGTGTGGGCTTTTATTCCTGAATCTTGGCTAAACTCCTTAGGCTTAACCTATTGGCCTCAAAAGTAAGTTCAATGTATTTCTTAAATAAAGTAAGAGTATATCAATGCTGTTTTGAAGGATCAGGTTTTTTCTTAAGACTTATACAAATCTTATATTCTTTTAAGATCCATAAGTAGCCATATAGAAATTTAAAGCTTTTTAAAGACTATTATTGATATGCTTCTACTTAAAGATGGTGGGCTAAATGCACATCTTTATCTCTGCTTCTTCTCAAAATCTTGTTAAAATAAGCCCATAGAAAAAAATAATTGTTAAGCTATAAACCCACAGGAGCAAATAACGGGATAGTGGAGGTGTATCAATAAAATCTTGGGAAGTGGATTGCAGATAAGTGAGAGGTAACTGACTGAATTTCCACTTTCCCACATTGCTAAAGCAGGGAAGCCAGCCAGAGCCTCTGTGCCCACAACACAGAGAGGCCCAGACATTGGAGGTATGGATACCTCTTTAACATGGTATTTCCGGGTTGGGCTGAAAACAGTGTTTAAAGAGCATTCAACCCTCAAATCCCCCTCCTCAGCCCTTAAAGCTGGGAGACCAACCCTCCCCTGCAGAAG
The DNA here is from genome assembly GCF_028023285.1 of Balaenoptera ricei. NCBI lineage: Eukaryota > Metazoa > Chordata > Mammalia > Artiodactyla > Balaenopteridae > Balaenoptera > Balaenoptera ricei. The sequence goes on along the minus strand of NC_082642.1, from coordinate 153,350,814 downwards.
ACGGGAGTTTTATGCTCTGTAAAGGCTGAGTGAGAGTCTCTAGTCTGGGGGGCACTAGGTCTAACTAGGCACGTTACTGAAAACAGGGATCAGTGAAAATCTGCATTGCTGAATAGTGAGATTCCTCCCAAGCACCTTGCCTCACTAGGCTCTCAGGCTTCTGGTTGGCAGGCTTATACCACCCGCCTCCTCCCAGCAAGATAGGAGGGTCCTCCCTGAAGAAGTTGACCAGCTCAAGAGAAAGGGTCTCTAATTTCTGATAATTAGAGGTTCTCCAATGGAATGGCCAGGTCTCCCATAGTGTGGGTCACCAGTTGGCCATCCCCGCCCACAGATGCACAGTGCTTCCAATTAGTTTGTTAGTAGTTCATCTTTATTTTTATTTTTTTATGTCTCCCCGGCCGCCTCCCTGCCTCCCCAGTACTTCATCTTTAAATATGAATAGGCAACTTATCAGACATTAAAAGAAAGCCTCTAAAATGAAATACAAGAGAAAAAAGCAAAAAAAGAAAAGAGAAAAGAAACTTGAAGAAAATGGAGATAACGCAAAGAACAGAAGAAAACTTTAAAATAAAATCCTCAGAGATAAAATAAGATTATAACTATGAAACAACAGGATGCTATAAAATAGGGAATGTTCAGAGAATTACTGCATTTGGAAATTATAAATATGGTAGCCAAAATTAACATTTTAATTGAAGGTTTAGAAGAAACACCAAAAGTAATCTCCAGAAAGTAGGATAGAGTATAGCAAAATAGAAAATAGAGAAAAGATGAGGAAAGTATAACAGCAAAAAATCTCTTAGAAGTTCCAGAAAGAGAAAACAGTAGGGAAGAAATTATTAAATAATGCACCCAATAAAACATGTGAGGTAGAGCATTTGATGTGTTTAACTGTATTAAGAGGCATACTAGACTCTATCAGAGAATTTGAGGATGGAGTATTGATAGGTACATGGGAAACCAAGCAAACAGACAAAAAGTAGTAATTACTTAATTTCCAGGAAAAACAAAAAATTGTACAAGAAGACATATAATAATAATACGTTACAGTGCTCAGTTGCAAACGTTATTTATATATACATCTTTATCTCCATATTAGGATGTTCAGAGAAAATGTCTGAAGTTTAAAAAATCAAGAAATAATAATTGGAGTATGTTGTGTAGGAAGGTGGAGGTAAACACCAGAAGAAACAGCTTAGGTGCTGAAAGTGTACCCTACTGGGAAGTAAGACTCCAGGACTCAAACAGGGGTACAGGATAGCAGCTTCACTGTAGGCCAGTAGAACTATTGGACTGCCTTTTAGGTACATGTATTATTTCAGTCAAAGCTAAAATTAAGTTTAAAACTGTATTAACTTGGTGATGAACTGTAGAGAACTGCAGCTTTTTAGGAAGTCTGTTACCTACTTTAATATTCTTTTCTGCAGATACTGGGCAGTCGCACTGCCTGTGTACCTCCTCATTACTGTAGTGATTGGTTACGTGCTCTTATTCGGGATAAACATGATGAGTACCTCTCCACTCAACTCCATTCATACGATCACAGGTAAATTTATATCAAAGGAAAGTGCCGGGGGATGGAGGAGTCGGGTATTAACACTTTTGTCAAGAAAAGCAGGGAGTTCCCTGGTGGTCCCGTAGTTAAGACTCCGTGCTCCCAGGACTTCCCTGGTGGCGCAGTGGTTAAGAATCCGCCTGCCAATGCAGGGGACACGGGTTCGATCCCTGGTCCGGGAAGATCCCCCATGCCATGGAGCAACTAAGCCTGTGCACCACAGCTACTGAGCCTGCACTCTAGAGCCCAAGGGCCACAACTACTGACCCCACGTGCAGAAACTACTGAAGCCCACGTGCTCTGGGGCCCATGTGCCGCAACTACTGAGCCCACATGCTGCAACTACTGAGGCCCATGCACCTAGAGCCCGTGCTCCACAACAAGAGAAGCCACCGCAATGAGAAGCCCGTACACCGCAATGAAGAGTAGCCCCTGCTCACAACTAGAGAAAGCCCGCACGCAGCAACAAAGACCCAACACAGCCCCAAAAATAATAATAATAATAAATAAACCTAGATCATTTAAAAAAAAAAAAAAGGCTCCACACTCCCAGTGCAGGGGGCCCAGTTTCAATCCCTGGTCAGGGAACTAGATCCCGCATGCCACAACTAAGAGTCTGCATGCTGCCACTAAAGGAGCCCACATGCCACAACTAAAAAGATCCCACATGCTGCAACTAAGACCCAGCACGGCTAAATAAATAAATAAATAAATAAATATTTTTTAAAAAGAAAAAGCAGCAAAGAACAGGCTGCAGTAATTGACACACATCAGCATAGTAAAAAAACTGGGAGAAATAAATAAAATTATACCAGAGGAAATGTTCACATGGCACAAATAAGCTCTCATGAATGTGCTGTTTATTACACTAGTTAACAGGTGTATTTACTGATAAAAACCACAAGTATGTAATATGTTCCTTGGCAACTTTGCCTGAGAGAAACTTCTTTTATCCTAAACAAGCTGTGTTGATCAAGGGATGACAAAGAAGTCCATACAGACCTTGTCTGGGAGGAGGAATTTGGGGGTGTGTATCCTCAGGATCACTGTGTACACCTGACCGCAATTAAGTGGATAGAAGAGCCACAGCATGTTTTTTGTAGTTGTTGTTGTTTTTAAGTTCTTTTATTTCAGGTCTAAAGATTAAAGTAGATTCCTGGGAGTTCCCTGGTGGCCTGATGGTTAGGATTCCCCGCTTTCACTGCCATGGCCTCGGTTCAATCTCCTGGTTGGGGAACTGAGATCCCACAAGCCGCGTGGCATAGCCAAAATTAAAAAAAAAAAAAAAAAAAATTAGATTCCTGAACTTGCTTGGATTCTAGGAAGCAAAGTATTTTTTAAGTTCTGGTATGATTTTTTAACTTCTAGATATTGCTTTTCTGATAACCTACTGTGTTCCCTGCATACTTGGCTGGAATTACAGCAAATAGACAATTTGTACAAAGAGGGGAAATTGTTAAGTTTGCATGAATGATTGTACCAAATGATTGGGGTGTTGATATAATTCTGTTCCTATGAGAAATGTACAGATGGGGCTTGAATCATCATTGTACAGTTGAATTAAATATTAATTTCTTTTTTTGTAATTTATTTTTGGCTGCATTGGGTCTTTGTTGCTGCACGTGGGCTTTCTCTAGTTGTGGCGAGCGGGGACTACTCTTTGTTGCAGTGCACGGGCTTCTCACTGCAGTGGCTTCTCTTGTTGCGGAGCATGGGCTCTAGGCTTGCGGGCGTCAGTAGTTGCAGCACATGGGCTCAGTAGTTGCGACACGCAGGCCCTAGAGCATGTGGGCTCAGTAGTTGTGGCGCGTGGGCTTAGTTGCTCCGCGGCATGTGGGATCTTCCCGGATCAGGGATCGAACCCGTGCCCCCTGCTTTGACAGGCAGATTCTTACCACTGCGCCACCAGGGAAGTCCCTGAAATATTAATTTATTACCCAAGTTAGAGGTTGCAGAAAGTACTTGGCTGATTTTTATTCTAATTGGGACATTTCTTCTAAAGAGAATTTAAGGGGCCTTTTAATTATGTTAAACATGGTATTTGTCATTATCCAAACATTAGCCTAGTAAACTATGTGGTGGGTCTCCACAAACCACAGAGATTGTTGAAGAAATTGCTTGGGTAAACAGAGCCTTTTGTCCTCTTCTTACAGATAACTATGCCATAAACCAACAGCCGAAGAAATACCAAGAAGAGGCCATCCCAGCATTAAGAGATATTCCTATTAGTGAAGTAAACCAAATGTTTTTTCTTGCAGCCAAAGAACTTTACACCAAAAACTGAATTGTACATAGACTAATACCAAACATTTATTACAAATTTTTGATGGAAGAATTTCGACGATAGTAATTTTGACTGTCTTTCTGATTAATATCCAGTACTGAAATGTTAAAAAAAAAGAAAGAAAAATGTAAGTTGAATTTCTCTTAGATTAAGTTCTATTAATATTATAAATGTTATCAAATAGTAGTTACTAATGGACAGAGTAAATAAAATACTGCATTACCGTATGGCAAGTGTCCCTCCAGAGAGGCATTCATGTTGTAACTTTCAAAGGGCAATTGTGTACTTCCCACTGTTTGTTCTTAGAAGCCCAGAATTCAAACTCTTAGGTTTAGGAGAAGGGCACATTTAATGTGTGTCTTTGCCATCAGATTCGTGTCTCAGGGACGACTGCTTTAGATGGGGCAGTCGACGAAAGCTGCTGTGAGGAGGCAGTTGGGGTTGAGGTTTGATTAACAAAAACAGGAGCAGTCACATAAAGATTAGAGGGTCAGCAGGGAGCTTCCAGTACCGAGCAGGCAGGACAGAGACCTTGGGTGGGAAGAAGGGAAGGAGCGTGGTGTGTCCTAAGGCCAGGAGGCCAGCAGGGGGCCTAGCGCTTGCTGCGGGAGGGTGTGAGGGCTGTGTGGACGAGTGTAAGAAGTCTGGGTTCACCTGTCAGTGTGATGGGTTTGAGGCACTTCACATACGGAGCCATAGGAGGCTTTGAGGAAAAGTGTGTCACGGCCTGATCTGTGTTTTTTAAAAGCCACTGGGGGGAGTTCCCTGGCAGTCTGGTGGTTAAGACTCTGCACTTTCACTGCAGGTTCACTCCCAAGCTGGGGAATTAAGATCCCACAAGCTGCTCGATGCAGCCAAAAAAAATAAAATAAAAGCCACTGGGCGGTGGGTGGAGGGTAGGTTCGGGAGGGGGAATTGGGGACGGGGAAGAGTGTGGAAGTAGGGAGACCGGTCAGGAGGTGATTGCATTAGTCCAGGCAGGAAATGCTTGCCGTGTAGAGCAGAGTGGTAGCTGTGGAGCTGAGGAGGATCGCGTAGCTTTGCAGCATTTGTTGGAGACACAGCTGACTGGGTAGGTGGATCTGATTGTACAGGGTAGGCAGGCTACTGAGAGGAGTTGTGATCAAGAGTCATTCCTAGGTTTATTTGAATTACTGAACTGAGGAGATGATTGCACCTTCTACTGAATCAGACAGATTTGGGGAAGTGCAATTGAGGGGGTTGGAGGATTTGGTAACTAACTGTGGATTAGTTGGAGCAACGCTGCCATATTAATATCTGGGTATGTCTCGTGTAAGATTAAGAAGCTTAGATAGAAATAAGTTTAAAAGAAACAAGCCACCCATAACTTAGCAAGAGTATACTCACAGTTGGCCAGGGGGACCAAATCTAAATTCATCTAGCACTCAATGCCGCCTGTCTTTTGATAACTTAAATCTCTACCCAGGTTTGGAGCCACACATTTTACTTTATGCAAATTTAACTATATTTTCTGTATTTAAAAATAAAAAAAGGAAAGAAAGAAACTAATAATTTTAAATAGTTGGGAAAACTAGGACTTCCATTTCAATAACCATATCCCTGCCCAGTAAGCATGAGATGGATAACATGAATCTGCTGTTTCTGTTGCCTAATGAGTCCCAGTTCCTGTATTCAACTCTATCAAGGGTAGAATGGTAAATTGTGTCCTGTTTATACAATGGAAAACGACACAGCCATGCAAACAAGAATGAAATTACTGCTCTACCTAGCAACGTGAGTGAATTTCACAGATACAATGTTGGGCATAAAAAGCCAGACATAAAGGAATATATATATATATATATATATATATACTGTATGATGCCGTTTATGTGAAGTTCAAAATCAGGAAAATAATTTTTAAACCTATGGTGATATATATTAGAATAATGGTGTTAACTAGGAGGCAGCATGAGAGAATCTGCTGGTGATTTGGAAATGCCCTACATCTTGATCTGGGTGGTAGTTACCTGGGAATAACGTACGTTTAAAAAAATAGTTATTATCATTAAGATTTGTGCTCCTAATGTAAGTTATACATCAATAACGAGGTAAAGAACAGTACTATGCCCCATCCCCAGAAATTTTGATTCATTGGTCTGGAGCGGGGCCCAGGCCGGGGTAATTTTTAATGTCACCCAGACACTTACAACAGGCAGCCAGGGTCAGAACTTCTGCCTTCATTGATTGGACTTAACTGAGCCTGTGGTCAACCAGGGGAATGGCCATTCACTTTGGAAGAGAAAGTGGCAGTTAATAGAGCTGTCCTCTTCCCACCAGACTGGGGGCTGCCATTCCTCTGAAGGTCATGATCAATTTAGTGCAGTGATTCTCACCTTTTTATAAATCTCAGGACCGCTTTATACGCATAAAGAGTAAGAGACCCTGGGCTTCCCTGGTGGCGCAGTGGTTGAGAATCTGCCTGCCAATGCAGGGGACACAGGTTCGAGCCCTGGTCTGGGAAGATCCCACATGCCACGGAGCAACTAAGCCCGTGTGCCACAACTACTGAGCCTGCGCATCTGGAGCCTGTGCTCCGCAACAAGAGAGGCCGCGATAGTGAGAGGCCCGCGCACCGCGATGAAGAGTGGCCCCCGCTTGCCGCAACTGGAGAGAGCCCTCGCACAGAAACGAAGACCCAATACAGCCAAAAATAAATAAATAAATTTTAAAAAGTGAAATTCTTTATAAAAAAAAAAAAAAAAGTAAGAGACCCAACGAGTTTCTGTGTATGTGGATTATATTTAGAAATTGAAGTAGAAATTTTAAAAATATTTGTTTATAAATAATAAACCTGTTACATTTTGTTGTATTTAAGTAACATTTTATGCAAAATAACTATATTTTCCAGAACAAATTTAGTGAGACAAGTAGAATTGTCTAACATTTTTGCAAATCTGTTTAACATCTGGCTTAAAGGAAGACAGCTGGGTTCTCATATCTGCCTCTGCATTCTGTTCTGGTACCACATACCACAAAGCCTCTGGAAAACTCCACTGCATACTCACAAGAGAGTGAGTTTGAAGAAGACAAATAGCATCTTATTATTATTTCGAAGATGGTTTTGACCTCAGAGATCCCCTGAAAAGACTACACTTTGAGAACCACTAGTTAGTGGGCCTCAACTAGAGTGTATGTGTGTGTACTAGAGTAGAATACATTATAGCAGAGCACATTGCACTTGGTGAATATCTTGATTGAACACCTTTTGTGGTCACTTCAGATCCTCTCTGTCCCACCTCTTATTCCAGCCACTGATGCTGCTTTGACCAGATCCACACAGGTGCCCCCTGCCAGTGCACCCTGGAAGCAGGGGGAGTTAACACCATAGGACACCATGGGCAGGCGTTAAGCTCCCAAAGAACTGGTTCTGAGCTGCCTTTCCTGAGCTCCAGGCAGGTCTCATGAGCTTGAGCTGTGGTTACCATGGCAGCGGTGAACTCAGTATTGGCTCCTCGTCTTTGTTTTGCTCCCTTGCTTCCCACTCCTCCCTAGTGTCACTTTCCAAATAAACTGCCTGCACAAGCCTTTGTCACAGGCTCTGCTTTCAGGGGAACCCCGGCTGACAGGTTTGTATTTTGTAAAAATGTTGCTTCGGTTATAGGGCCCATGATGTCTGATGCACTTCCCTGCTGCATCTCATAATTTAAGAAAAACACTTGAAAGACACTGTGCTTTGCAGTGAGCCCAACTAATAGCATAAAGTACTCCAAATAAAAAATGTCAGTGATAGAAAACTTCCAATTTTAACAAGACCCCCTCCAGTAATTAGCTTCTCAGTGAGAATTCAAAGTCCAAATATGAAACTATCTATGAAAAGCCAACAGAATTCAAATCCAAAATTCTGCCCTCCTTCATTTCTTTTTTTCTAGTTGTTTTTTTTTTCTTCTCTGCTCACTTCTTTTTTTAATTTATTTATTTATATTTTATTTCTGGCTGTGTTGGGTCTTCATTGCTGCACATGGGCTTTCTCTAGTTGCGGTGAGCGGGGGCTACTCTTCCTTGCGGTGCACGGGCTTCTCATTGCCGATGGCTTCCCTTGTTGTGGAGCACAGGCTCTAGGCGCGCGGGCTGCAGTAGTTGTGGCTCCCGGGCTCTAGAGCGCAGTCTCAGTAGTTGTGGCGCACGGGCTTAGTTGCTCCGTGGCATGTGGGATCTTCCAGGACTAGGGCTCAAACCCATGCCCCCTGCATTGGCAGGCGGATTCTTAACCACTGTGCCACCAGGGAAGTCCGCTCCCTCATTTCTTTTTCTTTTTTTTTGAACATCTTTATTGGAGTATAATTTCCTCATTTCTTGACCTGCCCTCTTTTAGTCAGAAGGATCTCAATCAAGTGCCTGGATTTTCTCAAGCTGCTCCCTAGGCGTCCATCAGAACAGGTGTCACTCCTTAAGCAAATGGATTCAATCAAAAATGTCTTGTATATCGCACTTTTTCAAAGAGTTGGTAGGACACACAATATCATATTATCAGCCCTGTGCCTTAGAAAACCCAACCAAATCAACTGCTACAGCAGTTATCCCAGAACCTGATATATTGAACAGTACAGGCCCCTACTAGTCAGTAACTGCAATGCAGCTGCGTGGAACATGGGGAAAGGGCAGCAGAAAAGGAGCGGTTCTTGATTTGTCTTCCCAGCTTACAGGTCAGGCTGGGCAGTTGTCAAGATGCTCAGATCACTCAGTGTAAAACCTAATTGGGTTAATTGTGGCCCTATTAATTAATACTACCTGGGAATGGGCAGAAATTTACTTACACCTCTTCTAATCAGGATAGTCTAAGTCAAAAGGCAACAAAATTTCATTTTTCAAAGAACAAAACCTTGAGATAGATAGCCACCAAATGGGACCATGTAGAAAGGGACAGCCGGTGTCTCGGGTCACCTGTATGGACTCCTGACCAGGACTAAATGTTCTCTCGCCCGCCACGCCTCGTAACCACAAAAGTCTCAGTGTGCCAGAGATGTGATGGAAACCTCAGGGACCAAAGGAGCCATGGAGTCAGAAATGACGGCATTATAGAAAATGCGGTTATAATTCTTGAACAAGGGCATTTGTGGGCCAAGATTTATTATATCTGTTTCCCATGAATACAGAGGAAAAACCCTTTCCAACAATTCAGTACCTGTCTCCAGCTACTTCTGCAAATCCAGAGTACCCAGGCTCTGCTTGTGTAGGTCACAGTCACAGAGGGTCACGTGGCCAGGGCTGGATGACGCCAGCCTCACGGTGACTCACACATCAGTTGCGCCACTGGCGTTACTAACTAAGCCTGTTCACGCGGCCCCCACACGTCAGAGGCAGCTGTGAGTCAGCCCGCATCAGCTGCTGCGGGGCTTCAAGGGGCCCCTCCTGCCTTCTGACATTTCGGCTTCCAGCACCGCCTGTTCTCACTGTTCTCAAGTGATACTCCTAGGGTGGCATGCGGGAGGCACAATCATCCCTCACCACCCTTCTGTGAAGGAGAAGAGCCCGACAGGAATTAAAATACAGTATATAGTCACGTGAT